>NC_139803.1:16490337-17092837 GCF_963457635.1 Microchirus variegatus
ATTACTTTTACCCTCCTAGCAAACATCCATAGGTCAATAAGAGCCCAGGTTGCAATAACCTCATAAACTTTATTCTCTCAGTTTTCCCCAAGATCAGTAAAAATAAATGCAGAGTATTTAAAAAACACATGTATTTAAATTATACTGCATATATATATGCAGTATAATTTAAATACATGTTTCTTTTTTTGATGACTCATTATCCAGGAGCAAAAAGTGCTCCTGGTGTAATTAAAAATTGTATATGCTTGATTATTTTCATTGACCACTTCATCAATCACTCTGCTGCTTCGATACCAGATATTTGTGGTTCTTGCTGTTTGAGGTAAAACTGCAGCATATTTAACCTCAGGGACTTGAGCAGGCAATGAAATATGGATACGCATTGAATTAAAACGTTGCAAGAATATCTGCTGTTTTTTTTGTTTTTTTGTCCACGGACCGCTCTGCACACTTTCACGTTAACCGTCAGCTTGATAGATTAGGCGTGCGGTTGTTTCAATGTCATGGACAATGTCACATTTCCTTACCCTGTAACCTCAGCGAGAGATTTAAGGGTAATGAATCCCCGGTCCCTGAGTGAGTTTAATGCCATCCAGGTCTGGACACGCGAATGTGAAATGTCGTAACAATGTGCGCTGAGAAATGGCTCTGCAGTGAATGTGTATTGGCCTCGTGGCATAAATCCACTGCTGTGGTCACTTGGAATTGCACTGCCAGATGAGAATATGTGGGAGCACGAAGCAGACTGACACCTGTTAATGAATAGTCATGCGTGTAGTGATATAGTAGGTCCATAGGAGTCAGGACAGTGGAAGCATGTGATTGCAGGCCAAGAGATTTTCAATGACTTCTCTTGTATTCAGGTCAGTATACTCAGTTGCCTCCAGTCAAACACTGTATGATCCTTTTGATATTTGATGTTTCCATGTTAGCTCTATGCTGTGTCATAGCAAAATACGTAAATTTGTGGAAGCTACGAGGACAATATTTTTTATTTAACAGTTTTAATTTCTGGACAGCCATCAATCAAGATACAGTCAGGTCCATAAATATTGGGACACAATTCTCATTCATTTCGGCTCTATACACCACTACTTGAAATGAAACGAATAAGATGTGCTTTAACTGCACACTTTCAGCTTTAATTTGAGGGTATTTACATCCAAATCAGGTGAACGGTGTAGGAATTACAATACTTTCTATGTGTTCTATATGTACATTCTAATGAGTTTTTTAAGGCAAATAAGTGGAACGTTATGTTATGTTAGTTATGGAGGTCTACTTACATACATTAACTTGTTTTTATGGTCAAAAACCTCCTAGTTGCTGTAAACAAGCCGATAGAAATCTCTCTTTTCTGAAGCTCTCCTCAGCCGCGATATTTCAGACTGAAATCTCACACCCAGAAGACAGAGTGTGTTGTGATTGGCCAGCCAGCGTAGAGCCTTCCCAACTGTCTTGTGATTGGCCAATACCCGGAAGTGACATCATCAGCACACCCGCTCTAAGAAGCGTAGCGCCCCCCTCTGGAACGGTGGATGCACTGCTACTCATTATCAAAACATTGTTTTAACAATGTTTAAAAATAGCTTCTTCACGACTCCCCGCTGCATGACTTTGACCCTGAGTCAGACCCAGAGTCAGAAGACACTGTCTCTCGTGAAACACCTCCACAACGGACGTTATTCTTCTTCTGCGGTTCAATGTACGCAACCGGATGTGCCCGGACTAGTGCCCGGAGCAGGAGGATCTGCTGTTCAGGAGAAATGCTGTTTACGTGTCCGGACCGGGTTTTTTCAGAGGTCTCGCTGAGTCGAGATTACAGCAATGGCTGAACTGTTTGTTTCGAAACTTCAGGGCTTCGCAAACAAGGTAATGACACAGATACACACTAAAAAACAGCGTTAATTGGAACTTCCGGTCTAGGTCCACTTTAAAGCTGAACGTGTGCAGTTAAAGCACATCTTGTTTGTTTTTTCAAATCCATTGTAGTGGTGTAAAGAGCCAAAAAGAAGATAATTGTGTCGATGTCCCAATATTTATGGACCTGACTGTATATTAACATAATTGAACCTAAAAACGCAGCAGGTCCTAACAATTGTGTGGTTTTATTCTACCAGACTGGTGACTCATGAGAGGTAATACAAAGATGTGTGGTGGGTTTAAAAAAAACAAAGAATAATCAATTTTTGTTGTTAGTGCTCAATGGAACAAATAATTGCAAACAAAGTAAGCCTCTGGGTGCCAACATTTGAAGACAACCGAGACTAAATACATGTATATTTGGACGTCGCTCATCCCTGAATGACTTTAATGAAAGATGGCATTGGATTGAAGCGGGTATTTGAAGTGTCAGTGCGACCTTTCCTCATTATCCACACTCCTGCAACACGCTTAAAAATAGAAACTGAAATTATTGTTTCTTAATCACACTTACACGTGTTTTGTTTTTTTTCCTCGACACCCCCCCCCCTCCCCAAAATGTTCCCTGATTTTGACACAGATGGATACACCACGGACGACATCGTGTTCTTCTGGCAAGGAGGCGACAATGCTGTGACTGGCGTTGACAAGTTGGAGTTACCTCAGTTCTCTATTGTTGACATCCGCTTAGTGTCCAGAGAGGTCCGCTTCACTACAGGTATGACTTTCAAAGAGGAAAATAAAGCTTCTTAATTACTGTAAGTAGGCGGAAAGTTTCCACAGCATGCACATAATTATTCTCGCATGCCACCATGAACACCTCTGCATCTGTGTCACCACTGTGAATGTGGGCATCGCAAAACACGTCACTGTCACTGTGGGGAATTTGATTATTTTTGGGTCAATGTCCTTTTCAGAGCCGTGCAAGAGGCATGCATATTTAAAGAGAGCACAACTGAATTACCAGATGCTGACTCACAAGCTAGTCTTTATTTGCAACAGGGATAGGAACAGCAATTTCCTCAATGATATACAAGTATTTTGCCAACAGGGTCTCTATGAGAAATCAATTCAGCTACTAGAGAAAGGCACTTTACTGAGTACTGAGCAACCTTTGTACATGCGTATACCATAAGTATAAGTGTAATAAGTGTTCATTTGTCCTTTAGAGCAGTGATTCCCTATTTTTTGGGGGTCCACAAATACATTTGTAGAACTTACCCAACTGTTTTGTTAAGATTTATATGTATAGGTCTTACATTAAAGGGGACATATTATGCAAAATCAACTTTTTAATCATTTAAATCCTTATATTTTGGACTCTGGAGGTCCAATCAGTCGGCACAGTGTGAAAAAAGATAGCTCACTTATGTTTTTGTGGTCCTCCTCAGTCTAAGTACAGGAGATAAAACACGTGATGTTGACTTCCGCACTCATTGGGACGTCACAATACACTAAATTCCTGGAATTCCTGGTGATGGCAACAGTATTCGAAAGTCCGCGAGAAGTTCTATTCTTGGCTCCACAGTGCAGCACAGAGTTCTACACAAACTTCCAGCCTCAGAGGATTTATCTGTCTGGATACATGTTATATATGACAGCAATGTGCCTGCTAGAGCCTGTAAATGATCACTTTTCCAAATGCTAACTGCTGTTAGCTCCCAGTCGCCTCTGTGGCTGATGTCATTTCCTGTCCCTTAAGTTTAGTTTTACTTTTTTTTAAGGTGGACCTAAACAGAGTGTTCTGAACAGGGCTGTTTTGGCAGGGTGATTTAACTGCTGTGGTGCTTCATCCTTATGGTATTTTGACCAAAGCATTTCACAGACATGTTCATTAGGACACCAGGGAACGAGGTTAACTTGGAGAATTGGTATATGTGTTGCTACAATAATGCTCAAATTTGCTCTTCTCATGACTTATTTTGGGATTTGGCCACAATCATTTCACAATAAAAAGGTTAGGGGAACATTTCTATAGAGAACAATTTAATATGTATGTAGATACATGGGTTATGATACAATTCAAAGAAGATATATTTAATCCGATACAAATTAACTGAATTTGAGAGGATTAAATAAATACGACTCTTGTAGACATTCATTTCGAATTTCATAATAGAATAAGCGACATCTAACACTGCATACCTTCAAACAGGTAAAGCCCTAAACCATAAAAGACCACAGAATCCTGAAATAAAATGTTCATCACACGACAAAAATAAAACCGCCTGGTTCACACGAACATGAATAATTTACGAGCCACCTACCTGTCATTATGTATACTTATTAATATTCAGCATTTCGAAGGTATCATCTTCTCAACTTGAGAGGTAAACGCTACACGTACTGTAAACGCTGATTAAATATTCAGTCAAGCAAGTATCAGGAGAGTCTTCTACGAGAGTTTGAGGCAACACAATGAGGAAGTAGCAGCTTCATTTAACCTATTCATATTAAGATGGTACATTGTTTTGTGGCAGGACGTTAGTTCATCTAATTTACTAAAACCACTGAAACAACTCAACAACAAAGGTGCTAATGATTTCAAATGTCCGTATTCATCTCACGCTGACCTCATTGCGTTCTAAGTCAGTTCCTGATAAAAGCAGGCAAATGAAAGGTACAATTTCGTGCAATACGTATCTATATGATCATGTGCCGGAGCCATTATTCTGTAAAGTAGTGTGGGTCAGCTGAGGCGTTTGTCTCACACTTGATGAAGTATGTATGCTAAGGTATTGATTCATTAAAAGATTTACAGGAACCTGGAGATGATGAGGTCATTCATCACTGTGCTCTCCACATGGCAAATAGCCTTTCAGATTAAAACCATCACACTGAGCTCGAGACCTTTTTTTTTTCCTTTGGTGACAAATCAGACATAAAACTGTGGATAGAATACATAGAAGATAATTTAACTAGTATTTACTGCAATGTGCAGTTTGCAGCCTCGTAAATATCTCACTATAGCTCAGGGGGGATCGGTCCAGTCATGATGTTTATAAGGCTGCTTTGTATTATTGTGATTGTTTTTAATTAAAGTGCAATCAAAAGATTAATGAATGCCTTGTCAGAACCAGCTGATATACTCCTGCATGCACAATGGAGCACCTTACGCCACATACACAAAAGCCATATTGTGTGTTTCCCTCCCTTTTTCGAGTGTTCGGGCATGTGTTGTAATTACGCACCTCTAAAACGCACTTTCGGCCCAATGTTTAGAGGATAGAGAAAGTGCAAAAGAACAGCAGAGCAGCTCTCTGTGACAATTCTCAGAGGGATGCTGGAGCTGCCTGCTGAGATAGGGGGTTGCAGAAAAATCTGCCGTGTTTGCGACTTTCTGCGATGTTTAATTGGAATCGAACTTGTCCCTGGAAAGGAATCCATCGCTTTGGGGAAATTAAGTGCTCCATCAGAACAAATGGAGAAATGACTACCCTGCGCATTGTCAAAGTGCAGACTTTGGAACTCTTATGTTGTGCCAACATTTCACCTTTCTCTCCTATTTTTAACTGATGTGTTCACTTTTGTACTGCTGTCGGGAGACGTTTGCCTTCAGGCTTTGCTTGCAGATGTTTAGGCAACAAAAATACCTGGTTAGGTTTTGGACAAGGTCATGGTTTGCCCTGTCATGCTCTAATTTGTGCTATCGCTCTTTCTTCTTCTTCCAGGTTCATATCCAAGGCTTTCCCTGAGTTTCAGGATTAAGAGGAATATTGGATATTTCATCCTGCAGACATACATGCCCTCTATTTTGATCACCATCCTCTCCTGGGTCTCCTTCTGGATCAATTATGATGCCTCTGCAGCTCGGGTGGCCCTGGGTAAGTCACAGCCACTACTGCCATATTAATATCTAGGGATATTACAATTGTCATGGGCAGTTAATCACCAGACAATCACCATATATACAAATACCTACAGTTCTAATTGTTAAATGACAGGAAGAGTCATAATGCAGTTGTAGTACTGCATTCATATCATATTCAGGTATTATACATATTCAGTTTTATAGACGAAACAGCAAAAGTACTGGAAGTAAGCAATGATACGTGACTGGTAATATAATTTGTTGATAATTTTTCGGTACTTTAAATTTTAGTTCCAATAAATTATATTTTACAATGCAGCATTGTTGGACAGATGACTTCTGTGTAAATGAATACGTCACTGTTAAACGAATAGGCTACATCCATACTATATAATATGAAACTGTATTTAAAGGGGACGTATTATGCAAAATCGACTTTCTAATCATTTAAATCCTTATATTTGGGACTCTGGAGGTCTTATCAGTTGGCAAAGTGTGAAAAAAGTGCGCTAAATACCTGGAATTGTTGTCTCGCGGAGCTCCGTTTTGTCCGTAAAGCGTGCAAGAGTGCAGACGAGTGCAACAGTATCCGAAAACCGGAGGTCTGCGAAGTCCGTGAAAAGTTCAATTCTTGGCTCCACAGTGCAGCACAGAGTTCTACACAAACATCCAATCCAATCCACTTTATTTATGTAGCACAATTCCAGCCTCAGAGGATTTATCTGTCCAGTGGATACATGTTATATATGACGCAATGTGCCTGCTAGAGCCTGCAAATGATCACTTTTCCAAATGCTAACTGCTGTTAGCTCCCAGTAGGCTCAAAACATGTCACAGACATGTTCCTTAGGACACTAGGGAACAAGATTAACTTGGAGAAATAGGGTATAATATGACCCCTTTAAATTTAATTGTGGTTTTTTTTCTGCTGTGGATCTGCCTGCGGTCCACACTTCTGTGGCATTTCCAAAATCCCTCAAACCAAAGGAGTTCAAAGTGCTGCTGGCACTGTTTTTCTGTTTATTTGGCTGCGATTTAGTCTGAATGGGCAGAAAGGAAAATCATTAACAACATTGCAGTTGGGTCTTTTCTGTCACAACTCAACTGTTTGCTGTGAATGAAAAGCTTACTTTCAGTTTCACTTTCACCTCATTATCAGTCACATTAAAATAAATCCCTGCCCATGTGTAGACCCAGTTTACCTCAGTGCTCATGTGATATACCTAACGTTAGATTATATATGATACAGAGCTTAGATGCTGGTGTCAATGTAGATTGTTTCAGTTTGAAATTGCAGTTTTTAAATTAATAATAGCTTGGATGTAGCCTGAGTTACAGTATAATTGCTTGTCTGACACTGAATCCTGTGTTTGTGTGTGTGCTGCTGTACTCAGGTGTGACAACGGTGCTCACCATGACAACCATTAACACCCACCTTAGGGAGACTCTCCCAAAGATTCCGTATGTGAAAGCCATCGATGTCTACCTCATGGGCTGTTTTGTGTTTGTGTTCCTGGCCCTGCTTGAATATGCCTTTGTAAATTACGTGTTCTTTGGCCGGGGCCCTGCGCAACAGAAGAAACTCAGCGAGAGGCTGAACAAATCCAACAATGAGCGTGCAAGATACGAAGAGAAGCGCCTGAGGGAACAGGTTTGCAACCTCATCTACTGCCTCTCTGTGTGTGTGTTAGTCAGCCAGCACAAGAACAAAACAACTATGTTCTGCATATATGATTTCTAGCCAATGTGTTTTTTATTATTATTTATGTTATTCCAAATACACATATATACAGCATTCCCTGAAGTACTACTACCAAAAGCACACAAATGCCACCAGAGCCCAATACGCATTCACCACCCATTATCCATTGCTTCTCCCTCAAGCACTGAAAGCTTTTTACTGAGCATAGCCTTTTTCATTCAGATAACGATTCATCTAGCTCAACAGTGGTGTAAACATTCTCATTTCTTATTTAGGTTGTTGTGTATGTTTATGCTGTCGGCTTCATTCATTCTCACTCTTCTTCACAGCGGTTAAACATGTGTTCCAATGAAATTAGACAAACCTTGCAAATGTGGCATTAGAAGGCCTTTTGGAAATTTAACGGTCTGTCTGTGGCAGACACTGAAACAGTCAGACTGAATGAAACCCCTCCTGTTTTTCATGTGTGAAGTGCTAAATGCTAAACATTGTGTCCTATATATACATATATATTTTTACATTGAGTAATTCTCAGAAAATGTGCTTATTTGCCAGTATTTTATAGTCATTTTTTTAATGCTCTCTTCATCTTTTCTTTCACATTGCAAGGACTCCATTTCCACGCCGTATCAAACCAACACCTTCAGGTCATACACACAGCGAAGAAATCTGTATCTCGAGGAACAAAGAAAAGTTGGGGTACATGTATTTAGAAATCATATCAGCTGTAGACCAGGGCCTCACAATAAAGTCAGATGATTAAGGCTATTTTTTGTCACTAATAGATGTCTTTTTATTGAATTTCTTGATTAACTATTACTGTTGCATGCAATAATTGACATTCCATATCATCCTTGCATTTTAATTTAGCTTTGACAGCTTGGAAGAGGGAGGGTGGCTTAGTGTAAGGCCTGGGCCATACATTGTATGTCCATGTGTCCACTGAGGTCCTCCTTGACCATAAGATGTAAATGTTGTCATCCGCACGCATGCGTGGACCTCGTGTTTTGGTCAAACGAAAGGCAACGAAAAAGATGGCAACATTAGTCGCTTACTTGAGGTAATGCGAGGAGGTCCACCTGTACTAGGACTGGAGTTATTATTTTGCGGTATCGACGAAACATCCTCTGCGTCTCTTGCTGAACTTCTGCTGCTATGTTTAATCATAAAACATAAAGATATACTAACTAAATGGAAGGACTCTTCAGGATGATGCACACATTTCAATCAGAGTCAAAATGTGTCAACATAATGTCCACAGTTTGACCAGATGTCCGTTTGTTTTTGGTAGAAAAATGTATGGAATTGGGGGGAAGTTGAGCACTACGGTGCTTTTATTTTGAAACAGGAAGTGCCATTTTCGTGACATTTGTGTTCGATATATAAGACAATAACAAAGTGCTAAGTAGAACTATATAAGGTTCTTAGGCTTGTCCTCATAGGAGAATCCTTAGTGTTACCAAGAACCCTTGAAAAACAAATGGTTCCAGGTAGAACCTCAGCCCTTGTAGAAGAACATTTTGGAACCCTTATTTCTAAGAGGGTAGAACTGAACTTTTTCTTCTTCTGCTACTACAGACAACACTGTGCATGTCAAAATAGTCCATTGCGACTGATAGCTCGATGCATGTGTGCTCGCATCACAATCGGATCGATCAATTTTGCGTCCATGAAAACAATGCAATCTGTTCAGAATGAAGAAACGTTGCATATGTACAACATAGTTAGAGAGTGTAATGCTTTTTTCTTAAATTTGATTTCCTAAAATTGGTATCAAAAAAAAAAAAGAGTAATTCAAGAAATGTTATCGAATTCCAGATACTGATACAATACTGAACATCAGTACCCATCCTTAGTGTGTACACATTATGGCAAGATGTTTTAACATTTAATAGCTAGACTGGCTATGTATTACAGATATCTGTAAATCAATTCTTCCAAAAAGAACATTTCAGATATCCACAGTGACATTCTTCCTATCCACAATTGTCATTTCAGATATCCATAATAGATTCTTCTTAGGACAAACTACGTCACTTTTGCCATTCATGTGTATTGGGCTTTCAATTTCAGATATCCACAATTACATTCTTGGTATCTAGAATGAATATTCTGGATATCTGCAATAGAATTCTTACTAGGAGAAACTTCTTCAATATTTTAATAGTCATAATAACATTTACGGTAATTGTATTGAAACAATATTTTTTCTAGGAAGAATGTCATTGTGGATATCTGAAATTAAAAGCCCAATACACATGAATGGCAAAAGTGACGTAGTTTGTCCTAGGAAGAAAGACATTGTGTATAGGAAGAATGTCATTGTGGATAGGAAGAATAGAATTACAGATATCTGAAATACTTATCCAGTCTAGCTATTAAATGTTAAAACGGTTTGCCATAGTACACATGAACAATTTATCGCTCAAATATCACGGCCGAAGAAGCTAGGCTGACGCAGGCCCTGATTTTAGTATGAATGGAACTGCGATCATGTACGACCATGTGTGGCAGAGCTCTACAGACATGGAACCAAGAGTGTATGACCCAGGCCTAAGTCTCATAGTTTGGGGAATTTGGGGCTAATGCTTGACATTTGATCCCCCGCTAAGTCTCCGTGTCTTTCCCCTCCCTCCATATCTCGCAGGTGGATGCTTACGGAAACATCCTGCTGACCACACTGGAGATGAACAACGAAGTGATGCCTTCCGATGTGGGGAGCAGCGTCAGTGACTCTCGGAATTCGGTCATGTCCTTCGACAGCTCCGGGGTCCAATTCAGGAAGCCCATGGCGCCCAGGGATGGCTTCAGCCACCACTCGCTGGATCGGAGCGCCATGCGGAGCCGGGCCAACTGTCGGCTACGGCGACGCTCCTCCAAGCTCAAATTGAAAATCCCAAACCTGTCAGATGTTAGCACCATTGACAAGTGGTCCCGGGTCATTTTCCCTATCATGTTTGGATTTTTCAACCTAATCTACTGGTTGTACTATGTGAATTGATGTGCATCCCACTAGGAATCATGGGCCATATTTTGAGAGCACATTAAATTGGCTTTGATAAAGTTCCAAAATATGTATACACATATACAAGTTGAACATATGTATATGCATATTTCTATATATTATATTTATATATACACGTGTGAAATCTGAAGGACCTTTCTGCTGTACAAAATATTAATAGGATGACTTGAATGTTTAAGAATAATTGTGAAAGAATCATTTCAAGGCTTTGAGTTTCTTTTTCCTCCAGAAACAAACAAACAAAACCTGAGATCCCACCAGGGATTTTTTGGAACTAAAGACTGCATGATATTTTTGCTACAAAAAAAAAAAAAATCACAAGCGAAGGTGAAAAGCTCTAGAGAGAGAAAAGATGTCTCAGAGTCCCATTGACTTTCTACTGATACTTATTGTAATCAACGATTCTCTACTGCAGCTCATGAAATCGGTGGTGGCTTGTCTGCGCAGGCATCAGCTCAATGAGAGATCCTTGACACCACCCTCCCCCAACCTCATCACCCCAACTCAAACACCCCTCCCACACACACACACACACACCCTCCCATCACCATGGATAACATACATGGAAATCTCCGGTTCGACTATGTACAGCAAACTTGTTTGGATTATGTGTTGTTTCCTTGGGTTTTTTGAAGTGATATCGTTCTCTTTATTGGACATCAGCTCCGGGGGCTAATGGTCTCCATTAGAGACCTGCGTGGATGGGGATGCTTGACCGCTGCATTTCCCGCCCCACAGTCGACGCAAACTTGTGTTCCTTTCTCTTCTCACGTTACTTTTGGAAACTTGGGGGTTTAGAGGTGTGGCTCTTTTTTTTTCATTACGGTTGAAACAAATGCTGATTCTTGTAGATATGATTTTGTCTTAAAAACAATACTGTGATCTCAAAGAGTGTCGGGGAGGGTGGGGAGGAGTCTAGAGCTAGGGCATTATGAGGTAAAAGAGTCGAAGGTATGCATTACTCATTTTTGATTGTTTGAAAAGAAAGAAAAAAAACATATTCTGTACATTTTTATCATTCAGTATTTTCATGAAGGTATACCTGTACTGTTTCTTTCCTCCTCTTTGATTGATTCACATGCTCTTTAGATGCAGAGTCCATTGATGTCATATTCTACTTTGTGTTCTTAAGAGAAAAAAAAAAAAAAAAAAGGACATGGGGGATTTGCTGTTGTGGTTCGTTTGAAATTATTCCACAGTGAAGATGTGAGAACGTGTATATTCAAAAAAAAAAGAGTCGACATATATGCCCACAGTTTGACCAGTTGTCTTTCAGTATAGATTATTTATTTGTTTGTTGAGCATTTCTTCAGTGTTGGAATCACAGTTTCTGAAGGCAAAAGATAGCGATGGGCAGCCCGGGTGGAACAAAAACAGTATTTAATGTCTCATGCTCAAACTCGCAGTGCTCTGAATCCCCAGGATCAGAAACCACCTTAATCAGGAACGACACCATGATCGACGAGAGTAAAAAAATATGAGGTGAATAGCCATAAACCCAAACAACCAAAAGGCCTATTTCCACACATGCTTATTCCATTTTGCTCTTAAATGCGCACACACTGTGTTTCCAATGCTCAGGTTCACCTAGATTCATTCATTTATTTCCTTCAAATCAGACTGGATTATCAGTGTAGTAGAATTTATGTGAGGTTAAATTAAAGCAGTAGTAGGCAGGATCGCTGGAGGGGGAAAAAAATGATCGATTGTTGTGTATCTGCAGGTTATTAAAACACTGTTTCATGTTTTGCATACATGAATGACCTGTATATGCAGAGCAGGTGTAGTGGAATAAGCAGTTCAGCCTTTAGCATTCTCACTGAGCTGCTCTGCAATTCATCCTCCTTCCTATCCGTCGCTTGATTTACATTATTCTGAAAGGTTCAAACGCCGTCCGTCCCCTTCCTTTCTAGAACACTAGAATGCTGAAGCAAATGGACAACGTGGGGGGGGGGGGAGGTGGGGGGGTGGAGATAGGAAAGAGCTGCATAAATAAATAAATATATGGAGATAAAATCCTCCCGTGCCTGTTTAGCACCATCTAAAGTGCAGATCAGCATCTTTCCTCCGTGTCATCTTCACTTCAAGCACAAACAGGCTCCACTGGGAGCAGCAGTCTCTCAGCAAAAAAACCTACACGGCCAAATCAAGCGTGGAGTCCTATAGCAGAAAAGTGATTGTGTCATTATGATCGCCAAGAAATAGACGGGGAGGGGGAGAGAGAAAATTGGCGTATACTGCATAGAGTAACTAGCCAGGAGTATCAATTTATCATCAGAAATGTCCACTACCCTTTGGGTGTAGTATGCATAAGACATCTTCAAAAAAAAAAGGAATACTGATCAGAAACCAATTTGTCTCCATAAGTCATCGTGAAGTTTGTACTGTGTAGTGTTTCTTTTTTTTAATGCATCATCTTCATATTCCTAATGAAAAAGAAAGTGTAATCCATGCAATATGCAGGGAGACGTACTGTGCTGAATTTGTTTTTATGTCTGCAGCTGAACAATCCCCCCATTTGTCTCCCAGCCAAACTGTGAGTCCAAACGTTTTGACCAAAAACTTAGTGATCTGTCTTAAATGTGAAGATTTTGTTTCTATCGGTTGGGGAAACGTGACGCTGAACGTGGGCTAAATTAGCAGCGGATATCGTGAGAAAACGGTCACTACATGACGCCGGTTTTGTTGTGTTGCGTAGAAAATACATATTCAGTATTATATTGTGGATAACTGGTGAGTGTAAAGGCTGATTGTTTCAACGTGGTCAAATGGAAGCGAGTTGAGCCATGAAGTGCAATGAACTTGAAAACCGTAGCATCAGTTGTTTCACACTGTGTTCACCATCTTACAAGAGCTCTGTTGACTTCCTATTGGAAAAGACAACAGATAAGGTCCAATATGCAATGCTTGAGCACCACTCGACTTAGCAGTAGAGCGCGCGTATCAGACCAATGAAAACAGACATAACGTCTCACGTAATGTATGCATTTTATAAGTTACTTTAGAACCCACTTCACAGCTTGTAGAACACCAGACTGATATGAGCCAGTGATGCATTCGCTTGAATGCGTTGTCCTCTGCCAACACAGAGCAGCTTGACTGACTGACTGTGCCTCTAATCCCATTTTACCCACAATTAAGCCCCGCCCTTTAATTTTTGCGTATTTACATGTACATGACCAAGGTTTTCCCGATTGTTGTGTAGTTGGAGGTTGTAAGGGTAGCCCTTGGTAATGAGAAATACATCCAAAAGTCCCAATGCTAACGATGGTTAGCATGTAGCATCGACAATGAAACATTTCCACCTGTAATCTTAGGTGTTGCTGCAGATCAGCACAACATAATCCCTATAAGACATAGAATATTATATATATATATATATATATATATACAGTGTAGCTCTTGTGAGCTATTGCTAACAGGAGCTACAATATATAACTTTTTTATTTATTTATTGTTTTTTTTTATTTAAATTGGATCAGGCATTCCGCAAAGGCAAACTTGTGTATTTATCTTGTAGTACACAAAGGCAACTATCAAAACAATAAAGACACAGAGACACTGCTCAAGACACTATTACTCGAATGTTGCATATTGCCCCTTTAAAACAAATTTATAGACGAGCAGGTATGCTCCTTTTTTTTTTTTTTTTTTTCGTCATTCCACATGCTCATATTTATGAAAATCTGTTTTACGTAGATTACCCACAATGCAACTTGACCACCCACATTTTAGTCAAGGTTTGTGATGCTAAAAGTAGCTAATGTAGCCTCAAGCTGCCAGCCTCGAGCAGAGATGAGGAGTGGGCTCCAGAGAACCTGAACACTCACTTGTTTGATTAAGTCCACTCCTAAGGGATTTCATTTCTTTAGCGAGTTTTCTTTCTTTCTTTCTTTCTTTCATTTTCACACTTGTAGAGTTTATTCCATTTCCTGCAAACAAACTTTCACGTGACCCCTTTAACTCCTCACGTACATCACTAAAATATGTATGCTGCAATCTTGGCCGGAAAAAAAAAGGTTAAAATATGAGACATCCCGTCGATGTCACATAAAGGTCAGCTTTTCATTCTCACAGTATACGTTTGTCCATGGTTGGTATTGAGGTTATATCACATTAGATAGATGTGGATTGTAGCATCTGAGGCTCCGTCATGGTGATGATTTATGACGCGCACGTTCATGTGCGGTGCATTTTTCAGGTAGCATTGTCCTTTAAAGTTTTTTAAAAGAATTAAAATATAAAGAAAGGAGATGAGAGGTAGTGGATGACGAATGAACACTTATTAGAAATGGCACCCCCTTTCACTTTGTTTATCCTTTTGATGATTTCATTGTGGTCTGCATACAGCTTGTTGAAATTAACAGTTAAAAGGCAATACAGTATTAGTTCCTTACAGCAACCAAAAGTGTTTTATCTAAAATCAGTGTTCAACTAGAAAGAAGCCGAAATCCTTCTACTCTTTGGTTTCAGTGCGATGCATATTAGGTTGGTTTATTCCCAGTATTTTTTTTATGAGGAAAAAATGTCTATTTAGTTTATGATGTTGTTTTATTTCATAGCATATCTTTAATGAACTCCAAACGCTCAGAGGAGAAACATTAGCAGCCAGTAAATATCCTCACTGTCCATAACTTAACTCACAACATGTTTTATCTGCTCTCTGGACATGAAATCAGCACATTCATCCTAAACAAGCTGTGAGGATGTCCTTTTTCTGTGCTTTTACTTTAGGACCTTTGCTTATAACAAGAGAGAATACATTTCTTTTGACACATAATAGTTTGAGGAGTACAGGAGGAGGAGGAAGGGGGGGGGGGGGGGGGGGTGAAAAAGTGTTGAACTGATTTCAATGTGAATTTTCTTGCCTCTAGTGTATATGTGTAATTACATGTGAAATTGTACTGTAAATATGATATCTTTCACTTAATAGTTCTTAATGCATGAACAAAAACATGGCAGTTCGTAATACCAGCTAGCCTCACTGCTAATGGCATGGACAGCTTCTCTAGCATTGGCATACTTCTGCAAACGAAACCGATTTAAAAAAAAAAAATAAAAATAAAAAAACGAACCACAAGAAATACACGGTGTGGAAAAAAAGTGACGGAGACATCAACGCAACGTTGTCCCACAGTGACGGAGTCTCTGAGCTCGTGCTGGTTCACCTGTTCCTGTGCAAATTCACAGGAAGCACAGTTTGCCTTGATTCATCTTAGATTATAATCTGTAGTCTGTGTCTGCTCCAAATGTCCCATTTTTAGAACTAGTTTCTCGGAGACTACCCACAAAAATGTACCTCAGCTATACGAAACAACAAATCACTCAACTGTCCATACATCTACCCGACAACACCCGACTGAGGGCATGTTAAACTTGCTGGCTTAAAGAGGCTAGAGGAGCAGGATTGCCTTAAGAAGGCGAGCGGGATGTTCTATCCTGTTCCTCACTAAGACAGTCACGCGTGCCCTTGAATAAAATCACTCGGCTAATAATTGCCAAGAGCAGCTGCTCAACTGCTGAGAACTGGAATCTGTGCAGGCTACGCCCCAAGACGTAAATATGGTAACATATATGTGAGGTTTCTGATAATGGCTCATTTAATTTGGGGGGGGGGGGGTAAAAAGGAAAAGAAAAAAAATGCTCCAAAATGTTGCTTGGTTAAACCCAGTATTGTAGCGTGATTAAACTGTTCCTGTGGCCAAACACTTTTCTTTTTGTATGTGGATGTCGTACCATGTTGGATGCCGTTTCACATTTTCGCCATAATTACCACATGGGGTCTAATCTGGACTGATTTGAGCAATCCATCCAGGATTATACCATTCCCACCCAAAAACTGAAATGCATTATGGGCTGAGCCTGTAAGCACAAAACTGTTGAGAGAGTTGTTGCGTAGCACTGAGGAACCGCACGATCACTTCAGAGCTGGCAGACTCCTTCACTGTTGGACGGACTTCCGTCGGCGCGTCCGTTACTTTGCACGCCCTGTAGGGTTTTGTTTTGCATGACCTGAGTTTTGAAAAGGTTTATTTTCATATATTTTTTACTCCACGACCATCGGATTCATCACACACACAGCCAGGAAAAAGGAAGATCCAGTGTTTACACGCTCAAATTGCACTTGTTTTACAGCCAGCTCTATAAAAAAAATAAAAAAAATACTGTTCGTAAAAAAGAAAATGAGTTATAAAAAAAAAGAAATGTAAAAAAAAAAAACGAGAGGGAAAATGTAACCCGGCAGAACGTACATGCTGTGATTCGTGCGGATCGCGAACAGTGTATGTCTGCTAATGTATGTAATGTAAATCACGCAGTTCAGAATAGATGCACCGAGTGCATGATGTAGTTTTTATCAGGTTCAGCATAAGCATCAACATCAGTCGCCCTTCAACTTCAAAAAGGATGTAAAAGGACGCTCGCCAGTAGCGTCTGAACGTAAGCCATGTGATTGCACACTCAGTGGGTGTTCCCTGTATTTTCTCTTTCATAAGTTGCCTCTGGTTATGGTCTGTTGTTGATTAATGTATGATGATGATGATGATGATGATGATGATGATTCTTGCAAGAAGCTGCGCTGATTCCCAGATACTCATTGGCTCACCTCTCTCTTTGAAAGAGTCGAGCTCATATTTAACCAGTAGGTAAGAAAGATGTCCCAACACTTTATATTGGTAACAACAACGATGACAAAAACAAGAAACCCACAAGAACAACAGCCCATTTATTTGTTTATTGATTCAGTTTGAATTAGTCAATGATTTGTATTCATTTCTGATTTATTGTATTTGTTTGCATTTGTTATGCATTGTTACTCTTACTGTTGTTGTTGTTTTATCATAAGAAGGAAATGTATTTCATCTGATATTCTGGCACTGGAAGAAAAAAAAAATGCATTTGGTTTTTTGTACCGTAATTGTTTTGGTCACATTGGGCGCTTATTTGATTCAGTTGTTTAATAAGGTGTTTGGTTTCATTCGGGGTATTCACGGTACTCATGGAATCAACATTTGTGTAGTATGAAGTTGTACTTTTTTTTGTCAGTGCAAATTAATGTTATAGTGTCAATCAAGCTTTTTTAGGTGTTTGAACAAAATGTGTTTTTTACAAATACAAGGTGTTCAAGTATGTGGTATAAAAAGGGTTATCATTCAAACAACAGACTTTTTACAAATAAAGGCTTATACAGTAAAGAAAGCTAATGTCTTTTCATTTGCCCTTTGTGGACTAATATGCGGCGACATTGTTTCACTTGACTTTGTATTGGATTTATTTCATGTATTAGTCCCCAAAAGGTAAATAGCATATGTTGCAAAATAAGAGGATAAAATCAGGTATTTACATTGCTATTCCAGGTTGTCAGAGCTCTCGCCTCTTAGTTGGTGTCTTGCTTTTGATAAGGACTGTCGAGTATGAACACAGTCAAAAAAAAAAAAAAGAAAGAAAAGAAAATCAAGAAAAAAGTGTCTTCTTTTAATTTTGATTACAAAACATTGCGCGTTTATGAGAATATACCTCCTTTCATACCCTATTTCCTGAATAAAGACGCAAAGTGACTCCTGCTGAGAAGTGTAATATTTGCCCCTTTTTCAATTCAGGAACTCCTTTTTTTAAGCTGCAATATGTAAAATATATACAACAGCAAACTTTAGCGTTTAAAACGATACCGCTATCCCCGATTCAAAACAGAAATGGAAAGTTTCCGAAACATGGAGCTGCACTTCTACCCAGTATGTCATCGACACATATAACTGTGCTGCCGTCAGTTTGATTTTATTATATTGAACTTATTAAGTTAATATTCCCATGTCATATATCATCACCATATACACTCAACAAAAATATAAACGCACAAAGAAAAACTTGTAATTATAAAACAGAGTAACTATCCAAAAATAACAGCACAACTTTATCAATAAAGTGGCTTTAATTTGTGAGCATTAGGATCAATTTCAAAACAAGTCCTGGAGTAATGGCAGGAAGAACACAATGGGGGTCGATGATCCAAGTTCACAAACTTCAGTAACGTGTGTGTCCACCATTAGGACATCACCAGGTTGTCGATCGTGGCCTGGGGGATGTTGTCCCATTCTTCCTGCAGAGGAACTGGAACCCGCTGGCGGACACGCCTATGCAGAACATCCCAAAGGTGTTCGATAGGTGACGTGTCTGGTGAATACGGCGTCATTCAGTTGTGTTGCCACAGCTGTAACGCTCAACCCAGCACTCAGCATGTCAATGGTACGCTCCCTCATGATTTGTGACATCTGTGGCATATTGACAAGTGACAAAAGTCCACATTTTGGTGTGCCCTTTTATTGACAACTGTGTACTGGTCATGCATATTGAAATACTCAACCTGAGATTGTAGTCAATAGCAGTGGCTAAGTGACACTGGACTACTGGGTTTGAGCAAAACAAATCATTCCATAAACAAATGCATCAAGAATCCGAGCAAATGTCATGACATTCTATTTTTGTTCACCATTTCAAGTTTGTGCGTTTATATTTTTGTTGAGTATATATACACTCTTAGAAATAAGGGTTCCAAAAGGGTCCTTCTATAAGGGTTGAGGTTCTACCTGGAACCATTTGCTTCTGAAAAACAAGAGTTCTTGGTAACACTAATGGTTCCAGTAAGAACCATTTTGATCCAAAGAACCCTTTAAAACCCCTTTCCTGAATAAAGGGTTTTAAAAGGGTTCTTGGTGGAACCTTTATAAAAAAGGTTCTACCTGGAGCCAAAAAGGGTTCTCCTATGAGGACAAGCCCAAGAACCTTATATGGTTCTACTTAGCACTTTTATTTCTAAGAGTGTATGTATATATATTTTAAAAAATGGACAGGAAGCCAACCAGGAAATAAGGATATAATGTATAGCCACTAGAAGGTTGCAAGAAGAACTTCAGATAGACATATATGAGAAAATGAGCTTCTACTTCCCATTTGATTTTTGAACAGTGAGCATTTTCCTGATGAGCTAATTGTCTTAATTATGTTTCCATTAGAGGAAAATAGATGATAGTACATGTGCGTGGATGCCACTGTTTGCCTTGGTTGAAGGTGTCGTTTGTGACCTTATATTATATTTGAAAAACGTCAACAAGTTCCCAGGACGGCCAAGAGATATTATCTCTCCAGTGTGTCCTGGGTCTGCCCTCGGGCCTCCTTCAGTTCCACAAAAAACACCTCCCGAGGCATTACGTACAGGAGGCATCCTGACGGGATGCCCCGAAACACCTTAACTGACTCCTCTCGATGCAGAGGAGCAGCAGCTTGACTCCTGAATGTCCGCTCTCCTCACCCCATCAAAGCAATATTAAAAAAATAGAACGAATTTGCAAAAGAATTGGCAGCTCCTTTGCTACTTAGACATCGGTTCTAGTCGCCATCCGATGCTGTTTACGATCTGTTAATGCGAGTAAAGTTTGAAACACACTGTCAGACGTTCGGCTTACTACCAAAATAATCTCATCTATTACAAACATCATTACATATGACCAGCTGTGTCCTCCGTGTGTGTGTGTGTGTGTGTGTGTGTGTGTGTGTGTGTGTGTGTGTGTGTGTGTGTGTGTGTGTGTGTGTGTGTGTGTGTGTGTGTGTGTGTGTGTGTGAGTGTGTGTGTGTGTGTGTGTGTGTGTGTGTGTGTGTGTGTGTGTGTGTGTGACCTCCAGCTCCTCCAGTCTCCTCCTACAGTTCTAAGACATCCACTCGAGGCGCTCTAATGCCTCTAGGTGTAAAAAAATAAATACAATTCTGTCCTGAGGCCTCACGTGTGTGAATGTTGATTTAGATGTCATGCAGGTGACACATTCACCACTGAGCAACATTTAGAAAATCTAAAACAATGAAGTGAAATCGAAAGCCTCAATGTCGTCCATCTCGACCATGCAGATTTGAGGATTTGGTGTGGGCAGTTGCATAATTCACTTCTGTTATCACGGTGCAGAGATCAAATGAGTTTCTAAATAGCCTGTTATAATGTTGAACTATCACCATTAGAGCCCGAGGCAGGAGTTAAAACAGAATATTCATGCTATGTTATCTAGATTAGCTTTGATCATATTTGGGATTGTCAATTCCGAGAACCTTCTGAGGCCCACCAAAATCTTAAATCACAACTCTTATCACGCAAGACTATAGGATCAATGGATGGTATTTATTTAAAAAAGGAAAAACCGTTCTATTTCTTTATTTTTAAGACCTCTCCTGTCATGCTCCGCCTTGTCTCCTCCTGCACTTCCTCCTTTCCCTCCTGCATGCAATCACCTGCTCTCAGTCTCCTCGTCAGCACAGTCTTTCTATGCTCTGGATCTGCAGTCCCGCCCGAGTTAAAGCTCTAGTGTCTTCATGTTGTTCGTGTTTTTGTTTTTGTTTTTTTGCCAGTGAACTAACTCCTGTGTTCTCTTGTGCTCAGACCCGATCGTTTCTTGCATGCTGCCTCTGACGTTTATCCTTCCTACTGCACTATTCCATTGTTCTTCTTTTGTTAATAAATAATCAAAACTACTACGCCTCCTCGCCTGCCTGCTCTTGGGTCCTACTGATTTGTCACGTCTCCCAGTCCACCTGCAGTACTTTGGCTGCCCACCAGGATGCTGTGGGCCACATAGTCACTGCGTCCGTTCGAGATTATCGCGCGATCTTCCGTGAATACCGCTGGCTCCCAAGGCTCCGCGCCACTGCCGTAACGCGCCCGGTGGGGATTGACGCCGGACAGAGGACGAAGCAGAACCGCGCCGCTGCGGATTTGCAATTTTCTGATTGTTTGCTTTCAGACGTACAGATTAAGTCACATTTTTCCACAGAAACTCCAAATGATTAAACCGCAGCTCCATTATCGGTGCTGTTGATGCTGCTGCTGCTGCTGCTGCTGCTGCAGTACACTTAACTTTTTATGACCTGCCCTCGCCCATTACTGACATCGATTCATTGCAAGTATTAAGATCCTCGTTATCCGTGAGGCCATTTTCATTCCGCAAGATCAATACTTGACCCTTGACCTCAGAGCCATCTTGTTAATATTTGTAAATTCTGGCATTAGCTCAATAAGAAGAGTCATTTGTCAACAGCTGTTTGACATTAAAGATGTTTTGAGGTTTTAATAATGACATTCCGGTCATCAGATTTGTCACCAGTGACCAGTAAAATGTATATTTTTAAAGGTGGAATATGTAATAGGTTAACCTCATAAAATACCAGAAAACTAGTATTAACCGTGTAAATATAACAGTGACACAACCTCTATTTTAGAAGATGGTTAGGCATTTGCAATTGAGTACCGTTGCTAGACAGTGTTAATACAGTAAATATGCAGTGATTAAAGGTCCAGTATGTAAGATTTAGGTGTAGGAAATGTGGCAGAAATGGAATATAAAAGAATTATACTGATGGTTTTTAAGAGTGCATAATCACCTGAATCTATTCATTGTTGTTTTCATTACCATGCCAATTTTTTAATGGACAAAGGCACCTGTTGAGGTTTAATGCTAACTGATTCAACTGCTAAATGCAACACATTGTACCTTTAAATGCAGTTGTTGACTGTGTTCATTGGAACACTCCCTCTTCATAGATCCAGTATGTAAAAAATGACTTTCCCCTACTGGTGACACTGCAGATTGCAACAAGCGGTGGACTCCGCTGCTCACTATTTCCTCTCCCAAGCACATGAGGGAACAACAGCGACCTTCACATATCAAAAAAACAAACAAATTGAGTGATCGGTCAGCTGATTTCCACAGATATAGATGGTGGTGAAAAGATAACAGAGGAAGGCTACAGAAACCAAACAATTTTATATGTTAACCCTGAAAACACAGAGCATTTTGGCTGCTTTTTCAATTACTATGTTTAAACATACAGTATATACAGAGGGTATAAGTATGTGCAATAACACACAATGTCTTATATTCTTTTTTCAGCACAACCTAGGCAATCTGATGAAAAAGAAAATATACAGATTAAATTTGTGAAATTTGGAAATACGTCACAGTTGTACGACTAAAAATGCGATATAAAAATGAATCATAACTTTGACTCAACTACACATAAGAAGACACAAAATAAAAACATTTTAAGCCTGAATATGTGACCTGCAAACACACACACCCCCAGGATGTCCATATAAGGAGTTGTGTATTATTCCCACGGCAAATTACCATGGGTGCACCCGCGTGAGCATTAAGGGTTAAAGCAATTATACACTTTAAAAACATATAGATCACTTTGTGCCGATAAACCTTCCTAAACAGTGGCGGTAAAAACATGTGGAAGTGTCCTATACTGGCTGCCATTCATTTGTGGCCTCTAAAGCAAATTTAAAAATGAATTGTTTCTCAAGGAGTGCCTTTCTAGTGGAGAAAGGTGATGCAGTGTGTTATAAGATGCCCTTGCAAGTTTGTTTCCTATGGGTGCCCTTCCAATCAAAAAAGGTGCTGTTGTGAAGTTCCCTACTGCCCATACATGACATACGTCCCAAAGGGTGTCCTTATAGGAAATGATATTCACTGCTGTTTAGAAAATGCCAGTCTTGGTGATAGAAAGTGATGCCGTGCTGGAAAAGATGTCCCTGTATAGACCTGTGTGAGAATGTGGTACTTTATATACTAGTATATGACACTACACTCTTAGAAATAAGGGTTCCAAAAGGGTCCTTCTTCAAGGGCTGAGGTTCTACCTGGAACCAATTTGCTTCTGAAAACCTTTTCCCAAAGAAAGGGTTTTTCAAGGGTTCTTGGTAAAACTAACGGTTCCAGTAAGAACTATTTTGATCCAGAGAATCCTTTAAAACCCCTTTCCTGAATAAAGGTTTTTAAAAGGGTTCTTGGTGGAGCCTTTATAAAAAAAGGTTCTACCTGGAGCCAAAAAGGGTTCTCCTGTGAGGACAAGCCCAAGAACCTTATATGGTTCGACTGAGCACTTTTATTTCTAAGAGTGTTGGTGCCCATTTAATTTTCGCCCCTGCCCTTCTGGACTTTTAAATACATTAGATCCATTGTTGTGTTGTGTTGTGTTGTATTGTGTTGTTGTTGTTGTTGTTGTTGTGTGTTGTATGGCATCATGCTTAGCCTCGTCTAGTCGCTATGTGAATGTGAGTAATTATTGTCTCCTGTGTGTCCTCCCTCAGATACAAGGCAGATTTAATGCCTAGGTTTGTCTCTCCTAATTGATTTCTTTTAATTTACTCTCAGTCGCCTCCACCAGCCACTTCGACAGTTGATTATACACTGCTAAGTGAGTTCACCTTGAGAGGAGCTGAGGTGTATAAATAATAATGTCAAACATGTCCAACTTATTAAATCAAGATAGAGTTTTATCGGGATACATATCGCAACATGGCACGGATGCTAACGGCTTCCTTGTCAGCGATTCATCGTTTATTGCGGGTAAAAGACTGACTGTTTGTTCCGTCGTAGCCGGAGCTTGCCGAGCGTTTTCATTGCTCCTGCTGCACTGGAGTGCATAGCTCTGTCGAGAGGATGGATACAGAGGCGGTGAAGTAGCTCAGCGAAAATGTGCCTTCCATTTCCGTGTTCTATTGTCAGCACCCCATATAAAAACATCAAATATTGAAAGGGTGCATTTACATGGGTCAGAAATTGATGGCTGTGCCTGTGTGTGTGTGTGTGTGTGGTGGGGGGAGGACAAACGTGGACAAAAAGATGCTGCTTTGGCTTTAGCATCAAATGCCTGTCTGTGTTTTTCCTTAAATGTCATTACTGATTGTAGACAATCAGTAATGACGAGCATTAAGATTAGCATACAGTCTTTATAGGAACATTAATTATTATTCATATTGTAAAAATTTTAATTTTATAGCTGCCATGGTCATGAAGTACTTAAAATTGATCCAGTTTTTCAATCAAAGCTCATGTTTATTGCGTCTGTTTTATTACCAAGTAGGAATTACTGTAACATATCAGGAATTTGCTTTGGTTTCGTTCGGTTTTGGTGCAAAACAAACAAAAACAAAATACATAAATAAATGTTAAATTAAGAAAGGAAAGGCAATTATTGTGCAAGAATTAGCCAAATTAGACTTAAAGGTGCATTATGTAATAAATCTAAAAAAACTGGCCATAAAATCCTCCTAATATGTCACAGAGACTCAGGAATAATGTTCATATAACAAACTGAACTCACCAACAACAACAGTACAGCCAAAATATTTGCATTAAAAAAAAAATTTGCAGACTGCAAATCATGTTTATGTTTTGAAATCATGTTTTGGCATGTGGCGCCACCTACTGCCGTCTACCAATCATTGCAGTCAGTAGAGTCTCAGCTACCGAGCAACCACGGGTTGCCAGTCACATCAGAAAACGGAACCTAAAAGACCTCGGTATTTTGAATTTGAATGTAGTAACCGTTTTTGGCCACATTCTTACATATGGCAACTTTAAATATGCAATGCAATCACAGCCAAGAGACATCATTGAACCACAAAAGTAAATTAAAGGATAAAATACACATAAAATAAAACAACGTGATCAAAACTTACATAAAGGTGAACAAAAATGACATCGCACTGGACTGTGATGCTAAACCTGAACTATCGGGATTGTTAGTGATGCAGGAAACAGATATACAGTAACTGACTTTTCTCCGAGACAGATAATGTGCCCTAAGATCATCAATTATTCAGTCAATAAACATTTAAATCTCTTAGCAGTTTCGACCAAACGAGAATAGTCAAGTCCTTTAAGGCTCCTCTCTGACATGGTAAAATGTCAAGCCATGCTTCTTCTGGAGCACAGTGTGACCATCTATTTAATTTAACAGGTTGTTCAGCTTTGTTGCCATGGAGTTCTTTTTTTGGGGGGGGGGGGGGGGGAAGAGTGAAGAGATGAAGAAGAGGAAGAAGAGTGAAAACATAATGTGTCTATAAAATATTAAGACACATCTCTTTTGTTTAGTTTGACCACGACTGAAGCGTTAAATCCAACCCCTTAAGACCTGGGCTTACAAGAACAGAGAAATGTGTTCTTGTTCTTGTTCTCGAGGTGGAAAGAACAAAGCGCGAAGCTAGTTGTGGCCAGAACATTTCATACTTCACACAAGAAACACGAGTGCAGAAATCTTGGACAGTCCTCGAATGGCAACATTAACGTGTTAACCACGCCCACTTCAAATTTCAATGCAAAAGTTTTTTGGCGGAACTCATGACATCATTCTTTTCTCACTGCCAGGGCCGTTTCTAGCTGTTTGGGGGCCCTATGCGAGATACTATTTGGGGGCCCCTAATTTTTTCAAACTCACAAACTTACATGCTTTGCAAATAATGAATGCATCCAATACATGCAAATAAAGACAGGTACTTTTAATTCTAAAAAATATATAAAAATATGAGTCTTAACTTGCAGTTTGGGGGCCCCCTGGTGGCTGTGGGGCCTTATGCAGCTGCATAGTCCGCATATAGCGAGAAACGGCTCTGCTCACAGCCCTGGGAGAGAGAACTGTTTTTTGACACTAAGGCTGGCTTTACACC
This sequence comes from Microchirus variegatus, assembly GCF_963457635.1. NCBI lineage: Eukaryota > Metazoa > Chordata > Actinopteri > Pleuronectiformes > Soleidae > Microchirus > Microchirus variegatus. The sequence continues at coordinate 16,516,292 of NC_139803.1, forward strand.
ACAACTCTCCCAGGTGAAACTGACAAAATATTTTATCAGATGTGCCATTTTTGGGGCTTAAAAACGCGAAAAAAATGAACCCATCCTCTAGAGTGGAAATCTTAAAAACGCTCCACCGTCGTGTTCCCATCTGAAGGGTTGAAAACGCAAAAGTGTACTCTGAGCTGCTCACGCTGGCTATCCTCCCATACGCGTTGACGTCAGATCCAGAGGCGATTCTAGAGTCTGTAGGGGCCCTAGGCATAAAAATTCCCAGGGGGGCCTTCGAACCAGTGTTCATCACAATTATGTTACAAATAATCTGACACCATATGTATGACTTCAAAATATTTTATGGAAATAACATGGAATAACCTTGTAATTAAAAAGTATGTGAAAATATAAATGTAAAGAACAATAAAATACTTTAAATAGCTTTTAAAAAACGATATAAACTTAGTAAAAAAAAATACATTACACTGTAATGAACCCACACTATAAAACAATATAAAATATATAGAACAATAAAATACTGTAAATAACTGGAAAAAAAAAATATGTAAACTGAGTAAAAAAAGATATGCATTACACTGCAAATAATCCTCTTCATTTTCCAACTTGCAGAACGATAACTTCACAGAGGTTAAAGTGAGGTGGGGCCCCTTTAGGGAGGTTTACTACTGAGATGTCATTGCAAATCGCCCGTTGTTTTTTAAGGGGGACGGGGAGGCGGCTGCTGCTCACTGCACATTTCAGTAAAAACAGCCCTCAGGCTCCGAGTTTCGGGGGCCCCCTATCGGCTCGGGGCCCCAAGCAGTTGCCTGCCTTGCCTGTTCACAAGCTGCGCCTCTGGTGTTGTTGTATGGCAGTGCTTCACAGTGCCACCTAGCCACCTGGCATGCATACTACATCAAATTTCACACACTTAAGCGTCACTGACGTGTGCATGCAGATTTCCACCCAAAGACGCTCGTCTAAACGCGATATAAAAAGTGGGAACGCAACGCCACTTTTGCGGTTTGTGTTCAGATCGTTGTCATGTAAAGCCAGCCTCACACTGTTTGTGTCACTTTTAGTTCACGTTATTTGACACTGATGACATGACGTGATTGCTGTCAGGGACACAAAGTAAAACTGATTTTACCCACTACCCAGCTTTTCATATTGTTTTGTCACATCAAGTCACAGAGAACCAAAATGCCATAAGTAGACATGGGAATGAAGTCATAAAGCTTTTCCCAATAAGAGGTCAGCTGTGTGTGCACTTCTTTTTACATCTCTTTTTAATGCTCTCTTCCTCAAACAATTCTTGACAAGTCGCCGTCAGCGATGACAGCCTCGAAATTTCAAAGACGACAAAAAGCATCCTCGGATAATGCATCTGACTCCCCGTGTCCCACTTTTTAAAGGTGTCTGTGCACAATAGCGTCAGTTTTTTGTTTTTTTTATGAAAGCAGTTATTTGATGTCACCGTGAGACGATAGTTAAGTGTCACAGCGTTTGGCTTCTGGTGTCACGAAGAAAAACAGCAATACAAAGGAGACTGTTTTCCCTTGTGGGGGTCAGATGATGTTTCACATCGCAATTCTTGTTCGTGTGTGTCGTGCTTTTGTAATGTGATTATTTTTATATGGCTGTCTGTTGTAGTTGAAGTACTGTCTGGCCTATATACATGTATTTGTTGTGTTTTTTTCTCTGAGGTGATTGGGTGAGGAAGATCAGGCTTTTCTGAAGCTCTTATGCTCCTGTCCCTGGTGCCATCAGCACTCCTGACAACACAAAACACAGCCATTTAACACCCTTGTCTGCCATCTGCTGGCCAACTTCTGAACTGCATCCTTACATTCTTCATTAGCTACATCAATTTCAGTAAGTCAACCACAGTGCTACATCCATCTTCTACTGCTTTATCCTCCACATGAGGGTGGCAGGGGGTGCTGTGCCAATCTCAGCTGACATAGGGCGATAGGCGGGGTACACCCTGGACAGATCACCACTCCATCACAGGACCACATAGAGACAAACAACCATCCACTCACACACTCATGGTCAATTTAGAGTGTCCAATTTACCTAATCCCCATATTGCATGTTTTTGAACTGTGGGAGGAAGCCGGAGAACCCAGAGAAAACCCACGTACATAGGTGGAGAACATGCAAACTCTATGCAGAAAGGCCCTTTTTCTGAACTGGTCTTGAACCCCAGGTTGCGAACCACTGCACCAACCCAAATTGCAGAAATTGCCTCAACGATGATTTGTATCTACTATATTTATGCATATACATGATGTGTACAAGCACACACACTTATTAGCGATGGTGAATTTGTCCTCTGCATTTAACCCATCCTTTTTGCACACCAGTATTGAACACACCCAAGCCAGATGCAGGCGCTGTAGGCAGCACTTGTCTGCGCCCGGGGAGCAATGGGGGATTGGGTCAGTAAACATTTTTTCAGTTAGTTTCAGGTTGTCTTCGGTAGAGCACGATGTCAATAGGAGAACCCTATTTGGCTCCAGGTAGAACCTTTTTATAAAGGTTCCACCTGGAACCCTTTTGAAGGGTTCCACCAAGAACCCTTTTAAAACCCTTTATTCAGAAAAGGGATTTTAAAGGGTTCTCTGGATCAAAATGGTTCTTACTGGAACCATTATTGTTACCAAGAACCCTTGAAAAACCCTTTCTTCGGGAAAAGGATTTTTCAGAAGCAAATGGTTCCACGTAGAACCTCAGCTCTTGTAGAAGGACCCTTTTGGAACCCTTATTTCCAAGAGTGTAGAGATGAAAACATTTCAAAGGATTCTGAAGAAAATGATTGTGTCCCATATTGAAGACAAACTAGCTGCACTACAGTTTGCATACCAGACTATAAAGGTGCTGATGATGCAAATATTATTTTTTATTATTATTTTAAACTGTGTACAAGCACCTCGAAAAACCTGGGGCTTGAGCCATGCTTTTATTGTCAGACTCCTCATCAGCTGTTAACCCTGAGAACACAGAGCATTTCAGCTGCTTTTTTTTCCCCAATACTATGTTAAAAACATAAACCGAAAAAAACAACATTGAGCAGAAACATAGGAAGCAGACCGGGAACACATAAAAACCAGAGCATGAAAAAAACACACAAGAGGAACAGACAAGTCTGAAAATGTGACACAGGACACAATAACTTCTGAACTGAGGACTTAACAGGTGCCTCATCTACATTTATTCAGTGGTACTGACAGTTGCAGGTGGATGCTGGGACTTATTGCATGAGCATCAACACCAGTAGCACTGACGAGCAGAGGGAGAGATGGGGGAAGATATTTCAGCTTAAATAGCCCCCAAATTCAAAGGGTCTGTACGTGAGGCACGACTTATGACCTGAACTCGCTCGCCGGCTCGCATCATTTCTCCCCAGAGGACAATTAAAAGCACACAGGGCAGTTATGTATTGACACAAGTTAGAGATAGTGCAGATAAATAAACATAGTGAATAAAATATTAGCAGCTGTGCAAATAACTAAACAACAATAAAGAACTGAACAAACCCCCACGAGACAAAGCAAAATGCTGACCGTACAATTTCCGCAGACGCTTATATTCTCAGCAGTTTTGCAAAATACCACGTTCAACGCTCTGGAGGTTACACACATCGACTCGTTATATACCCTGGAGGAAATGCTGACTGATAACCTCTCACAAAGAGGCACGCAGCGTATTTCAACAAGTTATGTGCATGGTTACCTGTTACTCTGCACATGTTTCCCCTCATTGTGTTTCTCCTCTTGTCAAACCATAAGAAAACCATGAGAATAAAAGAGCTGGGTGGAATTCTTTTGGAGCAACTCCACTCCTACACAACACTACCCCCTTGTGACCAAATTGAAAACAACACATAAGCTCAGCAGCAAATCCAAAACAAATATAAAATTCAGAATTTAAAGGAACAAGTGAACACTTTTGCACATATGGAATGTTTTCATTGTCCTAGGTGTTTTTTTCTTTTAAATTTACTTTATCTTTATAACCACCTGGCTACATTCTCCCCTGCATGTTGTCAACGCCTTTAACTGACTCAAAGGCTCCTTGCAGAGCCTTTTCAAAAGGTGATAATCCCAGGCTTGTCATAACCTGTGAAACCATGTTCATACTGACTAATAGGCAAGGCAACTTTATTTGTATAGAACAGTTCATACACAAAGGCAACTCAACGTGCTTCACATAAAAAGAAAATGCATTTAAAAATTGGAAACATTAAACTGTACAATTTGAACAGAACCCAATTATTACATAAATAAAGCAAAGGGAAAGATAAATATGATAGTACAGCATAAAATAAGAATTTACTCAAAAATGATTAGAAGAATATAAAATCAAAATAAAATAAAAACTGAGGGCAACAGCTAAATGCTTCTACACCATATTTGGTTCGAACTCTGGTTTCCACTATCACCTCAGTCAGTCGATCTCAGAGCCCGACAAAGTGTATATTATTTTAAAAATGGAGTATGCATAACTGAAATAGTCAATGTTAGATTTCTGCAGAATTTGACCCAAAGGTAGCATATAAGCTAAACAGAAGGGGTCCAAGAATCAACCCTTGAGGGGCTCCACAAGTCATAGCCATTCGTACAGATCTGTAACTTCCCATGGTCACGAAATAACTCCAATCTAGGACTGTTCCGTTGAGTACAGACTAACCCTATAGTGTGATCCACAGAATCCAATGCAGCACTGAGATCCAATAATAAGACCAGATGTGGCCCTGTGGAAAAACAAGAAGACAAAAGTTGTTAATATTCATAAAAAACATTAATACATAATGTGTTTTTTAAAAAGGTACTACTTGATTATTAAAACTACTCAAATGTTTTGAATGGAATGTCATGTTCAATGTCTTGTATTGTGTTACCGGATTTAAAATGTATATTTAGTTTCTTTTGTATTAAGCCATATTAGGTTGGGAATTATTTTGAGAAAGAAATTCACATTTATGTTTGTTATTTTCTGAGCCAATGAGTAGCGAGTCGTAGGCATGGATGTATTAAATGAACTGGATAGAGCGGGTCATGTGTCAGGAAGAGAGGGCGGTGGAGAGCAAGTTCGACGTGACGGTTGCTGCGGTGCTAAATAATACAAGTTATCCGTGGAAATACGTAACCCACATATTTCCTTAAAATTGTTGCGGTTATATCGGAGTACACAAAACGTGAACTATACATGTTCAATGGAGGGACTGTTGTGAACACTTTCATCCCACAACGAGTCTATGTTCAGACTGTTAGCCACCTGCGTTAGCCTAGCTCTGCGAACAAGAAGCTAGCACGCTGCGATGCTAAGGGATGTATGTTCCCGACATTGGGAACTCGACACATCGGAGTGACCTCAATGAAGCTGGAGCATCATCGGGAAATGCTGTGAGGAGCTTTGTGGACACAGGGAAATGTGAGTTGCTATCGTTTGTTGCCTTCTTTTAACTCGGCAGAGTCAAGCAGCTACCTGTTGGGTTAGCCATTAGCTACTAGGTACGCAAGCTGCGCATTAGGCCTGCAATGAACTAAACTTTTTATAAGTATGTATTTATAAATATTTTGCCGGCTATTAACGACGTTTAAAGGAATCGTTATTTGAGTGTGTAATGTGAAGTGTGTTTTTGTTTGTTGTGGGTTCTAAAGATGTTAATTGGAACCCAATTGAACAACGCTGTTTTCTTTTAATTTGACCATTTACACCTGGTGAATATCGATTTGATTATTTGACTGCCCTGATTTAAATGTGTATAGAAGTAAACTGTCAGGTTTATTGGCATATTATCATAATCTAAATGTGTTTTACTGTTCTATTGGCCATTGCTCACAGTGAAAAGACTAATATTTATAGTTCGAGATAACTCTTTGTTTGATGAACCCAAGGCAGTCCCCACCACTTCTACCCAAAGTGACAAACTGCGGTCAAGCCAGCCGTGGTTCGCGTTAGCCTGGTCAAATCAGCCGCACGTTTTTTCCATGGATGTATAATATTATGAACTGGATAGAGCACCGCCCCCTCTGCCTTGAAGACAATTTTCGCATGGTGGCCACTGTGGGTACTGCAACAAAAAATCCCATGGAGACCAAAAAGCTATTTTTCCATTGACCACAATAGTAAAAGAGACGCCTGTAAGAGTGTCCACAGGACACCTCGAGACATGGACACGGGCTTTTATAAATCTTGATATTATGTATTTTTAGTTAATGGAATTTCATGTTTTAAAAACATTCCTAAAGGCCATAAAAAGCCCAGACAAATCTTATTTCTCAGAGTGACGTCACAGATGTGTACGAGCACAGCAAAGCGCGGTCATGTGGCGTCTCGGGAACAGCGCTGCTGTTAGTGAACCGTACGATATGAAAACTTCATGAGAAATGTGAATAAATGAAGACAATGAGGGGGTTTCGTTTACATTTTTTAAATATTATGACAAAGCAGGTTTTAGTTGTTGATTCGGCGCTCATTAACATTTATTTTCAAACGTATTATCGATGTATTAACGCGCTGCTTTGTGGATTCATTGAGGAGAGGAGACTGACATGCTGCACTTTATCACTGTGTTCAGTCCCGGACATCGTGACACTGATGACGGTGTGGACTGTGGAGCTGTGACCGTGTGATGCACTGAGACCTGCGGTCACTTCACCACTGATTCCCGGGGAGGATGTTTGTCTTATCGTCACTATCAGTTCATGAAGTTACTGTTAAATGTGATGAACACGCAAATTATAGTTGAATATAAACGTGTTGAGTGAAATAATCGGGAGTTATAAACCTACTTTAACACGTTGTTATTGTTACTAATAATAATTATATAAGTATATAAGGGAAATCAGACAAAAACAACACGATTCCTGTAACTGCATATAAAGTAATAATCACGGTCCTAACCCAAATAAACCATTTTTATTGATCGTTTTAATCTTTAACTCCGTCATTGTACTTTCAGCTTCACTATATTCACTTCGATATCGTTGATTTTACATTTATTTACAAATCCATGGTTTAAAGCCGAAGTTAATGTGACGCCGGTATTCATGAAATCCGCTAGCGCACGTTATTAGCATATTCCCATCATGCCTTTCGCTGTTCATGTACGCGCCGAGCAAGTCGATAACGCGGACGGCTCGTTCACATAGCCGAGAAGAATGATGGTAGGGACACTACTGCGCATGCTCTATGGGCCCCATAACCCGGAAATAAACGCGGAAGTCAAAACATTTTTTGGCATATGCGCTGGGTGAGCAGCTTCATAGGAATGAACGGAAGCGAAGGGGCGGTGCTCTATCCAGTTCATATTATACATCCATGGTTTTTTCTAGTGCGCGAATCTACTAACGTTTACGGTAATCGTAATGAAACGGCACTGTACACACAGTCACTCCCAGCTACATGTAGTGCAGCCCCGGAGAGCAACAACAACCTGGAACAACACCCCGGCGTTATGGACTTTTTTTATCTATATATCCAATCTATATCTATATCTATATATCTATATAGATATAGATATATATCTATATAGATAGATATATCTATATCTATATATAGATATAGATCTATATATATAAACTTTGTTTACACCCGAAACAGAGGATTCCGCCAGAAAACTCAAAGAAGAGGAACAAACTAACAGAAAACTACAAACTAGTGAACTAAATACTCCGCAGACTACCTGCAAGCATAATATGAAGTACTTTTACTGTGTACTTTTTGAGTAATCCTCTGTCAAAATCCTCTACAGAGGACAATATTAAGTCGATTTCACCCAACTTTAACATGGAATAAAAGGCTTATTTCCCATAAGTAGTCAAAGATTCATACACGACTGAATTAAGTTAAAGTGATAGTTCGGAATTTTGGACATAAGAACTATCCGAACTATCACTTTAACTTAATTCAGTCGTGTATGAATCTTTGACTACTTAAGATGTAATTTCAGAAAAGTGTTGCTATCTGGCCTTGAACAACTCATAGTTAAAATTACAAGGGCTTTGTTTGTAGAGGTCATTGTGAATAGTTTTTCTCCTGTTCTCCTGCAATCTTATTTCAAGGCCTTTACCATCGTAGTGTTTCTCCATGGTGTTTTCTGCTTCCTTATGTTTGTGCAATAGTATCATCACATTTGAGATTTTGGAGTTAAAATTATTCATCAACTGTCTCTGCACTCACTGGTAGTGACATAGTTATGGCCTCCTTAAAATTAACCCTGGTATTCTGTGGTATGTACCTTTTATTAAAGGTCACATAGAGTGGTCCTGTTGCACATATATGTGAGTTATGAGGTCTACTTACATATATTAAGTGGTTTTTATGGTCAAAATCCTCCTAGTTGATGTAAACGAGCCGATTGAAATCTGTCCTTTTCGAAGCGATTGTCAGTCGCGCTATTTCAGCCATAAATCTCGCCCGAGAAGACAGAGTGTGTTGTGATTGGCCAGCCAGCGTAGAGCCTTCCCACCTGTGTTGTGATTGGCCAGGTATCTGGAAGTGACGTAATCTATCACGTCAGCTCTCAGAAGCGCAGCTCCCTCTCTGGAGCGGTGGATGCATTGCTACTCATTATCAAAACATTGTTTTAACAGTGTTTAAAAATAGCTTCTTCACGACTCCCCGCCGCAGTCCCTTTATGACTTTAAACCGGAGTCAGACCCAGAGTCAGAAGACACTGTTGCTCGTGAAACACCTCCACAACGGACGTTATTCTTCTTCTGCGGTTCAATGTACGCAACCGGATGTGCCCGGACTACCGCCCGGAGCAGGACGATCGGTTGTTCAGGAGAACCGCTGCTTGCGTAACTATAACGGGATTTTCAGTGATCTCGTTGAGCCCCGAGATTACAATAAAACACAACGTTCTCAGCAATGGCTGAACTGTTTGTTTCGAACCGTCAGGCTTCATAAACAAGGTAATGACGCAGATACACACCAAAAAAAACAGCGAGAATAGGAACTTCCGGTCTAGTTCCGCTTTAACAGACACTGAGGTTAATTGGACATTTGGAATGATCTGTAGGTGAAAGTACACACAGAAATGATCAGAAAGACGCCATAAAATCAACAGAAGAATTGTCAACACCTTCAGCGAGAACCAGATCCAGAGTGTGGCCTTGAATATGTGTCAAGTAGAACAGACCTTTGGTATTACTGTCCATTTCATTGTCTGCAAATAAAAGTTGTAGTGACTGACAGCAGTTCAGCAAACTTGTCAATGAATTTTCTAGTGTGTCTTGGAGGTCTATAAATAATTAAAAATAGAACTTTGGGATCACCTTGTACTAGAAAACAGATTATTCACAATCCAAATCACCAAATGTAACTTCCCTTCACATAAACACAGAGATGGCAGCAACTCTCTCCCTCCACCTTTCTGGCCAGTTTGACATTGTGTTCATAAAACGCATACAGTTTGTTGGTGTTGCCTCACTCTTCCTCATTTATCAAATGTTATGTGCATACACCAAAAAAGTGGGTATGCACTCATTTCCATGCATATGCTGAAGAGCTGCATGTATCAATATGGACGTCGGCTTAACGATTAAATCTCACCCCATCTACTGGAGGGGCGCCAGACCAAAAATAAATAAATAATGTGTACGTGTGTGTGTGTGTGTGTGTGTTCAAAGTCTTAAGACACACAAGCTGGCCTTACTTCCTATCCTGTGGATAATGAGCTCTACAGGCCTCCCTCATTTCCCCATTACCCCTCACCCCTCCAGTCACCCCTGATCAACATTTTTCACATTGTTAATCACTTATGTCAGCTGCTGGCAATTAAAGCCAATTAATCATGTGGGATTCACTCCCTCTCTGTCAGCTTTGCGCTCCACGCTGCGTCAAGGTAAACGACAAAGGAGAGACGGCCTTTATTAAGGACGCGTGAACTCCCTGGTGATAAGCGGGATGTTGCAGAGCTTTGGTGTGTAGTTGTTTGTGGCAAATGATAGGAGCCAGGTGGAGATTAAATTTACATTAATTTCTTTGCCAGGAGCTCTGACCCACAGGCACTTACAAGATAATGGAGAGGTGTGAGGACTAAAAAAAAAAAAAATCAGGCTGATCATCTCAAGTCAACAATCGCACACACACACACACACACACACACATCTGTACTGCCTGTAATTTGAACTTGTGGTTCTGGTCTCTCAATCAAAACAGTAATAATTTGATTATGTTGTAGCAGGGTGGGATCATGGCAATTAATGGATAGTTGTGATCCATTAGTAGAAAATACACACAATAAAGTATATAATACACGCTGGCTAACTAACAGCACCAAATATTTCCTTCCTCACTCTGACGTTTGATGGAGCGGTCGACTCACACATAGTCAAGTGGATGACGTCATTAAAAGCTCTAATTATTAAACCGTCACTTTTTAAAAAAAAACAACAGGGTATACACACCTCGTCTGGCAAACAAAGATATGCAAACAGTGTGTTATCAACATTCACAGTATCAGTATCGGCCAGTCCGTTACCGAGCATGCTGTAGTCTTTCCTGCGATACTGTAATGTTTTAATCCTTTTAGTGCAAGAGTCACAAGTTTACGAGAAGCTCTGCACACCAACGTTTTGTGAAGATGTCCTCCATGTTGCGCTTCGTGGTTCTTGCTAGTGTGATAGGTAATTGCACTTCAACTACTTCCTTGTGTTTTATTAATTTATTTTAGTACAGAATCGTCTGACAAGTTTTTTTGTTTTGTAGGATGGGTCGAGCTGATCACAGTCAGGACGCCAGAGAAATTCATCAATGTGACAGTGGGTGGAAGTGTCCTCCTCCAATGCATGTTCCAGACCACTCCTGAGACCACCAGCCTCACCATTCAGTGGGAATTTGTTTCGTCAAAGCTTCAGCAGGTAGATACACATTACGGCTGCTCAAATCACAGCGTTGCACCAAGTGAGTCACCATCATTAGCCTTAAATGGACAGAAAATGTCCAAACCAACAAGGTTTTGAATATATTTTTTTCTTTAACATCATTTACAGCGACTTTCTTCAATAAAAAATGTGTATTACTTTTTATAATCTGTCCCTATACATCTGATTAAAGTTGAGTGTTATATCTCTTCCAAAACACATATTTTTGCAGATGTTGATTACTTGTCATGCCCGAAATAAACGATTCATTCATTCATTCATTCAACATTTTTTACTGTATGAGTTTCTTCATAATTAAATCAATGTTTTAAGACCATTACCTATTTTCCTGTGCATCTGATTAGGGTTGAGTCACTCCAAGTGTTTGGTTATTACTGTACAAGGCTGTAAAATAGATGTAAAAAATTAATATGTATCAGGAAAACGGTATGATTGACTCTTTTAAAACACATTGCTTTTTGTTTGTTTCATCTGAATTACAGTAATATCTTTTTGTCAAGGCTTGGACGTGAACTTTAGTTAATCTTATGTATTCAAACGCTTACCCTTGACAAACGTGTACTTGCTCTTTGCACACCGTTCTTCACGTTCAGTCTGGAGGAGGCACACCTCTCTGAGAAAACAAACGTGTGGCTGAGAAATCAGATAAGAGCCGGTTTTGAGCTAAATTCAACATCCTAATGGTGATTAATTCACACAGTCGGCTTACATTTCTTAACTCCATGGTCACTCCTGCACCATTTGTTTTTTTTGTTTGCCGAATTTCTATGTTCATAGTACGCAGAGAAATGGAAAACGACCAACAGTCGTATTAACATGCTTTTTACCACTCATGTATGTATTGTCAGTTCTAAGAAAGGGTAAAAAATGTTGTCTGAATAATCTAAAATTAACAATTATATGGAAATAATTGTGAGTCATTTATGTTTTTCCCATTCTTTTTTCAGGTCTATTATTATCAGGCAGGAAAGGAATTTATTCCAGACGCGTACAGGGACAGGATTCAGCCTCCTTCCTCTCCCGCTACAACCAGAAACGCTTCAATAATAATAAGCAACATGCAGCCAACTGATGGTGGCGTCTACACATGTGACGTTCACAACTTTCCTGATGTGGACGGACAGTCCCAGGCCAGTATCGTTGTAAATGTGCTTGGTAAGAGTCGTACCAGTTTGTGACCCATAAACACATTGAAATAATGGCTAAAGACATGAGGAAGGAAGAGGGTAGAAAGGTCAAATTCAGGTCAGTTTGCCATGTTGACACTATGACCTGGGATTAGTACAAAAACATGAGCTGCAGCCAATGTTTGAAACACTATTCAGATATCTCAATATATATAAGATATCTAGAATTATTTAATATGCTAAAATAAATAATAATCTGTGGTTGGTTGGTTTGATTATGCCTTGGGCATAATTTGGTTGAAACAACAGTAAAACTCGAGATCAACCCTCTACTTACTACTTCTTCCTGTGGTTGTGGGGGTGTGAGCATAGGGGAGCGCAAAAGCACAATCTAAGTAGATTAGCCCGTTTGTACGCACATTTCTGATTTGTGCATAAACAGAAATACAGAAAATGTGTATTTATGCAAAAAAGACAGGTTGATGCGTCTATAAAAGGTAAATAAGATGAATTATATGATCGAAACTTCTATTATACAATTGTGATCCACTTTGTGCCACCTGCTGCTCATTTTGTAGAACTAACCCCCAATGATTGCTAAGCAGCAGTGGATACAAACACATGAATGCACATTTTCTTTCACAGAATTTTTATATTTTAGGATTAAAATTTGTTTCTTAAAGGTCGAGTTGGAGATCCTGCAAAAACAGTTATAATGCAAATTTATGAGCAATGCACAGCATTGCTAACTTTCGGTACTTTACAGATTTTTTTTATTTCTGTGACAATGCATTAATGAATTGGTTGCAATCAGGGTGTGAAGAGGATTTTAAGCAATACAGCAAAAGAAATATCCAGAAAATAATCTCCCACCCCGCCTTTAAATCTTTTATAGTCGTTACTTTTGCTTGAGTTCTTTGCAGCATGGGTGGTTTTTGAACAAAACAAACTACTACTGCTAACTACTTTTTGATCTCCCCTCAGCACTCTTTATTTGTGTGTTCACCAATCGCCTTTATATCCATCTTGACCTGCTTTTGTGCAACCTTTTATGTTTCTTATCGGGCTCAACTTTGAAGTCACAATATTTGCTGGAACAGGAGTGGATGTAAACACACATGAATGCAATTTTCTTCCACCAAATTTTTAAAAATTCACTTCATATATGCAATACATTCTAATAGAAAGCTATTATTACTTGTTTGTAACTTACCATTGTGTTATTTTTATGTTTTCATGTTGTGTGTTCAAGTCTGTCACTCTGATGCATGTTATATGTGACGGCAATGTGCCTGCTAGAGCCTGTAAATGGTCACTTCCAAATGCTAACTGCTGTTAGCTCCCAGTAGCCTCTGCATGTCACAGACATGTTCATTAGGGAACTAGGTTAACTTGGGAGAAATAGGGTATAATATGGGACCTTTAAGTCAATTCCAAGTGTGAAATACAACAGGCTCAATTTAGAATATTTCAACATAAATCATTTCAATTCTTTTTTCCCCCACATGTGACATTATCCTGTGTATTAACAGTGCAGCGATATTAGCAGATTTTATTTAAATGGCTAAACCCTGAATATACATGAATCAGGAATTACATTCAGTTTGAAACCTCTCATTCGCCGAGTTACCAGGACAACATTGCAGGTCTTGGTATCCTCACTAGTTTCCATGGCTACTGTAGCAGTCTCCCTCATTGTCAGTGTGGAAAATTAGAGTTGGTGACTGTGACTGTGCATCCTTGTATTGCATAAATACTGTGTACCAGCTGAATGTTTAGCACATGTTTTGGCATCTAAGCTTGGTCGATATATGAATGGTTGCACGGCTGTTTTTTTCTACTCGCATAATCACAGTACATGCATGAGTTGGTGCTGTATGAATATGTATAACTGTTCTGGTGCACAGATGATTTTTATCCTTGCCAACTACACAGATACCAGAGTCTTGAGTCTGTCATAAATAACAAACAGGCACGAGCACTTCACCGCCTGCTGTTATATTGTATGTTTACAGTGAAGTGTCATTTTAACAACCAAACGGGAAGTTATTTCATGTCATTTCACAGACATTGCAGCAGAACTGAAACCCTAGTGAACGGTATAGGCAGACACGAGATTCACACGTCCTCCTTCTAGAAAGATGTGTGACGTCCTGTTTCTTTAACGGCAAGCGAAGGAACTCCCATTTCCTTAACGTGACGCTGGCAGACACATTATCATGCATGCATGCACACCTCCATGATTTCTGTTTGGTGTGACCTGTATATCCTGTTTTCACTGAACACAGCGAACTTAAATGATGACATCCTGTTGTTTTCACGTGTTTTAAGAAATGCCTTCATTTTGATTTCAGTGATTGTGATGTCCGGTACTAGTTTAGTACATTAACACACGTCCTGTCATGTATCTGTGGTTTTGTTATTTGCAACATTTGAGGAAGATCATTGTTTTTAAGTCGCTAAATAGGCCTGGAATGTCTACTTACTAAAGACTAGACTATATTAGATTAGATTAATAGTGATGTTAATGGCAGTTGGCATGTGTAATGTTGTAATTCTGCCCTCTTCTGTCATCTATTACTTCCTAATTCTTATTAGATTATATTAGTCTATTCTGGATTCTGTCATTGATTGCTTCTTAATTGTTGTTAGATTAGATTAAATTATATTAGATTAGCAGTGGTAGATGTCAACTGCTTAGACATCTGTAATGTTGTATTACTGCCCTCACCTGGAGTCAGTCACCCATTACTTTTAAATTCTTATTAGATTAGCTTTTTGATTTTGTTTATGTCTGTTTTTAACTTCCTTTCTAGATCTTAATCTTTAAGTAAATTGGAATAAATAAAGGCTCATCACATACGATCATGTTAATCATTTGACTCATGTTGAAGAGCACTGTTTTTAACTTTAGCATTATAAAAGTAGATTTAAATGACCGCATCCTATATAAAGTGACATTATAAAGCCTTGCATCTTCCGTTTCATCTGTCAGAGAGACCGTCTGCTCCTTACTGTTCCGTCCACGGTGACGTTGAATCGGGTCACCTGGTCACTCTGACCTGCCACAGTGAGCAGGGAAGTCCAACTCCTGTGTACACTTGGACCAGACTGGACCAGACAAAGACCAGAAGGCCTATACTCGGGATAAGTGAGTGATCTATTGGTTAATATGATATAAGTAGCTGCCTTTTTATAATTGTGCTCATGTTCCCTCAGCAACTACAAATGGAGTATTGAGATTCAGCAACATATCCCAGTTTGAGTTTGGCGAGTACCAGTGCAACGCAACCAATATGGTGGGCTTTTCAACTTGCTCAGTAGAGCTCAGTCCTGGTATGATTATATTTGTTTTTGTTTCATAATGCATGCGCTATATGGTAAACATATTATGTTTACCATCAAAAATACATGAAAAAGGGGTTTCATATGTTGGATACAAGATGTGAATTTGTATTGTACAGAAGTGGCAAATGGAGTGATAGTTGGTGCGGTGATCGGTGCATTGCTCGGGTGCGTCCTAATCATCCTGGCTGTGTGGTTCATAGTTCACACTGTGAAGAGGCACAGATACAAGGCAGTGAAAGCGTCGGAAGCCGCAGAGATGAAGTAAGTTTTCCTGTTTTAATCCTGGTGTTTTCCACACGTCATCGATTCAGTGACGTTGCGTCATTCCTCCCCTCCTTGTCCATTAGGAGGAGCTCTCACCAAGCCCAGGAAGCCGCAGAGATTGTTCCTGTGGCAACCGCAGCAGGAAACGTCCATGCTGTGGAAGGCGAGCCACAAGCCTAGAAAAGGCATGGTGGAAACAACTGGAGCAACGTCACTAATGTGAACAATAGCGTGTCCAGGAGTTTCAGTCTTTAGAATGTGTTATTGTCAGATTTGATGAGGCCTGTTGAGCATTCTTTTCTGACCTTTTTTTTTTTTAATCCAAAGGGCTCTTTCTGTGGCACAGTCAAAGTTTAACTGCTGGTTGACACATTTATGGAGCCAAAGGGTGCTTACACCACCACAGTTTGAATAAGTCTGACCAAAGGACTCATCTCAGCCGACAACAACTCCTGCCAACCTTATTTAGAACAGCATAAAACACCATATTGAAGCACAGCTGCAGTAGATGAAATAGAGATCGTAAAAGATTTGTCTAGCTGAATTTAGTGATAGTTTAATTTCCCGAGCAAGAAATCATTTTGAGTCGAGGATATAAATGCAGTTTTGGCATGTCATATTTTAAGTGATGAGCATGACTAATTCAAGCTTGGGTGATGGTTTTTATAATAAAAAAAGATATTGTGAAATTTCTCAAATAATTAATTCTCTATTTTCTTCAAGCTTCTCCTGCCCTGTAGGTGGTGCTGTGCTTCCGTCAACTTAAATCCCCTTCAAGTGAACCTCAAGAATTCCTCTAAGGGTAGGAACACTGACTAGTGTTTCTCAGTAAAATTACATTTTAGCAAAAATAAAGCAAACGAATTGAAAGGTACACAAACTGAAATGGATGCTGCATGTAGCTGTATACCAAAAATGCAGTCTGGCGAAAACTAGACGAAAATCTATCTGTTTTACTAGTGAAATGTATTTATGTACTCCAAATAATCCTTATGTACAATCTGATCTAATACAATCTACGTATGCCTCGTAAAAAGTTATAAGAAACGTTGATGGAATCAACTTAATATACATCGCCATGAGTAGCTATTGGTCAAAAGATGTTATTTTGACTTCTTCTGGATTCATTAATTGAATACTTAAAAGGAGACAATCTACAGTATATCTTCTTCCTGGTTCCAGGTCTCTTTTCTGATGTGGACAGATCCAGGCATAATGCCTTATAGCATTATTCCCTTATAGGGCTTAATTTGAAATTAAAGAAATGTGCCACTGTCTCTAAGCCGTACATCATAGCAGCTCTCACTGCTGCCTTCGAGACAAAATTAAGCAACGGTGGTTATCAATATGATGAAGATGATGATGCCACATAAGAAAGACATCACAACATAAAACGGCTCCAGCAAGTCGCAGAAGTACGGCCTCTTCTTATCAGGCTTCTTAGTGTGTGTCTGCATGCACACAGCGATCACAGCCTCTATATCCTGATACTGCTCAAGCAGCATGTACCTTACATTGTCGCCGAATTTCTTCCGAAGCTCTTTGATGACTTCCTTTGCCACCGTCTTGGCCTTGTAGATGTTTGGAAAGTGGCCCTCGACGTCAGTGAGTCCCATGCTCGTTTTGGTCACTAGACGTGATATGTAGAAGACCTTCTCCTCATCAGAGAGTCCCTCGAATGCACCGGTCCTTTGGAAAACATGGAAGATCGTTGAGGTGAGGAAGAGAAGGTCCCGCTCCTCTAATTTGACCTTCATGTCCCCTGAGGAACTTTGCTTTCCTTTTCCTCTGGAAAAATTACTGATTTTCATGGAGATCTGTTTTTGGCAAATACTTGTTTCTTGTTCTTCTTTAACCTCTGTAATACCTTCTGTATTCTTCTACAGTGAGATCAAAGTCAGGTGACTCATCACAATGATGATACTGTGCTGTGAGCCTAACCAAGTGAGATGATGTACACTTGTACATCATGGAGACAGGACGTGACCATGTGGTCGAGCAAATGTTCTGAATGTGTGGTTCCAGACATGTAAAGTCGGATATTTGTTAATATCATGACACAGCACTGACATGGAAATCTATCTATAAAGCAAATTGCGTCTGTGTGTCCGTCTGTGACAGGCATAGCTCGGTGACCATTAGTCATATCGCTCTAAGACTTTGGATATGGGTTGAGCATGGCCCGATGTGCATCCTTGATTTTCAAATCTTTTGAAGGAATTGGCATTTCCACTGATTTACCATGGTGCACTTTTGCCTATTCATCACGCTACACCAAGCAGGTAGCGGCTCATCAGCAGCAGCTGCGCTGTGTGGAGCGGGGGAGGTGGGAGTGAAGAGGTTGTCCTCACGGTGGGTGAGACATTTTCACACGGTTCACCGCAGAACATGGTGTTGCTACTACTTTGCGGCTAACTGGGCGAACCTGTTTCCAAAGGCAAGCTAGCGAGGCTACGATTAGCATTAGCGCAGGGCTAACATAATACAAACACTGGGCAACCTCATTAGGAACAACGCAAATTTTTTATTATGTTCATGTTGTGACTGTCAGCCACGCCAGTGGCTAATGCTCGAATTGAAAATGAAAACATTTGCGTTGTGCCTAATGAGGTTGCAGAGTGTTTGTATTATGTTAGCCTTTACATTCTTAATCGAACGAAAAGTCATGCAGTATTCAGAGCCTTTATTCTGAAAGAAGAGCAGTTTTAAGACGCAAACTGCTCTTAAATTTGCCATTTTGTACAATATTGAATAGTTTAGATCAGGGGTCACCAACCTTTTTGAGTCAGAGAGCTACCTTAAGGGTAAAAAATAATATGGAGGGCTACCATATAATATTTTTTTGTTTGTTTACCATTTAAATGATTAATATTATGCATTCAACTGCATACACATTCCTTCCAGTGCTTACTCCTAACGATTACCAGTTTTTATAAACAATATCAAAGATATTTTACTGACAGATCATAAGGATACATGCAAGTGAGGTGAAGTGAAGTGAGCCCGCGGGCACCGTATTGGCTGCCCGCGGGCTACCAGGTGCCCGCGGGCACCACGTTGGTGACCCCTGGTTTAGATTGTAAAATAAAAATGGTTTCGCCTGATGAAGCTATGATGTTTTTGGCCCAGTAGTCATTAATTGCTTAGAAAAACATATCTGGAATGTGATTTAAAAACAAGAAAGATTCATGAGAAAATGATGAGCAAGGATCAGCAGTCAGTATCCAGTCCAGGATCAGGCCTGCAGATCGAGGCTGCGTGCGGTGCTGAGGATATCGTCCCTGGTCAGGTAACATCCACAGAGCTGCCTCACACCAGTAAATGACTCTCTCCCATGCATGACCCTCCAGTTGTCTATGAAAATCACCTGATGAAGAAAAAGTACATTTAAACTTAAGATATACAGTAGATGTTCACTCGGGTCCAAGCTTGAGCACTGCAGGACATTTTTGAACGCAAAAATAACAAGCGTAACTTTCTTACTTTCCCTGGTGTCAGTTTCACCCACAGCTCGTTTTCTGGCCTCCTTAGTTCTGTTGTCAGCTCTCGATGTGCCACATACCATTTCTGAACAATGTCATGGGGGACGGTGTTAATCACTGACCGGTCGTAGTTGTTGTATCTGTTGTTGGGGAAGGAGGAAAAATACAATTTTAACAAGAATAGTCATTTTTTAATGGAAATAAACCAGTTCATTATAGAGACCAAATACTTAAACTATAAAGTAATACAATTATTGATGGTAAAATACAAATACAAATACAGCAAGTTTGCATAAATTGTAGTTTGTGCTGTGCTGATATTTTAAGGATAGCCGTACCTGATAAGATAGAGCTCTTTGTTCCAAGGGTAAACGTTAAGCACGTGGCCGACGCTTTCCATGTGATTGCGATGGGTTTCGCCCTTCTCGATGTACTCATGCCTGATGGGCACGTGGGTAAGCAGCTCAAAGTTTTCAGGTGACTGCTGCCGCAATTTTTCGGCAGCATAGAACCCATCCACGAGAAGTGTCCTCCCGCCAGTTCCCTCGTGCTTTAGGCAGTGAAAAACCTGAATACTACAAACAGTGGCAATAAAGTAAAAATAAAAAAGGTTTGTTACTAAACTTAGGGTGTTATAGTGAAAGAATGTCCCCTTTTTTGATTTAGAGAGGCTTCATAGCTCAATTTTGATATAACCCAATCCTTTCTTTCTGTAAATGTACCTTATAAAAGGGTGCAGGGATTTTTTGAGATTGTAAAAAATGGTTTCCTTATTTTGTGTTATAGTTATGGTTGTGGCATCTGATCACCCAGAGCGCAATAACACCTTTCTTTTCCATCTGGCTGAATGCTGAATTGTTTCCAAATGGATGATGTAACGTTTGTTTTTTCCACCAGCGCAGCTACGATTGTGTCCATCTGAACTGGTCTGGACACAAGTGTTTCGACTGGTTGTTGCTATGACGACGTCTTCCTTTTAATCTGGCCAGATGGAAAAGTGACAGGTAAGATGTTTATTGTTTTTCTATTATGTTTATTTCTAGTTAGATGTGTTTGTTTGTTATTTTGGACTATGCCCATCCTGATAACTATTTTTTTGAGTCGAGGAAGGCTTCAGCCTCCCCAAGACACACAAGGCACGGTCACATCCTGTCACTTTTGGTTGTGATGGTGCTTGTTACAAATGCCCTATTCTTCACGATTTACTTTTCTTTGCTTCAAAACACAAGACATCACTTTTTGAAATCCCAAATCAGTCCACCCATAGCGCACTTACCCACATGGTTCTTGGAAGTAAGAGGTGTCGGTGTGACGATCCAGGGCCAACTGGCTGTAGGCGGTGTCTCCCCTGGAATGATCTGAAGTAAAGCTCCACATTCCTCCATATGTTGTCTCCCTTATAAGTGACGCACAAAACACAAGTGTATTAGCAGTAGGGGGACAAGGATGGATGTCTTCTGTGTTGTTTGTAAAAGCTGTAATAGGTCATAAGAAGCCTGTGTTACCTGATGAGACTGACCCTCTTGGATACGGCCTCTGTGGCCTCCACTGTTGCAGGGACGCCATCTACAAAAGCGATCCCATACAAAACATAGTTCTGAAGAAACTTCTTCAGCTCGTCGTCACAGCTCATGAACGTCTCCCATTTGGCCGTGGGTACGTTTGCATTTTGGTAGATGTCCGAGTTCCACAGGATGCGTGGCTGGATGGTGCTCTCCTTCTTTACTTCATAGCTGTTGTCAGCCAACCAGTTGAGGCAGTACTTCGACACGTGTCCACCAGGCCCTGTGACACAGACAATGGAGCATTTTGTTATGAGGTGCACTTCACAGATCGTGCATTTAAAACTGTGTCTGACCTGATTTTCACTGATATAGTGCAGACCCCATTGTGCCCACAGAGCAAAAGCAGTGCGATTTCCAAGCTGCTGAATAGACTGATATGGTGTTAGCGACTTGTGGTGATTATGTTCCGATTATAATACTTGTTTTCAGGAATTGAATGTTTCAGGAATATAATTATCTTTCTGCTCTGTGCTGGAGCTTGGACTGTTAGGAGTGTACATTTCAGTAACAGTGAAACGCACGTTTCTCTTTATTTACCTGGCTGCTTAGCGACCATTAAACCCACCTTCCTCAAAACAAGACAAACTATATCACTAATGGCCTACTTTGCCTTTGCATATAGGAACAGGCTGCTTGTGGATACAGAATTACCATAGCCTATAGTTTTCCTGGTGCCTTGTGAAGCTAAATTAGTGAAAAATTAGCTTCTACTTGTCTGCTCTTCTTTCTCAACATGATATCAATTTTGTAAATTAGAGGGAAATAGACAATAAAAATATGGCACATATGAGTGGACACCATCAGTGTGATTTAAATTTGCAACTCCCAGCACCAGACAAGAGATTTTAGCATACTCGCTAACAACGTTTGAATGGGTTTGAAAGGTTAGAAAGAAGTGCTGTACATTGATGGGCTGTGAGTGAGTATGAATGGTTGAACTGTACTGTAAAGCAGCTTTAAGGGTCATCAAGACTGGAAAAGCGCTGTATAAACACAGACCAGTATTTTACAATGCATGTATTTTATATGAGGTATTAGAGTAAGTCAGTGGATCCTATTCACATTGCTGAGCACAAAGGTGACTTACATGTGAGGATGAGTTGACCATCTTCCACCGCTGTATGGTCAGGACGGATGTTTAGGTCTATGCTCCCAGTGTCCAAGTTCCTCTGGTTAGTTTTTGAGTTGTAGGACGAGGTGGAACGGCAGTGATCCCGCAGCCACACGTAGTTCAGGTGCATCACATTCCCTCCATAGTTGACCTCTGGAGATTTGTCAAAGAGATAGTTCAGATTTGTTTGAGGTCGGTGTGCATGAGATACATTTGCATCATCGGAGTTACACAAAATTAAACAGGAACACAATTACACTTTGTTTTGAAGGAGGACAACACATGATTTGTGAGAGAGTTTGCCATGGTGTTAGATAGCTTTTTTAGGCACCGGACATAAACACTGGCTTTTCATTTTTGATGTATATTCACTGTAAATAAAAACACTGTTATAGCATCAGCGTTACATAATAATCACATCTCCTCGTTCTAGTTGTTCATTTGCAGAATTTGCGTCAAGAGTCTGGGTGTCATCCTGTCCTTTACATAAACTATATAACCCGAAGCGCCTACTTTCATCGCCGCAATATAAACCGCCTCCGTCACTCACTCAAAATACCACTGGCACCCTGCCATTATAAATGGTTTACCTCGCAACTCTCTCCATAAACTTGCACTGGTTCGAACTCAGTCGCATCTCTCCCCCATTAGCATTATTAATACTACAACACTATTTGGAAAACAAAAGAAAATATTCATGATTTTGGCATGAAAAAGTAACTGTGTAAATACCTAATATCATCACTTTAATACAGTGCAGGGTCCGAAATCTATGGTGGCCCTGAAGTGCAAATCACCAACACAAAAGGAAAAACCAAAACAGCATTAACTGGAACACATGTTCTCCTGTATTATTACACTACAACATCTCCATACTTTATAAATAAAAATAAAATAGTGGGGTATTTTTCTCCCCCAAGTAGGTGTTGTTGCATAATCTAGAGGAGACAAATTAATTGTGTAACCATTTTAGAGACAATACACTGTATTATGGTGAAGATATTGAACATTTGCTTTGCGGGTGTTGCAATTTGTAGACGGTCCCTGTGCGCTGGCAACAGCTGTTCGGCAAGAAAAATCCACCAATAATAAAGACACTTGTTATGAATGCGTGGCCACGTGACGTCACTTCCCGGGCTCCACACACACTCACCGAGGTGATCCTGATGTAAGCGATGGGCAGCGGGAGTCGCAGCACAGCCGCGGGTCTGCAACGTGGGTGTTAATGGCGTCCGTGTGTTTCTCAGTGCGGACAGCCGCTGAATGTGCGTCAGCGCAGGTCGGACGTTCTTCAGCAGCACAGAAAACATATTGAGTAATTAAGGCACCCGAAAAAAAAGAAGCTAAAGCGGCACCGTTGAGCCGCACAACGGAGCTAGCGAAGGATACGTTGTCCGTCTGTGGTTAACCAATGATTCAGAAGAGTGGAGTCAAGTTGGACAGACGGTTTCGGACCTCCCTAATTAAAAAATGATTAAAATGCTCCATCGATAAACATTAACTGTGGGCCACTCAAACAACTCCGTCTCGCAGAGAGATAACGCGGTTCATCATGCTAGGTCGTAAACCCCCCCCCCCCCCTTTTTTTTATTATGTCATGAACACAAATTAATCCTTTTAAATACTATAGTAACGTTAATTTAAGGCACAATGCCAGTTGTGGGTTGTTTAAACGTCAATCAATGTGTTGTTTTTAAAAGTATTGCAAGATTACTACCCCCCTATGGTCAGTGGTTTGGTCCACTCTCTCCTGCGGGAGGGGCTCACAGCTCCGCCAAACTACAGTGCTGCAGACGGCGCGGTAAGGATTACGCTGCGCGTGGTATGCAGTGTTCAGCCATACGTTTATTAAAATTGTCATGAGTTAGTGGACAATAAGTCGTTTATCACTCCACTCTGCCGGCATGTTTTGCATAACCACATCGAGCTGCCTGGTGAAGCTTGACTGAACATGAGGGCTCATCAACAACTGAAAGACACGTTTCAAATGAGAGTAAGGTAGAAAGCTTAAAAAATAACAACAACAACCGTATTTTGTTAGGTCATCCACAGGACACATTTCACTGTTTACTGACTCTCCCTACAGTGAACAGGTTAGCAAATCTGAGATTTAATGTGAGAGCGGTAGAGTAATGTTCAGGGACCATCTGCAAAGTGCAACACCGAAAAGTCCATGAAAACAACAACACGTGCTCCTCCCAAAACCATGTCCTGAGACATTTGGGGGACACTCTGGGAAAGTCTCCACTGTTGTGGTATATCTTTCATTTTCTATACATTAAGGCTCTGTTTATTTATTAGTTTATGTATTTGATGGGGACAAAGACTTAATGATCCAGTGAGTATAATTTAAGTGAAATTTGTTTCACTTGGCAGAAGTTAAACATAATAGAATTATACTTTTTTGCAGTTCTTGGTTGGGCTTTTATGTATAAAATATACAAAAACAAAATTAAAACCAACACTAGGAATTTGAAATCAGAGCTCCTGTATTTCATTCTGTATGGGCTTGACATTTTCCAGATGTATGTTTCCAAATGGAGAAAGTTTTTTCTCATGTTTTCTCATGATTTCTCATGTGTTCATGTTGCAGCCACAGGTGGACATGTATAGATGACTCCAACATCTGCATAAAGCTGGCACTCAGAACAACGTAGAGTAAAGAGCAATGCCCCAAAAACTGAACTTTGGAATCTATATAAATCTACATATTGATTTACCAGAGTTATGCAGTGAACTGAGCTCCTCATTGTATGGGCTGTTAGTCATCACTTTAGATAACAAACAACGTTTTCATTCTGTATTTTGAGGTAGTCTATAGATTTGTTTTGTGACGCACAGTAAAGGCTCCTTCTTACTGAATACTGAAATATTCTACTCAAGTGAAAGTACCATTTTGTTACCTTTAGTTGTATTTGTGTTACAGGACCTTTTGTCCTTTGTGTTTTGTCAAACATTACTTTTCCTTATTAGAAAAAACAACTTATTTCCAAAAACACCTGGTTATTTGATGTTGCTTTCCTCCCCCTTCTCGAGCTGGCTCTAACAGTGACCCTGCTGGCAGCCATGTTCTTTTCAGTTTGTCTCAAGCTGGTTCTCAGTGCAGTGGGTGCACACTGCGCAGTCAGCGCTGACCCCGTGTCAGTGCAGTTCAAGTGCGTTTGTGTGACAAAGCTCTTTGATGTTGTCTCTAATGCATCTGCCACCTGCAGGAAATAACAAGGAAATGTTATTGTGGCTTGAATTATCTGAATATGACCCCCCCAACCCTCTCAACTACCTTGTTGGCAACCGTGCTGAATGTTAAATGCTATCATCCTCTGGTCACTTTTGATATTTTCATGAAATGTCTTTTGTTATAAATATATATTATCCATCAGTCACACATCAGCTGGGTGCGTCATCCCCAGTGAGCTGTCACAATCAGTGCGACTCCGTTATTTTGCTTTGTAGCCTGATTGTGCAGCCCTGCTGCGGTAACGATGCGTTCAATAACCATGGGAAATTTGAAAGCGTTGTGTCTGTTGCGCATACACTGCTTGAAATAAACGGATCTCAATACCGCTATACAGAGAAAGACGGAGTCGTGTGGAGCAGATAGGGTCAATCAGCATTGTGTGAACTAATTTGACATAGTTTTAATTTAACGGACATTTTTTTATTCTTGTGAACACGTATGCCCTGTCTCTATGTATTTAGCGTAAAAATGCGTATAAACTAAATACAATCCATGCTAATACGTGCATATATTTTGGAAATGGGCATGTATAAACGGCCAGCTAATTTATTGTTTTTTTAAAATGAAAGCAAGCCCCGTCGAAGAAGGGGGATGTTAAAGTAAAGGGGGTGTACAGGTTAAATTCCTTGAATATTAACTGCTGTTAAACACCAAAGACACAGAAACAACGCTGTTGCAGGCGCTAACAGCTGGAGTGCTGTGATCTCGGAGCTCAAAGGCGGTCCTTGAAGGCAGCACGAGCCTGCCCCTCTGAGCAGGCAGCTGTAGCATGTTTACTAGCTTTGTCAGCGGAGTCTCTGCAGCACATCTCCACTGTGTCTTCACCTGCTGCAGTCGCCGCAGCTCGTCACCTTGGACTTTTGCTCTCAGACACTGACTTTATCTCTATCGTCCTTATCAGCAGCCTCCGCTCCCGCAAGCGTTTTATTTTCGTCCCCACTTAATTTTTTTATTTCCCCTCCTTGCCTTCGCTTCTCGTGGACCTTGGGCGAAGGCACACCTGGTTTATAATTAATTTATTTTTCTTTCTGTTTTTTCCCCCCCTTCATCGTCTTCCCGCTAACAGGGAAATATGACGTTAAAATCCAATAAAAACGAACCCGCTGTCGTTCTGGACACTGTGAGCAGCGTCAGGACAGCGCTCTCCGATCTCTACCTGGAGCAGCTCCTTCAAAACAAAGCAAAGTCTGAAAAGGTAAGCTTCAACTTTCTCTAAATTACTTGTATATTTTTTTCTCGAGCCACCTCTGTATTTTTTTTCTACATTTTTCCCCTGTTTTGCCTTATGGTGTTCATGTTTGCTTCCGGGAAGGGGCGCATGACTGTTGTTTGTTCGTCGACTACGTCTCTAAAAATAGACACCGCAACTCTTATTCCAAAATAACAACTACGTGTTTTCCACCATCTTTACATGTAGGTCTTTCTCCGACCTTCTCCTCTAAACAAGGCTCCATACCACCAATACATTAGTTATCTACTATACAGTTGTTTACATTTAAGCTAAGCTTCAAAA
This sequence comes from Microchirus variegatus, assembly GCF_963457635.1. Taxonomy (NCBI): domain Eukaryota; kingdom Metazoa; phylum Chordata; class Actinopteri; order Pleuronectiformes; family Soleidae; genus Microchirus; species Microchirus variegatus. The sequence goes on from NC_139803.1 coordinate 16,542,816, forward strand.
CACATTACTCTGTAACTAATATTCTGCTCCCATAAAGAAGAAGTTGTCTCCCCACAGCACAGTATCACATGTTGCTGATTCTCATGCATGTTTTTCCACAATTGGTGCCTCTTTATTTCACTTTTTTCGACATTTAATTCAGTGATTTTGACCAGTATTGTGTCAGAATGAGGCAGCATGTTACTCGGTGTCAGTATCGGTCTGAGAATGGCCATAATGATTGGATTGAATATCAGTGAACCCAGAGTATCATTTCAATACCAATATCAATGTTTGTCTCTACAGGATGTGAGAGGGGGCTGCAAATATCTACAACACATCATATGTATTATGTTTTTGAAATGTTTGTTTATAGCTACATGGTAAATATATCAGCACAAAATGTATTATTAACAGCAAAGGTGTCTAAAAAAGTACTACAATATTGTATATTATTGGTCTGATACTGAGTTTTATTCTGGCTCATCCATACCATGCACCTCTCAGTATTGCCGAGTCAGCATCTGCTGTCGTCCAGCGGCACTGGCAATTTCACTTCTGCATTTCCACCGCAACTCGTGCGAAGACACATGACAGAAGTGGAGAAACAAGGTGGTGTCCCAAGAGCAGGATTCACCGCATATAAGCACAGCAGATTAAATGCTGTATTAATAATATGACATATGTCATATACATATACATCAAACCACTGAGGGAAAAACAGAATCCTTAATGGATATGTACGAGGGTATAGATATTTAGGGGTTAGGATTAGAATCGAATAAGGCAAGACCTTGCTATTTAATTTCTGATTTACATAAATGTTTTTTTCATCAATGTGTTCCAAAACATATGAAATCAAACTTATCACTAACCCTCTGGCAGCATGCCATGTACCCCCCCTTTTTCAGAACCACTGGTATAAACAGGTTGCTTCACTACAGGCCCTTCAGTTTTGAACAGTGTGCAAAATATTATCAGACGTATGGAGGCTAAACAAAGTCAGTGTCATTCCACGTTAAGCGTGTCGGTGTCATTCTGCCTGCGGCTATGGCTGCAACTGTAGGAAAGAATGCCAACAGTGAGGGAGGCTGTGTCTGGTGTTTACGATATCCCACTGTCCCAGGCGTTTGTTCAGACTTGTTTCAAGTCTGATCCTTTTGTCAAACTGTCAAAACGGCGTACGCCTCAGGGCAGGGTTAAAAGATATTATGACATGTCATGGTGTTGATTTGCAATGTCATTTTATTTTGGTTTCAAGCTTTAGTTCAGCTGTCAGTGATAGATTTAAAAAAGAAAGACGCGTTACCACTTCACACTTAAATACTATAATTAGGGTTGTAAGACATATTGTTACATTCAAATATTGCAGTATCTCTTGGTGTGATACTGTATTCATTATTTGAAGTGCTGCGCATGGAAATGTTCTTTACATTCTTGAATATTAGTGACAGTTATCTACTGTATTTAAGCGCTTGATCATGTGTTTCCAAAACTTTCTATATTGGGGCTGTTACGACCCCAGTCTTGACCCCAAATTACATTCCAAATCAAGACAAGACCAAATTTGTGCAGAATGTAAAGTTACAGCCATATCTGCAATACCTGATATCAATTTTATTTCCAAGATATGTTTGGTAAATGAAATGAATGAAGGTTGGGAAAAGTTTGCATATTTTTTTGGGGACCCACAAAAAATCTCCTGCAACCCATCTGTGTGTCCTGACCCAGTCTTTGCGTATATTACTTTTACTATAGGAGCTTTTCTCAAAATCAGAGATAGATTTGGCCGATACAAAAGAAAAAATGCCTTCAATATATGAATTGGTTCCAAATGTACTTTGTATTTTTTTTTTATTGGGGCCAGGACTCCACAGTCACTGATACTGAGGGAACTCTTATTCACTTGTGTGAATGTGAAAAGTCAGCACTGAGCTCCTCTAAGGAAATGGCTCAGGGAGGAAACTCCTTTATTCTAATGTCAGCAGTTTTTGTTTTTTTTGTTTGTTTCTTTGTTCAAAAGCCTTGAGCTATGTGAACTTGCCGGCGTGTTCTTCTGATCACATGACGTGTGAGCGGGTGATGTGTACCAGGGGTGACTCAACTGTATTTTCAGGACGCTTTGTAGTTGCGATAAGATGAGTTCAGAGACATCTCCAAATGCCTCAGACTCCAGAACTGTTCAATCCATGCACACTATTTAAACAACACAGCTGCACGACACGGATGTCAGCAATGTTTTATTTCACTGGTTTCAGCTTTTCTTCAAAGAGCCTGTATAGCTGCTCTTTTAGGACTGTAATCTGCACTGTTTGTTCTCACATCGGTCAAATATTGATCTGCTACTGTGTTCCTTCAGGAGATCAATTCTCCTCACCCTGTTTCCACCCTAAACCCTTACAGGGGGACGGGTTTAATAATTAATGTATCTTGACTTGAACGGCAAAACATTTCAAGGGAAACAAAAGATAACACCGAGACAGATTGTACTGTAACGTAATCAGTCATATTAAGGGATTGTGCCAAATGTGAGTGGAACAAAAGGAACAAGTTTGAGGTATAAAGATATCTGAAATGTACTCATTACAGTCCATTTGATCTCTGTAAGATAAAGTGATGACTGGCTGTGCAGAAGAGGAACCACTGTTCTCTCCTCTGAATGCATTTGGCCTTTGTTTGTTGGATAAGCCCCACACCCAGAACTGGTATTCAGGTTTCTGAAAGGGTTTTCTTGGCCCCACTTTTACTGACACTGTGTTGACTGTTAACACACGAGTGTTAACAGACTGACTTGCCAGAGGAAAACCTCCTAAAAGTGTGTGTATCTTTTCAGTGCCAAGTCAGCCAGTCATCTGGATTAAACGGCCAATTTAATAACTAATACATATCTGATCTCTAACATGCAGTGGTAAAAATGTAATCTTATGCTGGGGTCAGGTTTTTGAAGTGTGGTTTTGAAGGTGCTGGCACCTTTCCTGCATTCCTGCACCAGGAACCAGCTTTACAGATTGCTTGCTCTTCCCGAAATCATCTCTGCCACTAATGCTGATTTGGGGATACAAGGGAAAACGGATTTAAGCCTCTTCATACGAGGCAAACCTAAAAAGATCTATGCCAGTTTAAGTTTCTGAAATTGTGAGCATATGTTTCCATCTTTATCTTGTTGTTAGACAGCCTTTTTCACCAGGTAACTTTGACCATGACACAGTACATTTGCTAATATACGTAGTTGCTTATACAATTATATAACAAGGCTAAGAAACCGCAATGAGAAATATGATCCCCGTATTTAATTACCTCATGACGTTGGAGCAGCTCTAAATTAAAATGATTTTGCTCATAGACTATAAATAACAAGCACTGCAAGTATATATTCTTGTGATTGCTTTATCTGTGGTGCTATTGCTCCACAGGGACCTTTCATCTGAAGGTGTAATTTCATCCATTCAACCATGGGGCCTGATTCAAAAGCACATTCCTGGATCAGCCCTGACATAACAGCAGTAAGTGCTGGTAAATAAATACTGTAACTAGGTCCGGTTTCAAAAATGAATCCATCGTGTAATATGTGCCATTGAATGTACCCTCTGCACATAATCTCTCAAGACTATCATGGTCGCGCAAAGACTCGACAACAGTTTCTTGAGACCGTGAGCTGTTATGCACGGTGGAGCTAACAGCCAAATAACAGCTGTTGCTTTTTTTTTAGATTGTTGATCTTGTGATTGTCTGCTCAAAGGACAGTAGGGCCGAAACAATTAATCGATTATTAATAAATTAATCTGCAACAATCTTTTTAAAATCTGAATATTTTGTGGTCCACACAACAAAGAAATCATTAAAACAAAACAAAAAATTTAGTGATGAGAACATCATCATTTTTAGGCTTTGGAAATACCGATCGACATTGTTACATTTTATGGACCAAACAATATATAGAGATTAATCATGAAAATAATTGTCAGATTATTGATTATGAAAATAACTTTCAGTTGCAGTCCTAGAGGCCTATTTAGTTGTGTTCTCCATTGTCATTGGCAAAACAGCATGATTGCACTATTGTCTTCTTAAGAATGAGGTTCTATTCAGTTACTTCAAACTGCCTGATGCGCACTTGTGCTGTATTTTCAGAAAAAAATTTCAGGTTGGAGTTTGAATTCAATTAGCAGCATCGTTTGGTGAGAATATCTTCCACAACCAAGCAACATTGGTATAGAAACTGAAAAAAATGATCTCTCAATTAATTAATAGTAAGTTCAATTGAAGTGAATTGCGAATGGAACTGTAGTGTAGGTATCCTGCTGGACACTAAACAATATGCTATTGACTTGACTTCAAATGTATAACTGGTCGACTGCTAATCGGAAGGTTATTTTAGTCCATACAGACAGTTGTGGTACATTCTCACTCTCACTCACCTTACCACACTGCTGTTATGAGCTGTATTGTGGACCTGAGGTGAAGGAAGGTGAAGGAGGGTGATAATGATATTTATTGGTTTATTGGCGTGCTGATGCTGGAAGATAGATCATTTTTTTCCCCCATTATTTTTGCCCAAGAACTGATGTGTTGTCATTTTTGGACAGACGTGTAGCGTCTTTGACACTATGCATCATATATTGCTTTGTTTTACAATACACACAAGTGCTGTGCACAGCAAGAATTCCTTCTATGGGCTAGAACTGCAGTTGGGCCATGAGGTAGTTTTATAGAAGGTAGTAAAATAAATTATTAATTTACAGTTTTGCAGATAAACTTCAAGAACTGTAAAATACTGAAATACTGCTGCCTTACCACTAGATGTCACTTATTCCTACACACTGGACCTTTTAGAAAGTAATCACAGATCATCAAATGAAGCCTTAGCACCCTCTGCTGAACCACATTGTAATTACTTCAGTCAGATGCACATCAAGGCTGTATATTTTGAATGTTGTTTTTTAAAATTTGAAATCTCCAGTACAGACACGCAAGTTTTGAATGGAAATCGGAATTTTGGATCAAAAGTGACAGCCCTAATATAGAGCAATAGCACAATAGTATAATTTCTGCAAGATGGTCCTGAGCTCCTCTCATCAGATTAGCACAGATGATAAGGTGTTCCATCCATCCCTGAAACCCTGTGCTGATACTGATAAGCATTCTATTGTGATTTTGTGCAACCCTTTTATATTAATTTCCATTCTCTTTCTGAACTGCCCATGACTCTTCTGATTTAGTTTTGAGGATTTAAACTGAGCCCAGTGATCTCCCTGATTTCTTAATTTACATTTTAAGTTTTTATGCAATTATTGATCAATAACGCTGGGAAAAGAAAAGCCCACTGACTTCAAGTTTTTGAATCAAAATCACAGAACAAATCCACAGTCAGCATTTGTGATTTTCTTTGCTTATTCACAATAATGTTTGACAGACATGGGACATTTTCGAAGCTGATTCAGTTTTCTTGCATTAATTGATGCGTCTCACTTTGATGTGATGACCTGATGGTCTGGTGGTATCCATGACCACATGAACCTGGTGGACCAGATCAGTGGATGAGGTTAATGAGGTGTTATAACACTGGGTTAATTTTCAACCCTGGACATATGTTGAAACTGCAACACATCAGCAGGCTGCAGTTATTGGGGATAAGATAACGATCTATTCTTCCCATGTTAACCCACTCTGAGCCTTTGAACCATTCTAACCCTAACCCAATTTTTATAATAATCATATAAAAGCTAATGTTAAATGTATTTTCCTGTCTTTCTTCTTTTTTAACAGGCAGCTATGCAAACCTATGAGAATAAGGGAGCTGAGCTTTACACCAATGGCAGTGCTGGACACATGACCTGCACAGAGCTGACCAGGATGAGAGAAGTTTCTTTTGAAAAGAATCCGTCAGAGCCGATGGTATATACTGTGTGCCTCAACACACACACACACACACACACACACACACACACACACACACACACACAAACACAAACACAAACACACACAAGGGCTGAATGATATGGGGAATATATCTACTTGAAATGTTCTTACAGATAATGAATTTAAGATTTAAAATGTAAAATTTAGATTTTGAAGAAAATAAGGTATGTTTATAGATGTGTGTTTCTGATTCCACCTCCCTGACTGTTCTTTCTCTTTAGGGAGTCACTCTGAAGCTTAATGACAAAAAAAGATGTGTGGTGGCCAGAATATTACATGGGGGTATGATCCATAGAGAAGGTAATAAATCTTTTTTTTGTTTGTTTGTTTTTGTTTTCTTACCAGTAGGATAATAGATGTTTGTTTTTATGTGTGTACATATTAAACGGATAGTTCAAGTTTTTGAAATGTGGTTGTTTGAGGCAGAGAGGTAGTTGGCATGATCAGAAATTGCAGATTTTCTCAATGGACCTGAGAGCAGAGAGTACGAGCTTTAAAAACATCAAACACAAACAGTTTCCAGTCAAACAAGGCTGACTATCGGTTCCATAAAACTTATTAATCGGGGTTCTCGCTAGTGCATGGTAGTGTATTTGGCTCGATTGAGGGCTGATTTTTAATCAGCATAATGGTATTTTGACTGTATTTACTTGTGTAATAATGCCAGATCAAATGTGCATTAGCAGCATGTAATATCTCTAAATTTCCCCTGCAAGCGAGTAGAACAAAGGCACTGTGATGTCAATCACTGCATAGCAACTACCAAGCCCATGGAAACCATTCCCAGCAGTGTTGCGCTTTCCATTAGATTCCAAGAACTAATCATGATGTTAGCATACATTAACCATATTTGGAAGGCAGGGCCGCCTAGACTGCTGCTTGCTGAAGTGTATCAACCCTTAGAATGGCCAATTCTCACCTTAAATGTTCAATATTTCCCTGGGTCGCTGCGCTCCCTCACCATTACCATTGTACTAAAATAAAATCCTGGCTATAACTGGTTCATGACATATCTTAGACTTAACAAAACATGTATTTTAACAAGTGTGCCTTTTGTTAAGTGGCTATAATCTGTTTTCCATTGTGTCCTCCTCACTGGCGTGCCAGTCTTATGCTGGATCTCAGCACAGGGGGACTTCAAAAACCTGAACTGCCACTTTAATAACTACAATTACAGAGACTGAGCTGGACATGCTGTGGTTTTGTTTTCTGCAGGCTACTTAAACGAAGGGGATGAAATAGTCGAAATCAATGGGAAAAGTGTAACAGACCACACTGTTGACCAGCTACAGAAGATTCTGGTTAGTCAATACCCTTTGTAAAGTTTTTTTGTGAAATAATAATTCAGACACTCTAATCGTTAATGCTAATTTTAATATTTATTTCCCCGTCTTCCGCTTCCAGAAAGAAGCCAACGGAGATATCACAATGAAGGTCATTCCCAAACAGCAGAGTCGATCCCGATCCTGTGAGGTAATAATGTGAGCAGAAGAATGATGATGGCACCAACATTAAATATACTTATTTGAAATATGTTATTGGTGATGCTTTTGCCTTAATAGATATGCATTCATTTCTGTCTTTGTTGTGAACAGTGATAGCAGTCTTACTAAAAACTGGTTAATTTGTAGGCTTCCTTTTAAAGAAAAATTTTGAATGTTGATTTCCCAGTGAATACTATTTTTGGTTACCAAAAATCCAGTGCACCTATTTTAAATTTTATACGGTGTAATTAGAGTGAACAGTCATAATCATTTTGTGATCTTTGATAATTTAGTAAGGCTGTGTTTGTAAGCTCTTTTTTCTTGTGTATTAACTTAGAAATAGTACAGATGGAGTTTTCGAAAAAAAATAAATAAATTAATGCTAATTTTAGCATCCAAGCTCATTTAAATCTAAGATATTTAAGGAATATATTTGATGCTTCGTCTTGCCGTGAGACTGCAAACTTTGACTGTTCACTCTCTACACCAAAGTCCAAAAAAATTAGATTTCCAGGAGTCAATTGTGTTTGTTTTATGATTTTGGTGTTTGAAATCCTTTGTTCAGAATTATTTACACGACAAAATCAATCCAAAAAAGGTAAGCAGTAGAACAGCAGCTCCGGAGAGTGAGTTACAACAGCTAGCTACGCTAATGCTAATCGAAAATTGTGTTGTGCCTTGTGAGGTTGCACAGTGTTTGTATTATATTAGCCCTGCGCTAATGCTAATTCTAGCCTTGCTAGCTTACCTTTGGAAACAGGTTCACCGCAAAATGGTGGCATGCTAATGCTAAATAAATATGTGCTTGCGTATTGGTGAATGGACACAGACTTTGTTGTTTCAATATAACACCATGAACCGCGTGAAAATGTCTCACCCACCATGAGGACAGCCTCTTCACTCCCACCACCCCGCTCCAGACAACGCAGCTGCTGCTGATGAGCCGCTGCCTGCCTGGTGTAGTGAGATAAATCGGCAAAAATTAAAATTACTGCAAAAAATGTACAAATCAAAAATGCACACCCTCAGGCCATGTTCAACCCATATCCAAAATCATAGGGCAATCTGACTAACCGTCAGCGAGATATGCCTGTCACAGACCGACACACAGACACAACTTGCTTTATCGATAGATAACTATATTGAGGTTATGTATTATCATTTGTTTCAAGTTCAAAAAGTTTTAGATATTTCACATTCAGAGTATGTGTTAACTTTCAGATGTACATGAAGGCCCAGTTTGACTATGACCCCTCGACGGACGACCTCATCCCGTGCAAAGAAGCAGGTCTGAAGTTTCAAACTGGTGACATCATTCAGATCATCAACAAGCAGGACCCCAACTGGTGGCAAGGCAGATTGGAGAGTAATGCCACTCACTTCGCTGGACTGATTCCCTCCCCAGAGCTCCAAGAATGGTAAACGCCGCAGTCATTTACATCCTGGAGTACTTGAAGGGATAGCACAGGATTTTCTGGATTGGTTGTAAGACGTACTGAAAGACAGCTCCTAGAATCAGTGTTCATTTTGACAGAAGATTTAATCAACTAAAATGTAATAGGTTTGTTTGTATTGTATAAATGTTTCTTTATCATCCTATCTATTAATGTTATTGTAGGGGTTTATATATTAATTATATAGGTTTGAATTTACAACACAGATATAACGGTTTTAATATGAGACATTTTTATTTGTCATGACAATTAAAGTGATTCAAATAGTTTATATAAATTACACTTGAGATCATTATCTAGCAGGTCAATTGACATTTTTATTTAAAATCCATAATTTTCAGCATTGGTGCTACATTTTAAATTTTGCAACGTCACAACAGCTGAGCTGATAAAATAAGCGTTAGTCTTTACTGAACCTTTGCATGGATTTGTGCTCCTTCAGGTTCGCTTTACTGCTTTTTTTCTTTAAATATGTCAGAGCGTTGTATTCTGATACATCATATGTGAAATTCAACCATATGTTGTCACTCCTCTTTCTTCTATCCAACTATCCTCTGTACCTTGCAAAGAGATTAGTCTGATTGGATTATTATTATTCCTCTCTTCTGATTGGTTCTCTCCCCAGTTCACCTCGCCTTAACATTTCTGTCTAGTTTTCATTCGTTGACGATTTGTCAGTGTCAGTAGATTTCGTCATAGTTTTTGTCAAAAATGTTTATTTTTATTTACTAACGTCTCGTCAAGGGTAGATGATGAACATATTTCTTCATAGTTTTCGTGAAAGAACGATGTGGCATCAGTGCTCGGAATCCTGGCTGGATAAACTGATTTTAGCCACTTAAGAAAATGCTCACTTGATAAAATGTATGCCAATTTTTAGTATATGATATTTTAAGAGAAAGATTGCTGCTTTATCTTGTAATTAGACAGCCTTTTTGGAAACTGAAGTTTGTGTCACTTGCAAAAATGCTCACTCTGGACGCCAAAGTCCATGGAAAAAATCAGCAATTTTACATCAGGCAACACAGGAGTTGTTGATCCACTGCTACCTACACATATACATTCAAATGTGTTTTGTGTTTTGGTGTCTTTGATGTACTCCGATTTACTTAAGTGGCACAAACTTACCATATGAGGCACCAGTAGACCAGCAGCTCCTTGTCCCCATGAGCTAAAAACGCTTGATTTTCTATATGGACTTTGGTCTGGGAGAATCAGCGGTTTACAAATGTAAGTTTCCTGTTCAAAATAGTTGTCTAATAGTGAGATTATGTGGCAAACATACTTTCAAGAAATTATCTTAAGATTTCATTAAATGAGTGGCTAAAATCTAGTTTTCCTTGTGTCCCTGCTGCTCCAGGTCTCAAGCTAGTAACTATGTGTCAATTCCTTATACAGCACACTGAACTATCACTTTTAACTTTCACACTAAAAACTTCGAACTATACAATCTATTCCCAGACTGACCTAAATCTCTGTTTCTACCACAGGAGGGTGGCAAGTAAAAGCAAGGCCAGAGGGGGCAGTCAGTCCTGCAGCCCATTTGGAAAGAAAAAGAAGTGCAAAGACAAGTACCTGGCTAAACATAGTTCCAGTGAGTGTAACTTTGTCATGGTTCTGTGCACATTCTCTTAAATGTAAACTGTTGTATGATTTTTGTGTCAAATAACATCTCTTGATTTGCAGTTTTTGACCAGTTGGATGTGATTTCTTATGAGGAGGTTGTTCAGCTCCCTGCTTTCAAAAGGAAAACACTTGTGCTCATCGGTATGCTTCCACTATCACTTGCTTTGTTGTTGTCAAATTCTTAAATTATACAATTCTGATCTTCCGTACTGATCCACATGTTCTTAATAAATGATTGCGTGTATTTGGATACCACTTTAAATCAACGGAAGTAAAAGAAATCTGCTTTTGTTTAGGTGCACCTGGTGTAGGAAGAAGGCACATCAAAAGTGCACTATTGACCAAATATCCAGAGAAATTTTCCTACCCTGCACCACGTAAGTTGACTCCACACAAGCATGTCGCTACAGTACGCTTTCCACGTTGTTTTTTGACTAATTTTTGAGTATTCATTCCAACTCAGACACCACTAGACCCCAACGTAAGGACGAGGAGAACGGGCAGGGGTACTATTTCTTCTCCAACGAGGAATTGACCAAAGGCATCGCAGAGAATGAGTTCCTGGAGTACGGCAGCTTTCAGGGATTCATGTTTGGCACCAAAACTGAAACCGTCCGTAAGATCCACGAGCAGGGAAAAATTGCTGTGCTGGACGTGGAACCACAGGTTAGAATAGCGAGAACATGTAAATTTACCCCAATCTGGAATAACTGAGGCATCCTGATAAATAAAGTAACGTTAAAAATAAGGCACTTAGAGCAAATAATCCAAGATGACAAATTCATCCTATTTATAATCTGGTGGAACAATATGACAGTAGTATGATTTTTGATTACCTGGTTTAGAACTAGCAAATTGGACCAAGAGCTACTTCCAATGATAAAACAATGTCTAAACCTCACATCTGTTTAATGTTATCTAAGATGCATGCATTATTAAAGGTATGGTTGGAAACCCGAGGAAAAACAGTCCCACCCGACTACAAAATGAGAGACAGGTTTTCTATCAGCCCAAAATTTAGGATACTATCTAATACGTTCAAAATGATCAAAACCCCAGACCTGCAACCTATACCATTCAAAATCTTACACAGAATTCATTTCAAAGGACAAAAGATGTTCAGAATGGGGTTCTCACGATCTCAACACCTGCACAAACTGCAGATAATTACCTGCGTGCTATATAACTGTCCACCTGTAAATACATTATGGTGTAGGGTATGTGAGGAACTTTCTTCGAGAAAGGGTTTTTCAGAAGCAAATGGCTCCAGGTAGAACCTCAGCCATTGTAGAAGGACCCCTCTAAGAGTTTCCCGGGTAATCATTAGCCTAAACATCGCTAAGAAAACTATCCTCATGAATTGGAAAAACAAATAAAACATAATCATAAGCCAATAAAGGAACCTATATCCTCATCTCTATGGAGAGAATGTCTGCTTACTTGGGGCAGATTGGGGCCTGCATCCTAGGGTCATAAACACAATGACATCTTGCAGTGTATTTGTCTGAATATTATCTCATTAAACGATTAAAGCTCTCCCTCTAGAATAACTCCAGAGCTGGGCATATCCATGATATGTATATATCTTTTTATTTCTTTTTTTCCCCCCATTTTAATGCAGAACCTGAAAGTCTTATGGACTGGTGATTTCGCACCCCTCGTGGTGTTCATCGCCCCGACCAACGTAGCTTCTCAGGTGCAGGTTCACTTTTGATACTGAATACACTCGAATATCGTCAAACATTATCAGCTCCGACATCGTCCAGCTGCTCATCCTCTTGTGTCTTGTCTCCCTAGACGGAAAACCTGCTGATGATCCACAAAGAGTCGGAAGCCATTCGGACCACGTACGGACACTATTTTGACATGGTCATCGTCAACAATGACGTAGATGAAAGTGTCAAAGGTGTGGAGGAGGCCATCGAGTGTGCCACCTCCAGCCCTCAGTGGGTGCCAGTGTCATGGGTTTACTGACGGAGGTGTAGCGCCGATGTTTGTACCCGTTAGTTTGATTAAAAGCAGTGCAATATCACACTCACTTTTACACAAAACCTCTCAGTTAGTGATCTCCCAGGTGTGGACGGGATTGTGTGGTTAATGTTAATTGTCACGTTGAGATTCTTATTGCACAAATGCATCCAAAAAAAAAAAAAAAAAAGCAATATATAGGAATATTTTAGAAAGTTGATTTGGTTGTTTGTGCTTTTGGCTTTTCGGGATTGTTCTGGTGCTGCACACCTTTTTTTGTTTGTTTGTGATTGTCGGGAACGTGGCGTGAGCGAGTGCAAAACTGGACCACGACTGTGAATGAAATCCTCGATGGGGGATTTTGTCAAGTGAAACATTACATTCTGGATGCATCCTCTTTAGTTTATTTTTTCCATCACTCCCGTTAGATTTGCCATATAATTGATATTCTGAACATGTTCGTTCAACGCAGCGTGTGTATGTAACTCCGTTTGACGATGATGTCAGTCAGTAACGGCCTTTTCTCATCAAAACTGTATACCTCATGGGAAACTGTAAAGGCACTTTTGATCGGAAAATAAATCCCCTGCTCTATTGCAACTGTCTCTCATGGAAATGTGTTTGTCAAAGCCCTTAATGTAAATTCTAGCGGTTAATATGTGAATATGAAATCCTCTAAACACAGATAATTGATATATAGAATTATAAAGGTTGATGATGAGTGACTTCTTTTGGTCTAGACTGTTGTATGTCTGTTACCTGTGTGGCTCATCTTTCATGCTCATTTTTCAGGCCAAATCAAAGCGTGTCCCTTTGATCAATAATAGATGCAGAGTGGTGCATCTGAGTGGTACGATATGACTGATGTTTCTGCCTCATTCCTATTCCTGCTTTGGTCAGGGTGTGGGGGAAATGGTTGCAAGTTGGACGCGGCATTAGATTTGTTGAGAGGTTCCATCCTTGTCTTATTTATTAAGTCAAAAATTCACAAGTCCATCAAATGATTGAGTCAGTGTGAATTTAATTGATTTAATATGTGGAAATAGCCACAGAAAGGGATGGCAAAATGTTATATTTGCAAACCAAGAAAAAGCCAAACAAATTTGACTTTTTGTTGGTAAAAGATTGATTTAAGATTTAAAAAATGATCGCAGTGCCTTTCAAAGACACTAAAGCAACACCCATATGGTTTTTAAGGGAGTGAAGCAATGAAGTAAAGCTCTCTTATGCTGCCACCTTGTGGCTGTGGAGACACAACTCTGATTCACTCACTCAAATCTGCATGTTTTTGGATTGTGGGGGTAAACCAGAGAACCTGGAGAAAACTCCATCACTCTGATGCATGTATCCATATGAAGTACCTAAAATGGATACTTGAGTAAAAGTATATCTTACCAGAAAATGACTGGTAAAAGTTCAAGTCACATTTTATAATATTACTTAAAGCATTATGTATTAAATCTAAAACAACTGGCCTCCTAAATCCTCATATGTCACAGAGACGTTAACATTTCTTGAAATGTTTTATGATTTCTTTAAAGGTGCATTATGTAATAAATCTAAAGCAACTGGCCATAAAATACTCCTAATATGTCACAGAGACTCGGGAATAATGTTCATATAACAAACTGAACTCACCAACAACAACAGTACAGACAAAATATTTGCATTAAAAAAAATATTTTGCTGTCTGCAAATCATGTTTTGGCATGTGCTGTCGCCTACCGCCGTCTACCAATCATTGCAGTCGGTAGAGTCTCAGCTGCCAAGCAACCACGGGTTGCCAGTTATGTCTGAGCTACAATGGCAGAGAAAACGAAACTTAAAAGACTTCGGTATTTTAAATTTGAGTGTAGTAGCCTTTTTTGGCCACATTCTTACATATGGCGCCTTTAACCCTGTAAGACCCACGGTTGTAAAATGACAACGTTAACTTTAGCCATCCCAAAAAACAATCCGTTATATTTTATCTGTTGTTTTTTTTACCACATGTACATAGTCATTGGGTCTTATTGTTCACTCTTACAATGTTAGTGGATGTTACATTTGTTTATAAGTCCCACTTTATGGCCATGAACGCATACAACTTTTCAAGATTTCCTCCGAACAAAATCTCTTTGTTTCATTGGACTGGATTCATCAAATTAAAGTAAGTAAAATGTCTTTTATATTTTTTTTGGATGTTATTATAATGTGTAGAGCATGTACATATTTAGTAATTGTGGAATAGATGCATCAAATTTCATTTAGAGCTTGTTACATATTTGTTGTAATTTTACAACACTGGGTCTTGGTGGTAGCAAAAATAGCAGGCTTGTTACAGTGGACACAAACAGGTTGTATTCCCTACACTACACCACAGCCTGAAACAGTATTTTCTTTATACATGAACAGTATACATTACATACATTATACCCTTGTGTTGTGTTCTGGTCAAATTTGACTGATTTTAAAGTTTTAGCTCTAAAAAATATATAGTTAATTTGATCAGACTGAGCTAAAATCCCATGTCTTTGTCCACAAAGAGGATATCAACAGACAATTCAGTTCTGGGAAAGATGTAAATGTTCATGAATGTGGGGTGTGGATGTAAGTGGGGATTTGCATGTTTTTCTTTTAATATGATAAGTAGAGACATAGACATAGAGTCATAGGCTAAGACAATTACATTTACATTTAGGGCATTTAGCAGATGCTTTATTCCAAAGCGACTTACAATCAGCAGACAGTATTGTCTGCCTTGAAAACATTTCTACCCAGAGCACTTGGTCCACCACCCTATCTATTCCTTCAGGTTATCTACTACAATACAAAAAGCATATTTATACATGTTAATTCATTGCTTTGTTTTCCAGAATGCCACCAGCAAGGAGAGAGCCGCGATACAGTGTGCAGGATGTGATTGATATCATCCAAACTTGAGAGAGTGAAGTTGAGATGGAACTCAATGACACTGATGAGAGTGATGAAGACTTAGATGAAGATGTCTGTCAACAAGTGGACAAAGAAAACCAACCACCCATGGACTGTCCAGCTGATCATTACGTGGACATCGAATCATCAAATATTTCATCAGTCGCAACACGGATTTTTCTGGTCTGGATTTCATCTTCAGGAAAAAGGAGCTCAGCAACACAGACAGTGACATCATGAAGACTCTGAATGCTCAGAAGAGACCATTCAAGAGATATGCACACCTGCCATTGGATGTACACAAGGACATGAAGACAGAGAGAGGATGCTGCAATAAAGATACACCAACACACAAATGCAGCAAGTGTGATGTTCACCTTTGCTTTTCAGAGGACAAGAACTGTTTTTAGGACTTTCACTAACAATGAAAGTTTGTCATGAAAAGAAAAAAGGAATGAAGAAGTTGCTAGAAAATTTTTAATAAATGCTTTCATAAAAATATGACTGTGTGATTATTTTTTAATGTTATATACATTGATGGAGCTAAGTAGGCAATCAACCCTGCAAATGAACCCTTAGTTGTTCAGACAAAGTGAGTACAAATACAGAAATTCTGCTACCACCAAAGCCCAACGTTGCAAAATTAAGTTTCTCTAAAAACGTACATAAACATTTTTTTTTCAAAAACTATTTGATTTCTGCATCTAAGGCTCCTACAACAACATCTGAAAATATTTTTTTTTTAGGTTTTTCTTAATTTGGGTCTTACAGGGTTAAGTAAAAGTCTGAAGGTATATGACATTTACTGTACTGTACTTGCATATCAAAAGTAATGTTCTGATATAAAATGTACTTAAGTGAGGGTCTAGTCGTCGTTCAATTCCTGACTCTGCTAGTCTGTGTCCTTGAGCAATAACCAACTCTTTTTCATCTGATTTTATTTGGTAATAAAGAGTAACAAAGATAGTTATGGGAAATGTAGTGGAGTAAAAGTATATCATTTATTTTGGAAATGTAGTGGAGTAAAAGTTGCTAGAAATATAAACAACAAAGTAAAGTACAGATACTTAAGTACAGAAACAAAGTGCTTTGTTACATAACAAAATATATATGTTCATATTTATTGAGTATTATAATAAGCTTCAATCTAGAAAAGTACAGTAATTTTCTGTTGTATACAATATAAATTGTAAATATGAATATAAAAACCATTGAATACAATGTATTCAGTATTTAAGCATACATTACTATGAATAATGGGCTACTTTTCAACATTATACAGTATGATGTATCTTTATAATTGCTAAACCCTAGTAATTAAAAACCTTGTATACAGTGCCTAAGGTTATATTACTGATAACCTGTCATCCTCATCCTCAGCTCGCCACACCCCCTTTCGAGGATACGCCATTTTGTTGACACATAGAGACTCTCCATCAAAACAAGCTCCTTCAGAAACAGCTTCTGAAGCCAAACGTGACCACGACATGTCACGAGTGTGAAGTAAAACAACAACACACACAGTCACATTAAAAAAAAACAGCCACTGTGGATCAAAACGCAGCAGTTGTGTCCAGCATCACAGCCGCTATTTGAAGCCTCCGGGGCGGACACTCATTTTCAACATGAAACTCTGCCGCCATTGACGTCACGCGGCCATCTTTGTGCAGCTCATCCAGGCGCCTGTTTATTACACCTTCATTACCCGCACGGATTCTGACAGCGCCGGGCGCCGCTATTACAGCATCCAGCTGGACAAGACGTAGACGTAGAAAGAAGATATATACATTTATTTATCTATTTTTCCCGAAGAAAAGAGAGGAGGTTTTGTCGCGAAGGGACGCGTCTCTGTGGGAGTTCTAGAAGCCAGTGCTCCTCCTCGACTATATAGGCAGGGAAACGCCACAATAACCAAGCAAAGGGTGCCAGAGGCTAGAGAGGAGCGCAGGAGGCAAGCCACATCCATCTGACACTCACTTTGGTCCGCGCTAACGTTTCCAGTTCCGTTTTCAGCCCAGCCGTCGAACCAGCGCTACCAGGAACATGTAAGTGAATGACTATATTGTTTAAAGCTCTTTATAAGACGTATTAATGCATTTTAATCCACGAGTGACGCCTGAAAGCCCCGTCTGTGTATGTGTATGGGTCTATTTCTGTCTCTCCATCAAAAACTGACTGTTTAATTTTTTTTTTTTATTTCACTGTTACTAAAAAGCGAGTTTCACTGCAGGTGTACCTTAATTTGATTTATTTTAATGTCACTGGCTGTCCTCTTCTCATAATGTCACCCAAACGTGAGGCTATAACGGCCTAACCTTGAAGCAGACACAAGCACCTGTTTTATTTATTATTTTGTTGAATTGTATCCGTCATTAAGCCCACATTTACCAGCATTTTCTTCGTGTTCACACGGTAAACGGGTCTCTTTCGTGCTGTCGTGTGCTAGTTTTCTCTTGAACCAAGCACGCACGCATTTTTTTTTTTAAGAATTCCAGTTTGGACTGGTTTGATTTGAAAACGACAGCCAGCGTCTCTGAACGGTCACACACGAGCTTATTAAAACCAGTTTATCACTGTTATCACTTGAATGTAAGTTAAATCCCCTTTTCCATTTCCGGGGTTTAATATATCTGACCCGCCGTTGACGACGAGGCTAATTCTAGAAACAGCAAGGACACCATGTTGGACAAAGCTGTCTCAGGTATTTTACATGGTGTAAACCCACTGGACCCTTAAAGCGTCGACATTATTCGACGAATTCGGTTTGAATGTTTTTCTAGAAGCTTCCTCTGTTGTCTCTAAATTGGGCTTACAGGCCCAGTTAAGGTGATATTTCAGCCTACAGCTGGGGGTGGGGATAGCCTAGCCTCCTACTGTATGTCGTCGATTGTCGTGCGAGGGCGGACAGCTGCATATCTCACCACATCCAGGGCTGTTGGTGCCCACATTGCCAAATTAATCCTACTAAAAATTACCTTATTTGCTCTTTCGACCGCATATGGTGTCCATTTTTCAATGTGGTGGACTAGAAGGCGCCACTTTGAGCACAAACAGGCAGCCATGACGTCGAAATAGCCACGCAACACATGACATATCATTGAATATAATTCCCAATGTTACCTGTTACAGTAACCTTTATCACCAACATCTTAAGTATCTTACAAGTGTTAAAAATCCACCCCTCCTCCTCTCGATAGGAACCTCCCCGCCCTGTGTTTAGTGGTAGGTACATGCACATAAGAGGCTTCCAGGGTACGTGACAGGCTCGTCATAGTCGTCGTGAAAGGCGAAATAAGGCTCGGCCTAGTGTGTCAGACACCAAAGTATTGCGGGTCAAGAAGGATCCCAACGCGGTTCAGTGGCGTCGAGCAGAGAATCGTGCGGAGAGGCAGAGCAGACGCTGCTGTGGCGCTGTCCAGTTCTGAAATGTCGCTGCCCAGTGCTGAAAAACAGACGTTGGGCTTTTCCATGACACAGTTCGCCCAAACACACATCCATTACACCCAAAGGAATGGAGGTGTGGACCCCAATTGTCATTAATATTATTATCATAATCACCATTATTGTTATTATTATTAGTCGTAGTAGTAGTCTATAGATAGAAATCTACCTATCCATCTGTCCATCTATCCTTACTTTTACAAGAGGGTTGAATTTTGATGAGTAGGTGTGGTAGTCATATTTTAAAGATCTATGTAGACGTAATTATTATCATTAATAGTAGAAGTGCGAGTTGTCGTAACAGTAATAGTATTAGTAGTAATAGCTGTCGTGGTAGTACTGAAAACATTTTAAAAAGAGTGGTAATAACACTCGTTTTAAAAGGTCGACATTGGTGGTGCACTCACATTTTGTAGAGAATGTTGTTATTGTTATTATTAGTTATAGAAGTAGTAGTAGTAGTCGTGTATATGTTCTTGTTTGAAAGAGGGTTAAATTTAGCTTTCACTGGATGTTTAACAGAGTTGTAAATCCTTACGAACCAATACCAGTTTTATTCTTTTGATTGAAACATCCATTCAGTCTCCTGTTGTTGTTTTTTAATTCAAAAACAACATGAAACTGAATAGCTGTCACCACATTCAAATGCACAGGAGTTAAAACCATGTTGTGTCTCAACTAAAAGTGAAGATTATTCACTAAAGTGGTTGATTGTAAGTATTTAGCTCACCTTACTCTGGAGCTTCCAGATCATCTGTCCATCACACACAGCAGATTGTATTCACAGGATGTGCAAGCTGGTGAGAAACCGCTCTTCTTGATTGTGATGTCAGGTCAGAGGAGAATCGTGTGAATTTCTTCACGTTACACTTTGTACAAATACAGTGGCAAGTAAGAAGAAGTGAGATCGGACATCCACAAGTCTTAATACTGAAACTGTATAATAATCAATAATCCCACAAAATAAAACATTATGGATATTTTACATTCATACACAATTTATTTAATATTAGTGATACTTAACATTTATATTTACAGACATCATAGACATGTTGAAGTGATATACAGTATATATATATATCATCAGTTTCTGTTGGCAGCTGATACCATCATGACCATTAAGCCAACTATTCAGAAGGATTTGTTGTTGAGGATTAGTCATGTGTGAACATGTAAAGGTGACCTTTATACAGAGTTTTGTTTCACAGGCGTAGAGTAGGCATATTTGTATAACATTTTATTTCAACACAACTTGCTAAAAATGCATTCAGTTTAAGGCTTTTAACCATTTTTCAGGAATACTTGATGATTTTAGATTGATTGTTCAGATTTTACTGATGTGAGCATATGTTAGCGTTGAAGAAGGTAAACTCATACCATTGAGTCGACATAATCACATTTGATTTCAAACAATATGAGGCCAGCTTGTTGTTCATTTTTTTGTTTCATGTCCATAATCAATTATAGTGTTTGTATGGTTGTTTTATTTATGTGTAATTGTAGCTGCATTTTAGTGAATACGTGCAGGATTTAATGTTCACATTATCTTGTTTAACTTGGACCTACAACTATGATTTTAAGATAGTGCTGTAACAACTGTGAGGTACAGTGATAGATTAAGTGATTTCTGGTGCTCAAGTGTCAGCTACCTTCCTGGTTCTGTAGGAAATATCATTAAGCAGGTGTCCATAGTATAGACCTAGGCTTGATTCCTGTACTGCTAACCATCCTAACATGATAAGGAACATGACTTAATGACTTCCCTGGTCTTTTAGTAACATATAATGTGTTTTAAAATGCATATCAAAGAAAAAATTGCCATAAAAGTGATCCTATAATGTTAATATGTAAATCTTGTAATGGTTATTTGCTGAATCTGAGTCATGTAGAAATTCTGCCAATCCTGTTTGTCAAGGTGGATCATTAACCTTTGTCTGCATGACAGGTGGTTTATATGGTTTTCAGCAGCTATCACTCAACAGAGGTTTTCGTTACTTACATTCTTCATCAATTATTTAAGATAATCACACTCAACAGTGTTAGTGTTTATACAGATACATAAAAAAGAATAAATACAGGCAGCAGAATCAATTTTGCCGAACAAGACTTTGTAAAATTAAATAATAATACTGATTTAAAAAAAAATTCGATTCAAAATGAATGATCTCACAGTTTTACACGTCACTGTAATTGTGATAGCTGATGCATCTGTGAAGGAGCTTTCACTTTCTCAGTGGTAAAAGACATTCTCACTTAAGCTCTCTGCTGCTCACAGCCATTACAGGTTCATTTTGCATCCAAAAGATGAAGTCTGTGTCGACCACAAAACATGACATGGCAAATTGGTTGACAAAGTGGATTCTCTGTGATATAGCACATATGTTTTTCAAACACAATGGATTTTAGTAGTTCTACAAATTCACACTGATCACAATGATTCAATGTCATTAACAACTAAGTCAAACATGACAAAAATTGACTTCTCCAAACCTGCGTTATACAGACTGCATTATTCCCTAGCTTACCAAGTGAAACAGAACAGGGTCATCAGTGACCAATTGAAAATTATATATCTGCATTATTAGATTTATACTCCCAATGTTATGCTGCTAAGTGTGCATTAAATTCATGGATTAATCATGTTGGCATATTGTAATGTAATCAAATGTCAAGAATGAAATTCCTAGAATGTGTTTTGTTAAAAGACATTTAACATAAAATGTTTAACATCTGTTAAGTGGAATGGCCAACTATTGATTTTCTATCTCTTATCCTTAACTTCACATTTATATTTTTGTTATTCATAGGTCTGCCCCAGCTGGAGCCCCTGCACCAGAGGGAGGGAATCAGCCCCCAAACCTCACCAGCAACCGCCGTCTGCAGCAGACACAGGCACAAGTGGATGAGGTGAGTCCACTCCTAATGTCAAACAGAATCATGTTGTGAGGCATTTAACAAACAGAGACATTTAGACATCTAGACATTTTAAAATTTTTGGTTAGATACTGAACTTGATCACATTTAGTCTCAGATGAGGGCTGATTGCACGTTTGCTTTCCATATACAGGTGGTGGATATCATGCGTGTAAACGTGGACAAGGTTCTGGAGCGTGATCAGAAGCTGTCAGAACTGGACGACAGGGCCGATGCCCTGCAGGCTGGAGCATCTCAGTTTGAGACTAGCGCTGCAAAACTGAAGAATAAATACTGGTGGAAGAATGCCAAGGTGAGGATATGCAGATGGTCTTATCCAAACAGTTAATATGTGTTAACATAAAAGCTGCCACTGTTTGTAAAGCGATGTTCACGTTGCATTACTCCTGCATTAATCTTGTTTGTATTGATTTGATCAGTTTTGTTAATGTGTGTGTTAATAGCATGAGTAACTTGCAACCACTCACCTTGTGGTTATACTCAAGTTATATTTTTTCATCGTAACTTGTGACATACACATGTTTTCAGAATTTACCAGGTACTGTAGTGCAATATAATTTCTAACCTTACTGTTACCTTTACACTTGATGTCCACATACATACAGCAACAATCTTCTGATACAACTCTGGGACATTGACAGAATCTCAGTACCAGTTGGCTTCTCCAGACATGTGACATGTGAATGTTTTACTTATTCTTATACTGTGCAAACGAAGGGAATGGCGTAATTGCATCAAATCCACTCACGTTGACTGTTCATGTAATCTTACCGCATGGAAAATTCACATTACATTCAGTGAGATTGCACCATCCCACTGAATCGTTAGCATACATTTCTATGAAACAAACTACACAATCAATAATATCATCATCATCATATCTAACAACTTCTTTTGAACATTTACTGACTACAGATGATGATTATCCTGGGAGTGATATGCGTGATTGTCCTCATCGTCATTATTGGTAAGAAAAAAACTTTAAACCCTTTGTTGCCGTGTGAATTAAAAGCTTATTTTAATGTAAAACAATATGAACATATCTCTACATACAGAGTATAAAGTGCTTTAAGAACAGGACTTATAACCTACATGACACAAAGCAAATTTCTTTCATCAAGCAAGTGATTTTATTTCCTGTTGTCTTTCTTTTTACAGTGTACTTCAGCACCTAAGAAGAGTCTGTCCTACCCCAGTCTGATCCCAACATCCTTGCCACAAAAAAAAACAACAACCCTCAAATTGATGACAAAATTAATCACAGATAATTAATTTACTCTATGTATGTATCTCCCTGATTAGCCTCGATATAACACCCCTCAACCCTTCAGGGCCCCCGTGGCTCCCCCACTTCCACCACCTCCCCCTCTGGACCCCTGTCAATATTTGTCCTGTGCGTGTGTGGCCCTGTCTCCTTTCTGGGTACTCTTGGCTTTTCTAACCTGCCATACCGAGAACCAAACACTTGTGACGATGCAACAACAGAAAAGGAAACGATTGGCGATAATTGTTACATAACTAATATAAATATATAGTTCTTTGTAGAGTTTTATTCTGATATATACTGTTTTGTAGGTGTGTGTGTGTGTGTGTGTATGTGTGTGTGCATTTTGTATTTTGTATTTTTTTTGTATTAATTTCACGTATGCTTCAGCGTTAACTACTGCCTATTAATCAACGTGTGCATCTTGCATGTTCTCACCATCTGTCGGGCCTCGGCTGATTCTCTCTCTTCTTTGGTGTGTTTTTTTATTTTGCACAGTGGATTTGGTCTCCATTTAATTAATGCTAAAACTAGCACATTTTTCCAATTCACCTGTGTCCACTAAGACAAAAAAAGGTCTAAAACTTGAAATGAAAAAATGAAGCTGCAGAAACTGGAGCGAATCCAAAACAAAGCTGCCGTTAAAATTTCCCACCTTCAGATTTCTGTAACTTTATGCCTCCAAATTTCAAGCATCTTTTATGAGCGAATGCTCATTGTTATTGGTCCACCGTACAAATAATGCATGAACTGTTAAACTAATCCCAACTAATCATCATCATTTCCAGTCCTTTCCATGCAACACTTCCATTATCGGGGGTTACTTCTCATTCCACACTTCTTTTTGACGAAATCTGTACTAACCTTCATCTCAAAGCTCTTTAACACCACAGCTCTTCTGTCTTTCTCCGCATGCTCCAACACCTTGATTTCTCGGAATAATTTCCAAACTGCCGTAGTTCTGATGGACCAATGTCTGTAGATTCTTTTTTTAATTTAAATATTAACGTAGTGTCTTATTTCGAAAACATTCCTTCATTGCAGTCTAGTGCAAATGCTCTTACTGTAGCACATGTAAGTGTAAGTATCTTTGAAAAAAAAAAAAATACATGCGATGAAACTTGTGTCCAAAATGTCGGTCATAACAAACCATAGGAGAAAAAAAGATAGCAAATAGCTGTAAAGGTTAGTCGTGGATAGACGGGATTACACCTGAAGTCTGTCCAAATTATTATTATTATTATTTTCTAATATCAGTGATGTTATATCTAACATTACACTTGCAGTATACTGTGGAGATGTCATTAAAGTTAAAAGGTGGATACGTGCTTACAAAACACCAGGGGAAACAGTCAGGGGCCATTGCGAAAAATTGCTTTAGTCTCCAGTCACTTCTGTTAAGAACTGTAGAGAGTTTCCAGTCAAACACACTCTCACCTCTTTTAGTTTGTATCCGGGGGGGAAGTGAGCAACTGCAGAAAAGGAATCAGGATTTTCAAAATTGCACAAATGACCTTGTTTTTGATGGCGCTTTCTGGCTGGTCAGTGGCCTGGCCAAAGAAGATCCTCCTGCAGAAAAACCTCTCCACACAAAGAGCACATTCAAGAATAATAAATAAAAGAAGAGAAAGACACTTTAGCCTTATTTGCAAATCCAGGAAATGGGGCACATTGACATTTAGTTTTAGCAGTCTGCTAACTCACCTGCTAACACGAGAAGCAATTGTTAACAACAACAAAAAAAGTAGCATTCCTAAGAAGAGTGTTTTGCTAGTGCAGTGGTTCTGTCTCAGTGTTTCTTCCCTACTTTCTTTTCTTTCTTTTTTAAAATACAATAGATTCTATTTTTTATTATAGTATATTTTTGTGTGAAACAGACCGGTGAAGAGAACGTGCGTCTGCCGACAGCTCCTCTTGACCTCGTGTCTGCTGTGTTTTTTGTAATTCAGCTCCATGTGTTATACACTGCCAAACAACAAAGGGACAGGCTTCTATTGTTATTGCGGTTATTTCTTTAATTCGCGACTTTGGCTAACTTGATGAGCAGGAGAGCGACCACTTTTAATCATCTGTCAATCGAACGCCTTGATTTAAAAACAAAAAAAACAAGGTCACAACTCTAATTAGGGGTCAAAATTGATTTAACTTAACACGGTAATGTCGTAAAACCAACTCAGCTCCAGCTTTGCAGGTTTAAAATATAAATTGAGGGCAAATTCTGAGCTCTCGAGTGTTTTACAGTCACCAGAGAGCAAGAAATAACCTGCAATATTTTTAATTGAGGGCGTGTAAAGCATTAGCAGCCTTCTCTTTGACATATCTTATATTCCCAAACCTTTACTGGACTCACTGATTCAGAATCCTACAGTGTGTGTGTGTGCGTATGAGTGTGTGCAGGTGCATCCGTTTGTGTGTGTGTGTGTTAGAATAGCTCTGTCTTGGGAATATCCCCAGTTTATCCTGACAGATTAGGCCGCTTAAATCCCTAAAGAGTGAGGGCGCGTTTGTTTCTTTGACCACTGCAAGTACACAAGCAAGAGAGGTTACAGATCTATCAGCCGCTACTATTAGAGAGGACTCCAACCTGTGCACACCCATTCTCCCTCTATGCCCCCCCCACCCACCTCCCTTAGATAGTTTTCCCTCAAAAGAAACGTAAATGTGTAAACTGCAGATTACCAAAGACCAGATATCCATGCTTACGCTGCCAACTGCCATCAAAAACAAGTGGAGAAAAAACAACAACAGGTTATTCAGTCTGTCCTGGTCTGCTCTAAATACCCACTATATCTGTAATTACAGGACTTTTTACGCACTATTTCGTTAGTCTGCCACTTTGACTTGTGAGTGTGCCATTATGCAAGTTAAACGCTCTCAAATGGTCTCCCCTCCGCGTATATTCAGGTCTGAATGGCTTCACCGGGTTTTTTAGACACATGATCCTATAACTAATAATAGCACAACTCTTGTTTTTTTTTTTTTTGTTCCTGTCTCCATAGTACTGCCAGGTTTTAAAGCGAAAAGACAAATTTCAGCCATATATATATATATATATATATATATATATCAATATAACGTCAGCAGACATAAATCAAGAAAAATATAATGAAAAAAAAAGCCTGCATTGTTTGGTGTTGTAATACAGGGGGTGTTTTGGGGGGTAGGGGGTCCTATATCCTCAGGTTTAAGGTATTAGCAATTTGACTTGATGTACATATCTATTATATATGTACATCAAGTCAAATATAAAGACAAAATCCATATTATCAAAGTGCAAAATGTGTGTTTTGGCAATAGAAAATCATGACAAAGGTGGTTCTTTTTGGGGTAGGACCTCTGTTTTCCATGAATCCAGTTTTTTGTCCTGTGAGCGCTCAACCAATTTGGTCACAACAGTGAAAATGAAGTGTGCGCTCTCTTTTTTTCCCTGTTGCTTTACGATCTGTATGAGAAGATGTGTGCATATGTTTGAACACCGTGGCACTTTTGTTTTTCCCCCCCGTCGATTTCGGTGAACACAAGTCAATGGAGACTATTGTCTTGCGCCATCCTCAAGAGTCATTCGGCGATCTCCGCTGCGTTCGGGTCATTTGGCGGTGATTGCACAAACATGCCGATGCCAGAATGTTTCAGAACCTCTTTTGAAGCTTTTAATTACAACTGTGATTTACAAAATTGGGATGATTCAAACTTGGGAGGAATGAGCAGAAAGGGGATTATTTTTTTCCCCTTGATACTTTACTGTAATTGTTACCCCCAAATGGGATGAACACAGCTAGAGGAGGGAACCTTATGAGTCGCTGAATGCTCTCTGGATGGCCTAAAACATACAATATTCAACTTAATATATGTTAACATATTTTATCTGTGAACCAAATATTGTTGCTGTTTTTTGTCATCAATTTAGTAATAACTCCAGATGTCACTGAATTGTTTGTGTGTAAGCACTGATGGGTAAAGGTCGAGAAAATGGGAAGTTAATGGGGGGAAATTTTTTTTTTTTTTTACCTTCAATTTGTCCAGAATGCTCAGAATGATTCTACAGTTTACATCAGATTTGCTGTTTGTATCTACAAGATCTATTTTTTTCTTTGAAATCTGTTTATTTTTGAGGAAAGATTTTTTTCGTTGGTGGAAAAACTGGGGGTTCCTGGGATGAAGGTCCACGTTGCCCCTGCTCATCTGGTCCCACATGGAGGGACAAGACCAGGGGATCACGGGCAACGTGTTCAGTTTATTTTATTTATTTCCTTTCTTTTTATTTATTGATAGATTTTATTGTGCTGTCATTTGGTATGGGATTATAAACTAAATAAGGTTGACTCAACGTAAAGGAGAGGAGACTGAATGGAAAAATTCAGAGTACATAAAATAATTGTAGTGTAAATCTATCAATGTCTTATTATATTGATGAACATCATGAAATATATGTATATTGGAAAAACCGTATGACAACTTGTACTTTTGTGTGTGCTTCGTGTGCTCTGTGGGTGTGCAACTATGGACAGATGCAATTTTGAATGCAATTCTGGAACCTTATCTGACCTGTGTGAATAAGTATAAATTTATTACCAACACAAAGATACACCTCTTTCTTTAATTAATTTTGGGTCACATGTTAGTCATTACACATAAAACCTCACTCACACTTAAAGGTAGAGTAGGGAGAACTTTTGGAGGCCTGATTGATCGCTAAAGAACCCTTCTGTTGCTGTACATAAAGGTAACGGATTGTAGCTCATGATTTGCATGGGAAAATGAGCCTACATCTCCCTTGATTTATAACAACCTTAAATATTTTTTTTGAGAAGTTATTGGTCTCAATCAATCAATCAATACATCTTTGGCACATAATGAGTATGAATGAGAGCTGGTATCATCCAGGAGCCTGGTTGTAGGTGACATCTCAGTTGTGTATTCGCGTACTCGTCATAGTATAGTATGTCATCCAAAAATGGTAAAAAAAAAAACGTCATAGTATGTCGTCCAAAAATGGTAAAAAACTTCATAGTATCGCATGACGTCCAAAATTTACAAATTGTATGACGTATTTGTCAAATTTCAACAGTTGAGCAGCCATGAATGTAATATCACGTTTGTCCACCGGAGGGCAGTTTAGATAAATCCATTTGGAATCTTCCACTTCCTGTTTGCCAGCAGGAGCCAGCAGGAGCAGGAGGAGGAGCAGTGAGGACAAACATGTGGTAACTGCTGCTTAAAAATGATCCACACATTTCTCAGATGTTCTATTGACGCTCTGTTTACATTGATTTCCATTGTTAACATGTGACTTTAGTGAAAACCACATTCACCTGTTTGCTGCTTTTTCAGGCTGGAGCCAGTCCAAGTCAACTGCAGCTGTTTGGAGCTCTTCAGTGTTCACTATTATTTGTCCTAAATGAAGTCTAATAAATGTGCGGATGATTTTTAAGCAGCAGTTACTGGACACCTGGCCCCCAACTGTCTGGTGGACTTTTCAGGGAGTGAACCCATGTCATTTTATTAAGTTTTTTTTTTGTCATGTCTGTGGGGGGCACGAGCTCAGCCCCGATCTCCCACCACTAGTGAGTAATCTCTTGGGACTGCGAGCCATCACCACACTGGCACAATGTTAAAGTTGCGAATGAAACCACTACACCACACATCCCTGATTCGATTCCCACTTGGAACAAGTACCTTTATGCATGCAGTATTGAAAGGCTTCCAAATTTTGCAAATAAGCACAGAAGGACAAAGAGCTCATGGGACTAAGAGAATGACTCAAGTTCCTGAGATTCGTGTGAGTATTGGTTCAAATCTTGCATGGACTGATTTTTAAATACAATATTCAACCACAAACAGTAAATAGGAGTTCGAAAAATGAAAGATAGAGCGTGGAGTTAGCTCAACTGGTTAAGGAACAGTCCTCAGGATCCTGAGGTTGTGGGTTCAACCCTTAGTTCCTGTGAGTATGGGTTTGAATCTTACATGGACTGAATTTTGAATACAATATTCAACCACAAACAGTAAATAGGAGTTCGAAAAATGAAAGAAAGAGTCTGGAATTAGCTCAACCGGTTAAGGAACAGTCCTCAGGATCTCGAGGTTCTGGGTTCAACTCCCTTATATGCCAACATTTAAGGTTCCACATCCAAAGTGAACAGTCAAAAGCAACAAGAGCTCCTGTATCTCTCAGGGATGTGTGGCGTGGTGGTTTAGTTCACAACTGTAAGGTTGTACCAGTCTGGTGGTGGCTGGTTCGAATCCAAGAGAATACTCGGTGGTGCGGAGCGGCAATAAAGTGGAGGATGGGTGGGACCAGGGGGGGCTTGATCCCCCCCCCGGCGTTTCGGAGACATGAAAGGAGAGGGGAGGCTCTTCAGAGACAAGACAGGAAGGGGTCATGCATGGGTGAGACATGAAAGCAGGGGGTTATGCATGGGGGACACATGAGAGGAGGAGGTTTTACTGAAGAAAGCGGCCTAGTAGTAAAAGTAGTAGTAGTAGTAGTAAGCGGCCTAGTAGTAGTAGTAAAAGTAGTAGTAGTAAGCTGCCTAGTAGTAGTAGTAGTAGTAAAAGTAGTAGTAGTACTTTTAGTAGTAAAAGTAGTAGAAGTAGTAAGCGGCCTAGTAGTAGTAGTAAAAGTAGTAGTAGTAGTAGTAGTAAAAGTAGTAGTAAAAGTAGTAGTAGTAGTAGTAAAAGTAGTAGTAGTAGTAAGCGGCCTAGTAGTAGTAGTAGTAAAAGTAGTAGTAGTAAAAGTAGTAGTAGTACTTTTAGTAGTAAAAGTAGTAGAAGTAGTAAGCGGCCTAGTAGTAGTAGTAAAAGTAGTAGTAGTAGTAGTAGTAGTAAGCGGCCTAGTAGTAGTAGTAGTAAAAGTAGTAGTAGTAAGCGGCCTAGTAGTAGTAGTAGTAGTAAGCGGCCTAGTAGTAGTAGTAGTAAAAGTAGTAGTAGTAAGCGGCCTAGTAGTAGTAGTAGTAAAAGTAGTAGTAGTAAGCGGCCTAGTAGTAGTAGTAAGCGGCCTAGTAGTAGTAGTAGTAGTAGTAGTAAAAGTAGTAGTAGTAAGCGGCCTAGTAGTAGTAGTAAGCGGCCTAGTAGTAGTAGTAGTAAAAGTAGTAGTAGTAAGCGGCCTAGTAGTAGTAGTAAAAGTAGTAGTAGTAAGCGGCCTAGTAGTAGTAGTAGTAGTAGTAGTAGTAGTAGTAGTAAAAGTAGTAGTAGTAAGCGGCCTAGTAGTAGTAGTAGTAGTAGTAGTAGTAGTAAAAGTAGTAGTAGTAGTAGTAGTAGTAGTAGTAGTAAAAGTAGTAGTAGTAAGCGGCCTAGTAGTAGTAGTAAAAGTAGTAGTAGCAAATCACTCAGGTCAGATGTTAACAACAGTTGTAAACAGAACATCTAAGAAATGTGAGGATCATTTTTAAGCAGCAGTTACCAGCAGCTACACCTCGTCCTCACAGGTGTCTGCATGTGTGGACCTTGTGAATATAGATTTGCCTCCGGTGGACACATGTGGGGACGTATTCTTTGTCTTTCTGTAACAAACAGACAAATGAAGCACATTTCAACAACACGCAGTTAAACTATAGAGTGTCATCCAAAATCTGTCAACGATGATGACATACTAAACTATGACATTAAATACTGAATTTTAAAGAAGTTTAAAAGTGTCAGGCATTGCTTTTAACCCTAATGCTCCAATTTAAAACACCGTCACTAACGCTGGGTGATTTTTACCCAATAAAAAGTACTTGTCATCAAGACGTGTGTGTACAGTGTTCTAAGAAAATCATCATGAGGGGACCTGGTTTTCATGAAAATCACATACATGGTGTTCTAGGGTTAAGGGGGTTTCAATGCATACAACTAAATGAATTATGCATCATGACGGAGGAATCTAAGTAATTTCAGCCAACCCTTAAAGAGGGCGAAAAGAAGTATGCCCACCACCATATAAGCTGTAGTTTCACAAAATTGACACCAGGTGTCATCATGACAACTGTAGTGAGCACTCACCCACTCACTCATCTTCTACTGCTTTATCCTCCATATGAGGGGGGTGCGCTGGCGAAATGTCCATCTCACAGGGCCACATAGAGACAAACAACCATCCACACTCACACCTACAGCCAATTTAGGTTGTCCAATAAGTCCTAATTCCCAAATCTACATGTGGACTATTTTGGACTATGGGAGGAAACCTGAGAACCCGGAGTAAACCCACACACACATTGGTCAAAAAAAACAACAATCCTGCAGTATTTTGGTACATTTTTTAGCTCTTTCAGTATTTAGCTCTGTAAGTTTGTCCCAAAGATGGGAACTGATGAAGAGAAAGGTAAACATAGTGGAAAAACATACACACAGGATGGAATTAATGACACATGCTCCTTTGGGATTTGTCAGATTATAAACAAGGTACCATCATTTCCAGTTAGTGGGAGAGTCCAGGTTGTTTGAGGTGTGGTTGTGGACACAACTTAGACAGTACCTTATATATGAAGCAAGAATATATAATACTAATCTCCTCTAATGCATACAGGCGCTAGAGAGATCAGCTGATCGTCAGCTTTTTCCTGTCTATCCAATAGAGCAACAAAACACTCATCATCTCTGCAAACACCATCATCTTGCTAATCCTAACCCCCTAATCACTGCACAGTCTTCACATTACATCACCATCCTTCTTTGGCAAAAAAAGGAAATCCATCACCACCAGTATTTGGAGGTGGTAAGGTATTCATTTGGTTGCTGCTCGGCCAGATGCCTTCAATCTCATCATCACCCTGCATGTATAGATTTAGATAAATTCTGAGCCTTAAATGGTTCTATCTGAAGGGCTAACCCTAACCCTTGAAGGACTGATCTTGTCTTGTTTTTAAAAAACTGCCGACAGTGAGGTTGGGAGAAGCCACAATTACAGAGAACATTATGAGTCCAAGCCTGTTATGAGTTATCAGTTTGGTTTCGTCACCTTCTCTCAGCAATTTCCAAATCTGAGAGAGTATCTAAGTGTAGCTCCGGGGTACATTCTAAACCACTTAGCTTTTTCTCACTGTTTTTCTGATTTTTAAACCATTTAAGTAAGTTTTTTATCCTTTTTTTTTTTTTTGCTTTCTTTAGCACCCATCCATCTTCCCACCTCTCACCAGTCACATACAGTCTGTGCTTCCCTCCGACTCCTCACAAGGAATGTATGTCCAGCCTGAAGGATTTGCCTTCAAGTTATTGCAGAAACTTACACCGCTGGCTTGGATTCCAGCTAAGTGTAAAGGTCACTGCTACTCCCACACGTAATGGCAATGACTCCACAGTTGCGCTCGCTCAGACCCCGTCCAATCCTCACTCCCCCACCACCCGCAGGGCCTGCAGATTACATTCCTGCCTCTGCTGCCTCTTATCAGGACTTCGGAGTTTGACACAAACAGAGCACAGCTGGACCACAGAGTGCAAAATTGTCAGTGATTGTGTCATGTAATACTTAATTGCAGAAGTCATGCACCTGGAAACATCAACTCTTTGTGAAAACTCTGCTTTGTGCATCCTGCACGGCCCGAGCTTTGACCAAATTATTGCATCTCTGTTGTATGTAACAAAAAAAATCATCATCATGATTTAAAACGCATCCCCTCAGCAGGCCTCAGTATAACATCGACTAAAGGCATGTCTCAACGGCGACTCTAAACTGAGATAGAAAACCTCCCCCCTAAAGAGTGTTATTCTTGCCTGACTCAGATGTTATGGAGCCAAAGAAGCCTCTGGTGCTTAAGCAGAGACTGTCAGAGTAAAGAGGTAGTTCGTTTTTATGATACTTTATTGTGTTTATTTGTGAGTAGATTTATTAAAGTATTTATTTTGTTCAGTGTATTAAACATCTCCACTGTTATTGTGGAACAGTAGAAGATTCCAGGCCTGCTCATAAAGTCTCAGGCTCTGCCCCGATGTGAGCATCAGCCAATTGTGGGGCAATCACTGATTCAAATCTTACAGAGCCAAAGACCCTGGGGCTTAGGATAAGACAGGCAGAGGAAAGAGGTAGTTTGTTTTATGATACTTTATAGTCAGGGCCTTTTGGAACCTGCCTGGGCTTTTGGTAGAAGTAGGGTAGTAGAAAACAGTAGAAGAGTTCAGGCCCAGCATGTTGACCACAAAGCCTCTGCCCCCTATGTGAGCATCAGCCAGCTGATGACCCTCCAGATCAAATTGCAAGCTTCTTTCACCCCACTGCACGACAAGCAAAACAAACTTAACCAAATGCTCACCTAAGAGATGCGATGTCGAGATGGTTTGGTCCAGAGGAGTACAGTTTCATCTTCAGTCAGAATTGGTGGCCTAATGATGACATAAAAAAACAAAAATACATATTTCTTAAGATACTGTAGAATTTGGTGGGGGAAACATTTTGACAGTTCAAGGTAGGTGTGTGTGTTTGTAACGCAGTCATAGCATTATCCAGCTATGACTGCGTCACTACCTCATGGAAAAAAAAAGGTACAGTCCTTTCTGCACGTCTTTCCTAACATGTCCCGACTGGTATATTGAAACCAGGGTTATTCTTGAGGAAAACATCTGGCTTGAATTAAAACCCTCTCCTTCCCTCCCTCCTTCCTCCCCCACACATTGGCTCTTTCTTACTACAGTTGTAATTCAGCATCTGTCTCACTCTCTCTCCTCCCCACTTATTCATTCTCTCCTCCCATTTCCCAATAGCTACCTCCTCCTTGGACCCCCTGCGTTTCACCTCCTATGCCCTGCCTCCTCCCTCCTCTCCTCTCGTCTCAATAGTGATCGACACTTTGTGTGTACACTGCATCATGATGCACGGAGGCAGCTTCTGGGGAGTTTCCTTGTTCCTGTCTTTGACTTTAGGATGGGCGAAGGCTCAGCAGACCAATTACACCAGGTAGGTGAGGTTGCAGTGAGTGAAGAATGTGTGTGTCTTGTCATTTATGGACTACTTGTTGGAGAACTTACAACTTAAGACTAAAGAAAATACTCTGAATTCCTTCCTCTGTTTGTTTGGGCAAAGATTTGTCATTCTGGCTCATAATTTCATCCACACTGAGCCACCACAGATGTTAATGCTTTTAGTTCGACTTGTGGGGTGAAATCAGAGCAACTTGGCTCTGTTTCTAGACATCTAGAAGCGAGCCGTCTGACGTTACTGGGGTTCAGCAAACTTACTTCTGTGTCTGACTTTCCAAGAAAGTATTTTTCCATCACGTGTAACTTAAGTTGTCCTGACTGGTGTTTACATCTCTCGATGGTATATGTTTACTTCCTCAGAGCTGGAGATGAAGAACACACATGTATCACGTGTATCATACTGTAACTGCACAGCAAGTTAAATTTTTGATGATCCCAAAGCAACATCCCACACCACAGACTAAAAGGACAAAGAAAAAAAATAACAGACTTTTATCTTGGCTCCAAAACATTACAATAAAAATGTCCAATTGGCAACAGTCTAAACCAGGAATCGACAGTGAAATGACCAAATCAGCCCTGTGAGGGTTTTACGCAATGGAATTTATGGGGACACAATACATATGAGGTTGTTGGGGGCTTAAAAATGTGCTCGTCAGCTTCATGTGAAAACTGAGCTGCAGCTTCGAGACGTTTCTTCACTGAACACACATTTCAGTGAAGAAACGTGTGTTAAAATGACAAACAGTAGTGAGTTCAAGTTAAACATTATTCAAATGCATAATTAAAAGAATGGTATTAAAATGAGAGATGAGAGAGAGCCAGACCTTACTGTCTGTAAGCCTACCTTTACTCTTTAAAGGGATATAGTGTGGTTGTATCAGCTACTGATAGAAAGCCTGGCTCCTTGCATCAAGAACCAGCATAATACAGACAGGCTCACAATTAGCGCTTTTCCACTACCCAGTCCCGGCACGGCTCGACTCGGCACGGAATGATTGAGATTAATTCTTTGCTTTTCCATTAACGATAGATAGATAGCACATAGTATAGTGTATGTAATAGTGTATGTAGTGACAGAGAGCGGCGAGCCGCATCACAAACCCCTGCTGGACAATTCTAATGATTCAGTACACTGAAAATAACTGCTTTACAAGTCACTTGTCACAAGTTTGCGTGTCGCATATAAATCAATGTCACAGCAGT
Organism: Microchirus variegatus; assembly: GCF_963457635.1. Lineage (NCBI taxonomy): Eukaryota > Metazoa > Chordata > Actinopteri > Pleuronectiformes > Soleidae > Microchirus > Microchirus variegatus. Next base: position 16,577,897 of record NC_139803.1, read on the forward strand.
TTCATGCAGCCGTGCTATGATGGCTCCGCCCACGTTGAGGAGTAATGGAAAACCCTACCAAACCGTGTCGAGTTGAGGCGTGCTGGGACTATGTTGTGGAAAAGCGTCATATCACTGCAAACATGGCTGACAAATGTCTCACCTATTCAATTGTATGTTTTCTTAAATATGCTATATATATAAGAAATCTATGATACTAAGTCATAGAAGGACCAAAATATGTCATCAGAGAGAAGGAAAAATGTTTCACTGACATAATAGCTTTACTGCTAACAATGCTACAGCCATTCAAAATGTATGTCTTTACATTCACTAGTGCAGTGCCCGTAGGAAGTATGTATTCCAATAGCGGGAGCTGAAGAAGACGTTTCAGTTATAGTAATGCAAGATAAGGAACGTAAAGGCTAAAATAATACAAATATTGTGCAACCTCATTAGGCACAACTCAACAGCTAGCTACGCTAATGCTAATCGAAAATGAAAACTTTTGTGTTGTGCCTCGTTTGTATTATGCTAGCCCTACACTAATCCTAGCTTTGGAAACAGGTTCGCCAAGTTAGCCGCAAAGTATTAGCATGCTAAAAGGTGAATGGACACCTCGTCGTTTCAGTATAACACCATGTTCTGCAGTGAACCTTGTGAAAATGTCTCACCCACCGTCAGCACAGACTCTTCACTCCCACCTCCCCGCGCCAGACAGCGCAGCTGCTGCTGATGAGCCGCTGCCTGCCTGGTGTAGCGAAAACTCAGCGAAACTCAATGTTCAAAAAAATTTAAAACTTAAGCATTCCTGTGGTTGACGTCACTAGTGGTTGTCACGTGGTCGCACCACCCACCAGCAAGCACCCAATAACACATCTCGTGCCAGCAGAATTAGTCAAACACTGAAGCTACAGCTCGGGTTTGATATGGTGGAACATTTCCTCACGACCCCTCTCAAAAGTGTCCCAATCCTCAACCAGAGGAGAAGAAGACACAAGTGTCTGCAGTGGAAATCTGTGAAAATATAGATGGCTGAGAGCACAGAGGAAGTTGAAGACAGATATGCGTGTGGATACATTTCTTATGGATAGGGAAGCCAAACAGGAAACTTCAGCCAAAGTTTGCGACCACTATCTACTTATCTCTCTTCCACTTGGTTATTTATGTTTTTACAGCCTGTTGTTGTTGCCTCGTCTCCCCTGGTCATGTGATTTCTCCACTGTTGTGACTCTGCTGCAGCTCAGGGACACTTTTTCACCTTCAATCTCTACCAAATAACTTGAATGTTTTTAAAAAATAAAACAGATGGCAGGAACGTCTAGGTGAAGTTCCAAGTTGTGGAGTCTTTGGCAACCGCTATTTTCGGGGCCCATGGCCAAGTGGAAGGGACTTGGGCTTGTAACTGGTTGCCAGTTTCTATCACTAATTGGTGTGTGTGCAAATAAACCTAAGTCACTGTTTTCTGCTTTTATCTTGTAAACGGCTTACTCTTTGCACCAAAGATCCCAGAGGAAAATGTGTGATTTTATATAATGCGTAACTTTGATGTTTGAAATCCTTCATTAGTATTTTCCTGTGAAATGTATTTACCAAAAGAGGAAGCTATAAGTCAGCAGGTTCCATGTGGAATGGATTTATTGAATGAAGTGTGTCTGCCTCTGTTTGTTGACATTAAGCTTTCGGTTTTGCTTGTGTTTTTTTTTTTATGTTGTGTGCCATTTGAAATCTTCCTACCATCCATTAACATTTAAAGGAAGGAGGAAGCATAAAGTCATGTACTAGTCTGAATTTCACCATGTTTTTTCCTCACAGTTGCCTTCCTCTTATGTTTATAATACAAATTAGTAATTTTGCTGTTGTATTTGTATTTGCATATATATGTATTTGTTTATACAGTATTAAACTTTTTTTTCATGTAACTCTTACCTCTGCCAAGTCAGCAACTGATTTTGATTAAATTGTCGGAAGCTATGTTTTACACAAACTGAGCATTTTTGGCCTCAGTTTGCATTCTTTTATAATAAATATTTATTAAATACTGAGCATGTCGTGGCTCTGTATAAAAAGGAGTAGAAGAGAGTCAACTAAACGACTGTCTGTGGGAGTTGAGATAGTTATTTATGCACTATTTTAATGCTGTGACATTCTCACGAGTCTTCCCCCGCCACCCATCTTCCCATCTCCTTTCTTACAGGCCTGTCTTCTATTGTGGAGGCGACCTGGTTTCAGACTCAGGCTTTGTTGGCAGTGAAGGTTTCCCAAGCTCCTACAAACCCAACAGCAAATGCACCTGGCGTATCACTGTGAGTCAGTCAGTGTTTGCATCTCTAAATGCTGACTGTCCTTTAGTCAGTCTTTCTCTGTCACTGACTCATGTACAATCTGGTTTCCAGGTCCCCGAGGGAAACGTGGTCATGCTCACCTTCCGCATTTTTGACATCGAGGCCGATTCGCTGTGTCGTTATGACTATCTCGACGTTTACAATGGTCATTCCAACTTGGTGCAAAAACTGGGTCGCTTCTGTGGAACTTTCCGGCCTGGTGCTCTCATTTCGACCACAAACACCATGATGTTAGAGATGGTGTCGGACGGGGAGACTCAGGCAAGAGGGTTTGTGGCCTATTTCAGTGGAACCAAACCATATGTGGAAGGTATGTCGTTACATTTTAGAGTGATGATTCATTTAAGACAACAATTATTGGCATGAGATCATGGACATTTTAGTTTTAAATGGTTAAGGGAATAGATCATGTTTGGGAATGCTACCCAAGATTTCCCAAAATGTTAAATAATAAGTATTAAAAGCTTCATATAGAATATGGGATTATATTTTACCGTATTGACACATCTATTTTTAAAAAATGTCAAGGATCTTGACCCAAAATGCACCTATATTAACAAGTATATTAACAGTTGTTAATGTGTATTACTCAGTGATCATCATAGTAAAAGGTAGGACAGATGAGGACCAGAATGTTCTCAATTTAGCTAATTATGCAATTATTTATCAATCATATTAATATTATTCATATTATATTATTAATTCTTAATAAGGAACATTAGGAATAAGTTTAATGTTTAGGCCTCGATAAAGTAGTACAGAGAAAATCATCTCTCAGACAATTGCGCAGCTTATATAATGGAGATCTATGATGTAACATGTGAAATGGCAATTTATTATAAAGTTAGTGAACCTACGAGGATTTGTAAACAACTGGTTGTTATCTGTGAGCAATTATCCTTAATGGAGTATTCTAAAACTGTGTCAGACCAACAGTTCTGTGGGGGGAAGATAACAAAAGCCCAGGGAGAGATCACAACGCCCAACTGGCCGGACAAGAAATACCCACTGGGAGCCAGCTGCTCATGGCTTATCACTGTGGAGCCCGATATGGTTGGCTGCAAACTCAACATGCTAACATTTCATTTACCAAACTATGAACACAAAACACATGGTGAAACCACTCACACCTTTTTGTTTTTGTTTATGAACCAGGTAATCCAAGTGAATTTCGATAAGTTCGTCTTGGAGGCCGACACCTATTGTCGGTTTGACTACGTGTCGTTCTACAATGGTGGAGAGAAAGATGATTCGCACCTGATTGGAAAATACTGTGGTGATCAGACCCCAGAGTGAGTTACGTCATTTTTGAATAAGTATGATAGCCAAATTAAAGGTTCAGTGTGTAAAAATTAGTGACATCTAATGGTGAGATTGAATACTACGATAAACGCAATTCTCCTGTTCGCCAAGTGTATAAATAATGTCGTTGTCAGCAAGCACGCTGTGTTGCATGGTTTGGTTTGGTACAGTATGGTACAGTTTGGAATGGTAAAGACCGAGTATGCAAAGGACAGTATGCGAAGGACGTCATTGACACAATATCAATAGTTTCCATCCGTTTCTCCGAACAAGATGTCAAGTTTTGAAAGAGAATAAATTGCGGGTGTTGAAGAAACATCGGTCGCAAGAGAGTGACGGTTTTTTGTCACCCAATCAGCTCTGGTATCCCCAAGGGAAGGGAGCCAAAAACGGAATGGTAGGAGTTGTTTATTTTGGTACTATTCCTAATGGAAACGCTAAAGAATACATATACTGACTCACCCATCTTCTACTGCTTTATCCTCCACATGAGGGTCACGGGGCTGGTACCAATCCCAGCTGATATAGGGCATGGTACACCCTGGACAGGTCATGTTTTTGGACTGTGGAAATAAACCAGAGAAGCTGTTGAAACATGATGGCACAAAATGGCAGGCATGTCTAAAATACACATAAAAAACGTATTCTCAGGATTGTTTAAAGGTGATTATGTAGTGATATAAACATAAATATACTAATGTTACACAGTGAACTTTTAAAGCAGTTTTGAATCAACAATCCATCATTTCACACCTTTTCTGTCTCCTGTGCAGACCATTTCTTAGCAATGGCAACGTGCTCCTGGTCCAGTTTGTGTCCGACCTCAGTGTCCCATCCGACGGATTCCTAGCCCGCTACACCAGCGTCCCTCGGGGTTCTCAGATCACAACAGTTGACTCAGGAGCTGGAACAAGAGCCATCCCCCGAAAACCTGCAGTGAAACCTCAACGTCCAGTAGCGACTGTGAAGCCTCCTGTAGCCACCCCCAAGTATGTACCACCTCCACCCCCTGAGCCCACCGAGAGTCCTAGACCAGTCAAGCCTGTGAGGACCCGTGGACCGGACAGCACAGGCCAGGACAGGAGGACGCCAGTCACTAGACCAAATGGAAAGAGGCCTGGTGAGTGTGTATGTGTGTGTGTGTGTGTGTGCATGCACTGGTTGTGTCTATAAACATATGTTAATATCTAATGTACCCTTTGTGTGTTTAGTGGCTCAAAATCCACTGTGTGCCAAAGCCTGTAAAAGACATGGAACCATCAAGACCAGTTTCTGTGCAAGTGAATTTGGTAAGTTTCCTACTGTTCACTACTTTTTCTTTTCCATTTCGGCCCCTTCTCTCTCTCATTGGATTGGAACATATTTGATTTGGCAGAGATTTTAAGTCAGATTCCTCTCCTGTCACAAGTCTCCCATTTATCTGGGACTTGGAACCAGCACTAGGAGTACACTGGATGTGGCCTCATGTGGATGGGATCAATGTAGAGCAGGAGCGTCAAACTCAAATGACCTGGAGGCCAATGAGCATCTAGTCTTGTCAAGAGAAAAGAAAAGTGGAGAATAAAACAGCTGTTCAGTAGCGGGTGTAATATGAGCTTCAAATTATATCACAATATTCCATCCAATATTCCGTCATAATAAAGATATTCATGATGATATTTCACTGAATTTTAAAGTAAAAGTGCTTGATATTGGAATGATGCTAAATAAAACAATTGATATCCAAAACAGGGCTACTACTTTTACACCTATAATTTAGAGTGTCCAATTAACCCCATCAATTATTTACATTTGTTTCAAGCCAAGCCAATTTCACTAGTCCATGGGGTGCCCACAAGTTTCCTATTGTTCGCAAACACCATTATTGTCTAAGTTCTTCTATGAATTTGCAGTCTTTTCTGAACCAACCATTGTGACCCAATAAAATGTGATCATTTTTGCATGATATCATGTTTCTGACCATTTTACTGCCATTTCTGCAACTGTAAAACCTTCACAGTCAAGTGATATCCATCCATCCATCCATTTTCTACACTCTTAGAATTAAAAGTGCTAAGTAGAACCACATCAGGTTCTTCGGCTTGTCCTCATAGGAGAACCCTTTTTGGCTCCAGGTAGAACCTTTTATAAAGCTTCCACCTGAAACCCTTTTGGAGGGTTCTACCTAGAACCCAACATAAAGGGTTATACTTAGGTTATACCTAGAATTGTGTGTGTAAGGTTCCACCCAGAACCCCCATGAGAGGTTCTACAAAGAACCCATACTGGGGGTTCCACCAAGAACCCTTTTAAAACCCTTTATTCAGGAAAGGGGTTTTAAAGGGTTCTCTGGATGACAATGGTTCTTACTGGAACCATTAGTGTTACCAAGAACCCTTGAAAAACCCTTTCTTTGGGAAAGGGTTTTTCAGAAGCAAATGGTTCCAGGAAGAACCTCAGCCCTTGAAGAAGAACCTATTTGGAACCCTTACAACTGAGCAGGAGTCCAGATGCTGGCTTATATTTTAGAGAATGTGACGCTCCATGCTTGTAGTGAATCCTTATTCTTGGCAATTAAATCATAGATAGAAACTGTACTAGAAAAATAAACAAGCTCCCCCATGTGGATTAGAGAAGTAATGGAAATATAAGATCCCAGAAAAAAACAAACCTTCAAAGAAATTTGACCCATCTGTGAATGTTGAGCCAGTGTCTGGGAATGTCTGATATACAAAACAGTCAGATATTCAGATTGTGTGTTCTGACTGAGCCTTCCTTTTTTTCTAGTGTTAACTGGTAAGGTGACCTCTCTGGCCCCTGGACCCCGTGGGACTCTTAATGTTGGCCTCTCCATTATTAGGACTTACAAGGCAGGTCGAATGATAATCACGCAAGCAGGAGAAGCCATGTCCGTGAAGCTGGTGTCACAGTGCAAGAAGTGCCCGTTGTTCAGAAGAGGTACGCACATTTCTTGGAATCACAAATGCTCAAATTTAAAATTGGTATATAACTGATTCTTTTTTTTTTCTCTCTCCAATGAAGGTGGCGACTACATTATCATGGGTCAAGTGGATGAGAACGGACAGGGTACCCTGCAACCTGGTGCATTCACAGCTCCCTACAAAGCCCCACATCATAAACTTTTAACAAATATCCAAAACCAACCCTGTTAACCCTGCACATCTGACCTGACCAAAACATATCATTCACACACACACACACAAATCCAGAATATTCAATGTGAAATACACATGTACTGAAGCACAAACAATCGAGTAAAACATAACTTCATTTCCCCCTCCATCATTTTAAAAGGTATACAAGCACATCTTTCCATTAAAACACCTACCAAACCTTATGTTTGTAATTTATACATGAATAAAGGTTTTATATCTCTCTTACATGGCGTGACTGCATCATTATTTACACACTATATCAGTGTCAGCTCTCTCACTCCAATTGTGAGAAGTTAAATATGTGCCTCTGTCGCCACCAAGTGGATTGGATGTGTTGTAGCACTGTAAGTAACCAGGACATTTTTTTTTTTCAAGAGCGGATCAAGATTAAAATTTCTGACCATTATTGGCGACCTCTCTCAGAACCATTTCAAAACAATATAAAAAGACACAATCCTAGATGTTTCATTATCCATAATGGCCGATTACCTCAGATGCACATTTTTACAGAATCATCTTTTAAAATTGTCCCCCAATTTCCTGAAATTCCCAACAGAATTTGCCTTTCGTGCGCAAAAATGAGAATGCCCTTTAGAATTGCAAATAACAATTTTTTAGGTTGAATCGCATCTGTCAATATAATCATGGATTATATCATATCATCGTGGTGTTGAGTACATTTATTCAATTACTGCAAAAGTCAATGATATTCCTCAGGTGAATTAACTTAACCTGGACATTTTCACTTTATGACACTCTATAAATCCTAATACAATTGGAAATAATTGCAATTTTTTACTTCACTACATTTACTGACAACTTTATTTATTATCAGTGATACAAATCACAGGTATGTTACAATTTACCACGGTCAAATTATTCCATCACTGACACAGTATGTGCTTATGGCTTTACAGTAAATGTAATGGTGAGGGTGAATAAATAACCAATAGTGATAGTATAGGGTGAAATGACAGTTGCAACAAAAAGATACAACAGAAGACGCATATGTGTCTGTTTGTGAGCATCAAGTTAAGATAAGATTTTGATCAAAAATATCCATGAACGTATGTTATGGCTAATTGACCTCCGCCAAGGAGGTGTATGTTTTCGCCGGAGTTTGTCTGTCTGTCTGTTAGTGACAAACATAACTCAAAAAGTCACGGACGGATTTGGATGAAATTTTCAGGACATGTCCGCAATGGGACCAGGAACAAGTGATTAAATTGGCCGTGATCCGTAGACGATATAACTGGTTACAAAGCTCGCTGTCTGACTGACCATAACGTTATCACTGGTTACAACACTCGCTGTCTGACCATAACATTATCACTGGTTAAAACACTCGCCGTCTTTTTACAAAACATATTATAAACAACCTGAAATGTCTTGAGAAAAATAAGTGCAATTCCAACATTTTTATGCCCTATACGTTAACCATTAGTGGATTTCCACTCCTTTTTTCACCCTGCAGTTGAGACAACAAAATGAGTCTGTCACGGAACAGGACTCTGGAGGAGGCCAGCAGGGTGTATTTCGTAGGCACTGAGCCTGCGCTCTCCGAGTGCTTTTCTAGTTTAAGCTAGTTTTTTTGACAATAAATATACATCATTTGTTACTTTTAAAATGTCAGTACAGTTTTCAGAAAAAACATGCAATTGCATCTCACATGGGTCTATGAAACTGGTATTTATTAGTTTGTTTGAAATCTGGATCAGGACCCCGAACTGAATCAAAAAACATATTTTTTTAAATATAGGTTTCCTTATCAGCGAGTGACCTTGTTCACTTGTTCACCTTTGAGTTGTTTGCAAGAAAACGTCACTGTGTGGGAGACCGAATGTGGGATTGTGTTTTTGAGCACTTTCTCTAGTTACTCATTTGAATGACAACTTTATTGACGAATTGTAGTATAGCAAACTTAACTGACAAGTATAACAAGGATGTTTCATTACAGCAAGGAAAAAATCACAAATTTGCAAAGTGATGCTCGATGGACATTTGTATAGTGTATGCACACGATACATTTCTTTGAACTCCACTTCCGTTTAACGTAAAAGAAACTGGATTATTTCCATGGTTGTCGGCAGCAGTTTTGCAGGACACAAAATTCAGCTTGAGGTTGAGTAACAATATAAGTATAAAAAGGTTTTTTTTTTTTCTATAGTATAAAAAGTATAAAAATACACATGGAATAATATAAAAAGGAAACACTGGTCTCTTTAACAGTCAGTATAAATGATGATGAATTTTTACAATGCAAGTGGATACAACTGCAATTTGCAATAAACAACCTGACTTTGGGGATACATATTACAATCATAAATCCATCCATCTTCTCCTCACACCCATATGCTACCCTTCCCCTCCCTCTCTGAAGACCCCTGCTGGCCACAGCAGCCTCCTGCTGCGTCGGGCCTCTGGTTACGCGAGGCGGGCAGGTTCTTGTAAACGGCTCGGCTGTAGGGGATGAAGCACATGCCGAGCTGCAGGTGTCGGGCCAGGCGACAGAAGGCGGCGAGTGCCAGGACCAGCAGAGGGGTGAGCAGCAGAAAGCCCACAACCAGCAGAGCCACACAGCCGGTATCATCCAGCACGTCTGAGCAAAACACTGACGTTCCGTGGGGCTGCACCTGGACAGCAAGACGAGGAGGAAAACTGATGAGTAATGCCAATAACAGGACACACAAAAATGTGTTATCAAAGATATGATATGCACCATTTAGTGTCAATAAATAAATAATACATTTAAATGGTGTTAAATTGGTTTCCAACACTTATTAAATCCATAGAAATCTGTATTTGTAAATCTGTAAACTTCTTGATCAAACCCCTATTAAACATCAGCGTGAGGAAGGAGCTTTTGGTATGATTAGTTACAACAGTTTGTATTTTATTGCGTGTATTTGTCACTGATGGATCGTTATCCACCATGTTCTACCCTCAAAGCGCAAAAACAAATCTCCCGATCGCACACTGTTTCCTAAGAGACCGCTATAGAGTCAGAAATTACATAATTACACTGAAAAATTTAAATAGTCGACAAATGGAAAAAACCTTTAAATATAACCACCACACACATATAAGCTTTCTTACTTTAGTTTGAAATAAAAGCAAAATCAACCAGTTATATGAGAGAACTGGTTTACTTTAGTTGGAATGAATATAATTAAAATGAAAAGGTCATAAAACGTGGGTTATATAAACCAGTTATATGAAGAAAACTTTAAGTATTAATTCAATTCAATTCATTAAATTTGTCAACCTTTTTTCTACTTGAGCCCCACACACACACACACAATATTGCACAATTATTATTGTTACGACATTGACGGCATTGACTTCCATTCATTATATAGCCAGTTAATACCTTCACCTTCAACAAAGGCATTGCACAAAGTCACTGAAGCAGTGTAGTCACAGCTGGCAAAAATTAAAAAGTAAGTGCATAGGAAATCCAGTACAATTTTGTAAAAACAGGGTCAAATCTCTGGAAAAACATTTTTCTTTTCGCCGTATGTAGGTATTTCACAGCAGGGCTGGTGGGGTGAGGGGTGTGTGCGACACAGTGATTGACATACTAAATCATAGTCAATGTTCGGTATGTCATTTCTGTGAGAAGGGGTCTCTCAGTCAAAACAATAACAAAAGGATCTAGTTCAAACATCTGGAAGCAGCGAGTATTCTTGTTTTGTTTGATTTCTTGTTTTTTTGCTATATAGGGAGCACTTCTGGAGCAGAATGCACAAAACAAATGAGTAATCATGATCCATTAGTGACAAATACACACAATATAATGAAAAAACTCGACAACACCCTCGCTGGTTGTGAACATTTCCTTCCTTCCTGATGTTTCATAGTAGCCGCAGACATTATAGCAGAGACGGTAAAGCGGATGACGGCATTACATTTTACCGAAATAAAAGGTCAGTTTCCTTGAATAGAAATAAAAATAACCTTATGGAGAATGTCGGAAATGTTAAAGCTAATGTAACTAACTTCATCCAATCTCAGTCATAAACCACTGGTGAGCATTACCGTGGAGTGGCAGAGGAAGCCAAAAATGATCATGGACAGAGCAGGGGTGAGAATGATGCCGAACAAGACGGTGGCCAGCACGCCGTTCATCAGTGCGATGACCAGATTCTGTGCGGTGACAAGCACAGAGCACGCCCAGCAGTCCAGAGACCCCCTCAGTTCCAGCGGGGTGTCAGCAGCCTCACTGCTGCCCAGCGAATAAGGAGGGGGCACCACGACCCCTGACCCGATTCTGGAGGGGGTGCGTGGCTCAGACCGTTCAGACATCGCCTTCTCCAGAGTCCCGTTCCGTGACAGACTCATTTTGTTTGTCTCAACTGCAGGGAGGAAAAAATAGTGGAAATAGTGAATCCACTAATGTTTAACGTATAGGCATAATATTGTTGGAAGACATTTCAGGTTGTTCATAATATGTTTTGTAAAAAGACACTTAAAATACAGGGAAACATTTTCTGTGCTTCTTGTTGGCACACTTGAGATCAAATTGTTCTGCATGTGGCCACTAAACTAAAACGAGTTTGACACCCCTGCCCTAGATCCTTTGTTAGGGTTTAGCGAAGTGACCCAAATTTACTAAACAAAGTAGCTGTAGCTCCTGTATTTCTACAACTTTGGTGCAGGATAGTGAGCAGTTTACAAACTTAGGTTTCCACCTCGACAAGCCAACATGTTCTTATTATATCAGGAGTTGATTTTATTTTATTTTGTCGTTTAGTGAAATAGAATTAAACTAGAAAAGCACTCAGAGCGCAGACCTCCGCCAAGGCAGCTCAGTGCCGACAAAATGTTGTAACCAGTGATGGCGTCTACGGGTCACGCTCAAAATTTATTCACTCGTTACAGAAATTTCCTGAAAATTTCATCCAAATCCATCCATGTGAGCACTAAGGGTTAAAATGGCATGTTTTGTTGGATTTTTATGACAATACTTCTCTATATTACAAAATACTAAAACTAATAAAAAACAACAAGTCGAAATGAAATGAAAACAAACTAATGAAAAATCCAAAACTAATATAACCTTGGTGCTTGACTGTGTCAGTATCTCCTACATTCACACTTAAAAAACAAACCCTGAGCTATCCATTTAAAGTATTTTACATGGAATCCATATATAAATTAAATCTGTAAATATATTAAAAATACAAAGATTGCTTATCCATTAAATAACGGCCTCCTTTACGTAATGTTGTGAAAGGCGTGGAGAGTCAACACAGATAACAGCACAGCTTTAAGTGCGAGGAAATGGGCTCCACTGACCCCACCTCCAAACTCCAGGATAACCACGACCCAGAACAATGAGCCTGGAGCATCTGGAAAACTCTGAGAAAATCTCCGGATAGTCAGTGACCGGAGCCGCGTCACAGCACTGTTGAATAAATATTTCACAGTTTTTTTTAAGTGTGAGCTCTTTATGAGATTTAACTGACCTGGACCTTTCCCACATGTCACAAAGTTGATTGGAAAACAACAGGGGAACATTCCACCACCTCCCCCCACAATTTCAATAGTGTTAGCAGCCACTGTGCTAATAAACTATTTCTTCAACGATATTTTTAAGACCGTGTATCGCCTCTTTCCAGCATCAGATTTAAATCAAATCATTGATTAGATCAAATAATCTCCAAGAGATGTTTGGTAAAAATTAATCAAAACTTAATTTTATGGATTCCATTTTATACATATACACATAAATCTTAAGTAAACGTGTTGGGGGACCCAAACATATTTCCTGTAACCCAAACACTGGGTCAGGACCCAGTGTTTGGGTAACACTTGTCGAAAGGAATTAAATGCTAGTTACTTATGGTTTTCTTTTTGATACATTAAGCAATTCAGTGTCATTATGTTCCTGCAAATTTACTAATGCTTCCCTCCAATGTCTTTCTTTCATGTATTATTACATAATTTTTTTCACATGTGCGATAATGAAATACACAAACAAGTTTTGCCTCCTGTAGGCGTACTGGACATGTTTCGTATTACTTTAAAAAAAAGGTTCTCTTACTAACACACTCAGCCTTGCGCACTTGCCCTTTGATGACATCACCAATGCAGCCTTACAATATCCAAACCTGCCCTCCAATTTTTTCCATCGCCATAATAAAAGAAATTCAGAATGCTAAATTACACATTAAGTTGAGTAAAACTTAAAATTTGTGTTCAGACGATTATCAACACATTTCTGATCTTTATAATTCATATATTCTTTTAAAAAACAAACTATAAAAAGTGTTGTACTTACTGTGCGTTAAAACCTGTATCCTCTTGCAGTTGAGTGGTGGAGGCAGTTGATGGGACTCAGAGTCCAGAGCAGTGGTGAGAGGTCCCAGACAAAGAGAATTTCAAGAATTTCCCTGTGATGTATGTCTTCTCTTTAGGGAAACCCAGGTCTTGAAGTTGGTATTTGATTTAAAAAAAGAGTTAGGTTTATAAAAGTTACTACCTATTTTGTTGTCTATCAAAAAAAAAAAAAAAAAAGGGGGTAAAGTATCCTCAGAAATGTGCCCGTTGGTATGAAGCAAAAACTTCAGAAAAGAGCAGTGCAGACTTCAGGCAAACTCTGCTTTCCCACTGGCTTCAGAACTTCCTCTCCTGACATTCTGCTTCCTCACACGAACTCCAGTTTGAGATATGATTGAGTGAGAGAGAGAGAGAGTATCCTGTGTTGCCTTACACGTGAATACACAGAGAGCAGGCTGCACTGTGTTAAAGACGGCTGTTTCTGCTGGGCAGGGGAGCAGTGGGGGGGCTTTTTTCTGTGATAACCTCTGGAACCAGGGGGAGGGAGGAAGAGTGTTTGTTTGGACAGATTGTAGAGGAGTCAGGGTTTGCTGCCCAATCCTCTTTGCACTTTTTCCTCTCTTTAAAATAAAGTTAAAGTATGCAGAACTTTCCAATTGATTTAAAGTAATCCTCGTCAATCATCCTTAATGAGACACTAGCAGTGTGTGGGGGGGTATATTCTGCAGTGCTGGTATTTACGGTTTTCTTTGCTGTGTTTCGAGACATTTCTGCCCAGTAATAATCGGGCTAAAGTGGGTATTTGAGGCTTTGGTAAGAGCGGATACATTACCTAAAGAAGAAGGATCAATCTGAAAGGCCGAAGGTCACATCTGGAGGTCATTCGGCCCCTGAGACGAGCCCATGTTATGTCTTTCCTGCTCCTCCATTGAAACACTTATTCGCACTGCACATCAAGTTAGCACGCCTGTGAAAGAAATAAACAACTTTAATGTGGACTTTGAAAACACAGAGGGGAGTTATACAAGTCTAGTAAAGATGATTGAGTATAGCAAATTATTATATTATAAATGTGACCGGTATGTGCTTTTCTACTGGAATACAGCTGAGAAAATCAGGTGAAGCACATGGAGATTGCATTACTATATGGTAAACGGTCTTCTCTAGTCTCTCAAAGCAGGACTTTTCTTTCTTTCATACTCGCTCATACTTCATACACGCTGCAGACACAGCTGTCAGGAGCTCCACCACTGAGCTACTGTTACCCTATACTGCTGAATTCAACGGAAAACCATTTGCAGTGTGCAAAGCGTATATATACTGAGATCTACTTCTATAGTTGTCTATAAACTTCGAATTTAACAAGTCACAACTCATGCAAGCTACTGTGTCTGGGCTTGAGGAAGTGTGATTAATCACATCTGTTTACATGAAAAGTTGTCGCTGGCAGAGTTGCAAGCAGCCATTGTTGCCAACTTTGCCTCTGCATCAGCCAACAATTCCAGCATATTCTAACTTTAATAGATTACCACTGTGGCGACCCCTAATGGGAGAACCTGAAAGAAGAACCACCTCCCAAAATCCACAATTTTGAGGTTTCCCAAACTGCCCCATATTCCAGAATCGTCATCCCAATATTCTCTCTGCTGATGAGGGTGTGACCAATGAGACGCCACAACTCGGCAAAAGCGCTGCAGAGCCTTGTTAGTGAGGGTTGTTTGAGAGGCAGAAATGGCAGAGAACTGGCCCCTTTGACCTTTTGTGATGAAAAACAGAGCTTGGCTCTCAGAGAGCTGAAGGAAATGAGGACAGGGGAGAACATTGACTAATTTGGTGGGGCAATAAGCATCTGTCATGGGACTGATAAGAAAACCAGAGGGGCTCAGTTCAAAGGGTGAAATTAGTATTTTGATATGAAGTCTCATTTAATTTCATCTCACTCCGGGCATCTTTGTTTATTTGTTTCTGCTCAGAGGCAGATAGATGAACTCCCCAGAGAAAAGCAGGACATTGGAACGTTCGGTACAAGGAACAGGAGCTAATGCCATTAGGTCTGTGGGTAAGAGGAAAAAAAAAAAAAAAAGCGGGAGCAATAGATGATTTTCGCGATTAACAGCCACATTGTATGTTGTTTATATGTGTACGTCAATGTCTGAGTGGGTTGGTAGAGGAAGAGCAAGCCTTCCTGTCCTTGAAACCGGGATATCCGCTGCTGTGTCCACTACAATGACAGTCCCTGCATCTCCACGTTTGGCAGCCTCATGTCCTTTATCCTACTGGGACACAAATAAAAGTTAAATGTAGCAACGAGAGACTGGCTCATGCGCGATACCTTAAAGATAGTTTTTAAATGCTTTTAATATAACATAAAAAGTAAATATCCAAGTAAACTAATGATGTATCTCAGTTTTGAGGGTCAAACTTGATAAACGTTACACTTTAATCCTTGGTACTTTCCCCGAGGCTCTTCTCCTGTGTGGCTGTAGGAAGCATACACACACACACACACTCTACATTTCAAGTTCAACTTAAAACTTGATAAAGCTTCTAGTGTGGGAATATCCCTTTAGTAATGCTGCTATAGGCACAGACTGTTAGAGCAGTGTTTTTCAACCTTTTTTGAGCAAAGGTACATTTTTTTCATTGAAAAAATCACGAGGCACACCACCAAACAAAAATGTTTAAAAAATGATACTCGAAATGATAGCCTATATTAACAATCGAGTGATTCTTATCAAAGTGTCTTGAATATTTATATCCATATTATTTGCAGATAATTATTTGTTTTCAAAAAATGTTTTTAGACCAATTAGGTGAAATTGGATAATTTCCCACGGCACACTGGTTGAAAAACACTGTTAGAGAAACCAACAGGCAAATTACTGATTTCCCTACATCTTTTTCCCCTGCAAATCTCATCATGACATGGCACTCACTTAACAAACAATCTCTTTTTCTTACGTCATTCTTCCAAGGCACATGCCACCGCCCACTCGAGTCTGGTTCCAGAGAATTCTCCTTGTTTTTACATTTTCAGGTTGTGGTTTGGTATAGAATGAGCAACTGTGATATCAGTGATATGCTGCAGGCAGCTAAAATTAAGTAAAATGTTCGAACTGTGGAACCACACAAGTAAAAATTGTTATAAGATCACAACATATATGTATACTTGATTTACCAAGTATACATATATACACCAGCTAACTGCACTTCTGTTTACCAGCATTGGTTCACAGGCTGTGCTCTATAAGTGAAGATGGCAACACATGTCTACATTGGTTAACTTTGTTCCCCTGGCACTTTCCATACACTACTCTCACATTAGACTGCATCATTGTGTGTGAAAAGAGAAGAAGAAAGGCTGTCGAGCAGTGCTCACACAGTGTGGCACATGATGATCCATCAAAATGATGGTTGATTTGTGTACGTTACGACCACCATTTAGAATTGAGAAAATAAAATGTCTTAATTAAACCTCTTCTTGTTAGGTGTAAACAAAAATGGACCCAAATGTAGTATTTGACCTTCTCTACCACTAGCACACATTTAAAACGGTGGAAAAACACAATGACGAGTGGCAAAGGATCACAGTGAGTGGAAACTTTACTTCAGGGAATGTGGTCAGTGGAAGATGTAGCTCCATCTTGTGGTTATATGCAGTCTTTACAGTCTTAATATGCAAACATTTTTATGGTCATGTGAAGTCCAGGAGCTCCTGAAAGCTTCCTGCTTCTCAAAATCAACTATCAATATGTATAGTAGGTTTGGGAAACAATGATCAACAGTTTCCGGATGCAAAGCAAACTGGTGAATTGATTAGAAAATACAAAATCATCATCACAAAAACCAAAATGTCAGTCACCTCTTCTTCCCGTCGGAGTCATGATGCAAAGGAAGCCGAGACTGGAAGAATCATCTCCTCGTGCCCCTCTCCATCTTAAATTCTCGACGCAGAACACCAGTGATGGCGGCAGCAACTCTCCTTTGCAACGAGCTACTCCGACTTCTTCGTCTACCACTCAGTGGTCCCAAACCTGCTAAATATCATGTACATCTGTGCCTCACACATTGGCGTTTTACAGATTTTTTTCAGGGTTTTATTTGACTGCTGGGTATTTTCCTGCACTGATGTGTGGAGCGTAATCTGGCTCTGATTCCTCCCATCACCTTCTGCATCTGGGGCTGAGACAGTCAGAGGGTGACAGGATCAGAAATATTAACATTGGATACAACCACTATTGCAACTAACTGCATTTGTGATCATCGTTTGGTTCAAATGCCAGCAGTTAAACTGCTCCTTAGAGTCGACACAACTTCTATCCTTAATATTAATACACAAGTTGGCATTTAGAGTACGTCAGTCAACCATACAGTTAAGGACAAAAGTTTTACTTGATTATTGAGGGCAATAAATACAGGTTTTCAATGTCAATCATTACAGGCTGAAAGTATCTGTGTCTGTATTTTAGTGTTGTGATGCATGCACAGTGTTTTGTCAAGTGTGGTTGTGGGTCAGTGGGAGCAGGGGGGTTCGGGCTTTGGGTGGTAAAGTCCATTTAAAAAATAAAATAAATAATAATAATAATAATCTGTTATGTTACAAGCGATCCACTCACTTCGTGCCTCACTTTGCCAGCAAGAGACAAAAGACCACTTATGTTTACAAGTTTACATGCTCAGGGTTAACCACAAAGGTCCAGACACTGTCAGACACCGTCAATCCAAGAAACAAATCACAAATAATGAAAAATAAATGATTTAAAAGCTGCAGCTGCTCACTCCTGCTACAAGAGGATACTGTCACATCAGTCTCAACACTTTAACATGAAGCCAAGTCTATCTGATTTTCTAAACATCATGACTCCTGGAATTCAGCCCTTAGAATAAAGGTTTTATTTAAATTTCTTACATCAAAAAATAAAGATTTTAACATTTTGCGTAACCTTCAGTTAAATAATCTGAGTTGTCCCTCTGTCAGGTTTGTTTCCTCCTAAAGACACGGCACGCGCTCTAAACCTGCCACCTACAACCCCATTTATGAAATAAACTATGCAGGATATCCCTGAATCCCTAAGACGAGTAATGCAGAGTTTTGCAGGGGAACATGGAAATCCCCTGCTGGGAGGCAGGACACGCAAAAAGACTATGAACACAAAAAGGTTCAACCCCAATCTTTAGAAGGAAATCAGCAGAGTCAGTATTAATATTGAATTACATTTTAGTTATAACTACAACGGTTGACTGCGGTGCATAAAGTTTAAGACTTAAACGGATGTCAAAAGTGTGCCAACGAATGCCAGATTTAACATATTTCATATTATCCATGGGCTCAATAACACCTAAAATCTAATATAATTACACTTGAACATGAATCAAAGTTTAGCTTCATAATTAAATAAGGAACCAGTTATCTTATCAACGCAATTACCAGTTTAGAATAAAGGAATAATTTTGACAAGCTACACACTTTGATGCATTTACCACATGATTTATCAACTTCCAAATTTGTAAACAATCCAAGTTGCAACTATGAGAACAGAGATTCAAGACCATTTAAAAGGTACCAGAATTTACAGAAATCAGACAGCATCTTGAGGTCTTAAATGCTCTTTAAAATCATCCATTTAAGTTGAGACCCCACAAAGGACAGACAGACAGACAGACAGACAGACAGACAGAGGACAGACACTAGAGATGTACAGACAGGAGACCAGACACACAAGACAGAGAGACAAGCGAGAGAGAGACAGTGACACATGCCATGAATGCAGTCTTGGCATGCGTCGGTGTGCAAGTTAAAGGCCTTTTCACTCGGCAACGCATAACAAAAAAATTGCTTATTTTAATGCCAATTTGTCAGGCTGCTCAGGCATTGTAAATGGTTAGACGCAAAGTTAGTTTATAAATTGAAATTAAATCATGACCCCTAGTATTTGATTATTATGAAGATCAATCTGGGGGGGAGACAAAAAAATGTTTAAGTCCTGTTTCCAGCCTCGACAATGTTCCTGCCGTTAGAGGTGTAAAATAACTAGGTCAGGTGGTTGTACAAACATGGTTCACCCAGCCTGAGATATAAAGACTCGCTTTCATTGAAAACATTGCTGCCAGCAAAAATTCTATACAATCTTTAAACCTGGATATAAAACATATCAACAGTAATAATATGGTTTGTTAAATGTTTAATGCTCTCTCCCATGCATGTGTGTTACTTTGCAACGAGTATGAGGCACTATAAGTCACTTCTTTAGATTTATTTTGGCAACACAAACTGAAGTGATTGTAGAATAAAGAGGACTGAGATTTAAGGAATGCCTTTTAAGTAGTGGTGGGCAAGTGAAGCCTTATGTAGCACTGAGACGTTCCCAACATGTTGAAAAGGATACAAAGCTACGACGACGGTGATAGCTGGTGCTGGACAACTGAAGCCATATAAACCTCTTAAACACCCACACCGTTTCAATCTCATGTTAGCAATAAAACTGTGCGGTCATTTACGAGTTTTGTTAATTCATGCGATAAAACATCCAAGATTAAGGCAAAGAATAAATCTACATGATGTGAAGGGTTAAATGTTGGTTAAGGGTTTATTTATTTGATCAAGTAATGTGAACTCCGAAAGATCGTTTTTGTATTAAGTGTTTTACACCAGTGTCCAGATTATAGTTTGGCATAGGAGAACTTGTATGTTCGAGGAGGAATGTTTAGTCACAGATGCAGCAGGTTATTTGTCTTTTAGGTTTTTATTTAGAAATATATTTTTTTCCAATGTGGCAGGCTTCAGTGTGCTCCTCTTCTGGCTCACGAGCTCCCCAGCTTTGGAGAAAATCCTTTCGCAGGGAACAGATGCTGCTGGGATGCACAGATACTTGCATACAAGTTTCCACAGAGTAGGATATACAGTCATACGTGCCATCCAGCACTTGAGGGGATCCACTGCTCTCGACAGAATTTGCTCTTTCAAATGTCTATGACAGACAGAAAGACAATGAATGACTGAATAAAATAAAAATAATGTTTCAGCAGTAATCAACATGCATACCTCTAGATATCCGCTGTAGCACTGGCAGATGCACTGCTTGTGCGGTGTCGAGACTCGACATAGTTGTCCAGCAAAGCCCACAAGTTGTAGTCGTCTTCACTGGCACTAGTAGATGTTGCAGAATCAAGTGGCACTACTTCCGTTGACCCATCAATAAAGGCTGGCACACTCTCGTGTTAGTCTTTCAACAGCAACCTGAGTCAAGTCAGCCTGTATGAACCACGGATCCAAGATGGTGGCCAAAAATAGGGAGGTCACCTTTTGTGGAGCTTTTGAGTAGTAATGATGCATGACTTATAACTTGTATGGCGCCAAACCACTCAAATCTGTCAAACCTGTCAAGTCGTTATAGGCCCACAACACAAACACTACGAGCCAATGTAAAACTCTGGCACACTGAGCCAATGAAACGCTTCGAAACGTTTTGAAGCAAAGTAGCACTTAGTGACGCTGGTGTTTTGATACAAGCTCCGACACAGAGGTTCGAACCACTCCGCTTCAGGAAGAGCTACACAAGCTCCAAAGCCTGGGTATCATTTGCCCATCACTACTTTTAAGTGAAAGTTTAAAAATGTCAGTACCTCATACAGCCACACTCGTTTTAAACATAAAAACCTTTATAAATTATACATTTGTGATTAAATTAATGCCATCAGTTAAATACATGATGTTAATTAGTCATAACGTTTTCATTGGGGTAGTGAACTGTGCCACACCATTTTTGACAGTCTCTGGCTTTTGAATACAACGGTTCCGACCAGGTCTCCCGTGAGCAGGAAGCAGAAGATTGTTCCTTTAAAAAAACTACATTAAAAACATTTGAATTATATAAAAATCATGTTTTGTCCATTTTGAAAATGGATTGTTTAAAGTGATTGAGTTCTGAGCATAGACCATACATGAAAATAAATCACAGATTAATGAAAATAAAAAATAGTTGCAGCCACTGTGGGAAATACACATCAACAATCGAGACCCCCTGAAAGACTCAAAGGAAGGTTCTAAATACTGCAAACAGTGAGACAATTCAGATTACATTGAGCCAAAGCTGTAATTGAGCATATTAGCAAACAATAAGCCTAACTTGAACCAACCAAGTATGAGGCACAGCGTGGCTTATATTAAGCGAATTTTGGTGTATGAACAAACACCAAGACAAAATTGAGATTACAATGATGCAGCACAGCTTAAGCAAAAGATGATGAGAAGATAGCTAACATTAAGGCAGAATTGGCCTGACAATGACGCACGGTTTGGCCAACACTGAGCTAAGGCTAATGAACAAATGAACACATAATTAGCCAAAATAAGCTTCAAATGAATCCCAGTTCAAGCAAAAGCTGAAATTGTGCAAATAGCTAAGATAAAGGCAGAATTGGGCTGACAGTGAAGGGTTCAGTTTGAGCATATAATTCAGCAAACAGTCACCATTTAGATAATTGACAAAAGTTACTCACCATTCTGGGGCCACCAATCCGCACCAGGTTGAAGACGCCATCTTGAAACTCCTTGCGGCGTTGCTGCTGCACGCGCACCTTTTCGGCGTCTGACGTCACGCCGCAGTAGTTTGTTTTTTCTTCTTTTTCTTTTTGAAGGTTCCTTCCTTCCTTCTTTTGAGGTCTTATGGCGGCTGGTAAACAACGGTTTGGTGCGTTACCGCCACAAATTCCCTCCACCTGGACCAGTTTCTGCACTTTTTTCGCGTCCGTTTATGCAGCTTCTCTTCAAGGTAACAGCACGAGGCTGTTGTGCTGGAGGAAGTTAAATAAGAAGAGGAGGAGGAGGAGCCTGGAGGAAGCAATCAGCGGTGATCAGCTGATTGGGGGAAAAAGAAACCTGCGTGAAAATGAGCAGGTGTGTTGTGTCACCAATCAATCAGTCCCCATCTTTTTATATATCCGCTTTATATCCACGGTGTCTCTTATTCTGAAAATTACTGTTGAACATAAAAGAATAGATACTTTTATTTTGAAATTTTCGCCCCTCTGCCTTCAATACAATTATGTCATGGTGGCCACTCTGGGTACTGCAACAAAAAATACTCGTGGGGCCCAAAAAGCAATTTTCCCATTGACCACAATAGTAAAAGAGACGCTTGTAAAAGTGTCCACAGGACACCTAGAGACGTGGACACAGGTATTTTATAGAGCATTTTGAATTCATGAAGTTTCATATTTGTAAAACCTTCCTAAAGTCCATAAAAAGCCCAGAAAAACATATTTCCCAGAGTGACGTCACAGGAGCAGGTTTTCTGGCCTCACTTTATTTGAATATTTTATGATTATTATATTAACCATAATAGTATTTATAACGATGAGTTAGCTTTATTTGTAAACAACCTCTACAAAAGCAGAGACACATTTGAACCTTGACATTTTAACCAATACAAAGCATAGAAATGAGACCAAAAAAATCAAATTCATGGTTGATAGGATTTTCATCACAAAAGTACTTAATGTCAGCTTCCAGTCTTATTTAATTTGGTTGGAAACCCAGGGACTACAGGACAAAAATCACAGGCAAACACCTCATCCTCGAATAATTTATCAAAACATTTTTATTTTCTTGAACAACAATACAATTTAAGACAGGTCTGGCTCAGGTTTTTCTTCTATGTGAAACAATAAGTGCAGCATAAATCAAAACAAGAGGGGAAAAAAAGAGCATTATTACATCCTTTAAAATAATAATAGAGGACAAGACACAAAAAAAAATACCCAAATCCCACCCAACGCCGAAAAATGTCACATCCCTAAAAGTCTCTGCAAAAGAGTCAAGAATTACAACTACATAAAACCACTAATGCTCCACCAGGTTATGGATTTCATACAATGGAAATGAAGTAAAAAAAAAAAGATAGAAAGAAAGAAAAAGGATCTTTTTATTCATCTGTTTGATACAGTACAAAGACATCATTCCATTTCGGTTACCAGTAAACTGCTGAAATGGTTCTAAGCACCATCTGGTTGGCTTGAGCTGAATCAGTTATGTTTCTACATCATTATATGCTGTTTAGTGAGGGGGCACTGAGGCAAGGAGGGGTCAAGCACCATGATAATCAAACCGCCCCCTTGATTGCACTTCCCCCCATCCACACATCATGACCACACCACACTTTTTTTGTTTTTTGTTTTTTTAAATACCTTGTCACCCCTTCTCAAGCAAAGTACCTATTGAAATGCAATAAATATATAAGAAAACAACAATGTACAGTATAAATAATGTCACAATTTACAATTTTCCATTTTCTGCGGCAGAAACATAAAAACGAAAACAAGAGGTATAAAAGTGGGAAGACGTTCATTCCCTTTGCAGTAATTTGAAGAATAGTGAAACAGAATATTGTATAGTTATAATACAGCAACGACAACAAAAAAACAAAACGACTGAGGTGGACAAATTTGACCATTTACAAATTAGATTTCTTTTTGACTGAGAAAAAACCCCAAACATAAATCTTCTCGGTGAACATGAAAACAGATACAATATGTACATGAAATGGTGTGCACAGAGGGGAGGGGTGAGATCTGGGATTTCCCATTCATTTGAATGGCTTCATCGCACGACAGAGGAACACCCACTGAAATGCTAAAAAAATAAAGCAATTGAAATCCCAATTTGTTTGCGAAAAACACAGAAACAAGGAGCTGTATTTCAATTTCCTTCATCTCTGATAACGTATCATGGCCATTTAATGAGTTTTTATAATACATTTTAAAATATATCCCCTTTATATTTACCCTGGTCCAAAGACTCATCAGATATTAGATTATTTCAGGTAAAATAGTAAAAAATAAAAGATATGCAGTGCCAAGTCAAACAATGTCGGTGGTCATTTGGTGTCACCTTTATATTTATGTTGATTTTCCACCAGGGGGCAGTGTTTTGTCAGCTTTGTACGAATGCTGGTCATAAATCTTCAGAAATGTTTAATGTGCTGCATTTGTATAAAGAATAACTGATATTTTTGTAGTTTTTATAACTAAAATGCAAAGTTCGTAAATTAACCAATTCAGCTCATGCTATAATTAATTCACCAAAGTTTGGACTAAATTAAATCTTTTATTTTTGAGTGACTGTGTAAAATTCTAATTTAAAAAAGACAATATATTTTTTTACAGATTATATTAAACCCACTGGCAGTGTATGGAGCTGAGCCTAACAGCAGGGTGTTTGAAACACAATGAAAAACCTCCCCCCTAAGAACCCTATCTATCCATCTATGCACACCACGTGTTCCATAAATTCATTCACAATTTACAAGTATTTATTTCCTCTGCCGTCTGGAAACGAGAACATTGAAACAATCGAGGTATAAAAACACATTGTTTTCCTATTTCGACAATAAAAAAACAACACTAAGTCTGCTTTCTGAGTGTATCATAGTAACAACGACGACGACTATTCAGCTGGACCTGTGAAAAACGGATAATAAATTCCCAACTAAGAATGAAATCATATTAGTCCTCTAGTAAACCCGTATTTTAGAGAAACTGGAAAAAGTTTTTGATTAGTTTTTTTTTGTTTTTGAATACTTAAATAACACCTTTTTTTGTCTCGGTTTATTCCTCTAATTACCTCTCTTCTGAATACAGTTCACAAGGCCAATGTGGTGTACTTCTAGGCTGGTAAAACATTTTTTTTAAGTATCTAATAAGAATAAATAAAACTGCAATAGCACCTCAAAGAGTTTAGAGACAGGAGTTACACATGTCAGAGTTTCACCTGAATAATAAAAAAAACAGAAACAGGAATAAATACAATGCCAAATGTGACAATCAGCTACTTCTCCTGTGAAGAAATTCCCCTGCTGGTTCAATAGAATCACAGCAAATTCATGGACATATAGAATAACTAGATTGGTGTAAAAAAGTTCTACCGATTTTGCATAAAAGTACCTGAATGAATACACAGAACTGGCTACTTGACGCTTTTGAATCACAGCAGTGTCCGATAAATATATATAACCTGGTTTTCAGTGTTAGCAGTGCTCACATTATGTGTGTGTGCATGTGTGTGTGTGTGTTTTGTACACATCTGAAATGCTTTTCATGAGAAGTACCAGTCTAGTCATTCTATTTCAAAACACACGTCCAATCAGCAGCTGGTATGGGGAAGACAGTGAGCTATAGTTGGATTGGCTGAGTATCCATACCTTATTGTGTGATGTAAACAATACTGAGTAAACATGATTGGCTGATTCAGAAAGTGTTCGCAGGAATAGATTGCCTTGGAGAGACAACAGTTGTGCTGCCATTAGAGTTTTGGTTATGGCTGAAAGAAACCACAGAGGAGTCCTCACTTTGAAACGGGTGATGGAGCCTAAAGGGGAAGGAAAGAGGAACAATTAAGTTGATCATGTGTGATTACATTAACTTAAAGGACTCATATTATACCCTATTTCTCCAAGTTAACCTAGTTCCCTGGTGTGCTAATGAACATGTCTGTGACATGCTGTGGTCAAAATACCATAAGGATGAAGCACCACAGCAATTCAATCACCCTGCCAAAACAGCCCTGTTCGGAACGCTCGGTTTAGTAGTATCTCTTTAGGTCCACCTTAAAAAAAGTAAAATGAAACTTGAGGGACAGGAAATGACATCAGCCACAGAGGCTACTGGGAGCTAACAGCAGTTAGCATTTGAAAAGTGATCATTTTTAAATAAAGAACGTATCAATTAAAAGACAATCTATTTGCAACTTTGTTAAATTAAAACTTTTTCTCCTCGTGTCCTTGAGTCGGCATCCATGTGTCAAGTCAGGCATGCAACCTTCATAAATTTTTAGAAAAGGAAAGGCAGGAAGTGCATCACACTAGTGGTAATGGATATTGAAATCAGTCATTTAGTGGAGGGCGGAACATTAGCAGTGAATTCTCATGTGCACTTCAGGTGCTGATTGTTTAAGTGAGTTACATGCATTTAAGCTGGCATGTAATGTGATGGAGGCCTGTTACAAAACCTTACCTTTGTGACAGAAACATAGAAAGGTAAGTTGGAAGTGGCACGTTTAGCAACATATTATATAGTTTATTTCTACTGATATTTCCAGCATTTCTTAACCTCAAAGTCAGCATAGATCATTGCTGAATCCAAGATGTCAAATCTGCCATTACCTTACTTAAAGCCCTAAACCAGGGAGGAATAGATAGACAAAAGAGGTGGAGAGGTGTAATTTCCGCTGTTCCACTAAACATAGGAATGTAGCACAGCAATAAAAGACAGAAATAGAGCATTTAGATTTTGAAAGGACACATAATTATAATAATCTAATTCTATGTAAGAGGAAATGTAGCAAGGAGAATTATAAAACAAGTGTAAGTTGGCAAGGATTCTGCAATAAGACAGGAAGAACAACTCCTATAGGAAATGGGAGTATTACTTATATTACATTATAAGGGAGTGGCAGTGGCAGTTACAGATAAGGATAAGTGAGAAATGATGGTTAAAGATTTTGTCAATGTCATGTGTCAGCAAATGTGACTGGGGAAGGGAGAAGGAGGAGAAGCTATTAGTAAAACAGAAATACACCATCAGGCAAGGACTGGATACGCTATATATTGTTAAGACATCTGGGCAGTGGGGCATGAAAGAAACGTTTGGTTCTCTACCATCAAGTATGGGAGGAAGGAAGGCTGCCAAGAAGCTTAGAAGGAAGTGGTAATTATTCCTATATACCCATCCAAGCCATCCATTTACAGTCCAATAGCTCTTACATCAAATATTTGTAAAATTATAGAGAGAATGATAAGGTTGACCTATTTTGTGGAAAAGAGAGGCCTATAAACATTTCATCAAAGTGGCTTTAGAAGAGGAAGAGGAACTGTGGATCCAATTGTCAGTTTCAAGTAACAACTGCTGCTGTATTTTTTTTAAAGTATATGACATGATGTGGAAGGATAGGTCTTGATAACAATTAAATATGATGGGTATAAATAGGAGAGTATTTAACTGGAAGCCAAAAAGATTTGCCTGAAATGAACCTCCAATTGCAGTGAATGCTTTTTAAATTCCTAGGAGTTCTTTTTGATACTAGATTAACACAGGCAGAACATATAAATAAAATACATGGCAGAAAATAATCAATATTTTCAGGTGTCTCAGGTGATGAACTTTGTCGTCCCTGTGATTGTGTATGATATAAGAAATAAGAAAGTGAGACTGACCAGAGTGAAGCTGTCGTAGGTTCTCATCAGCTCCTCTATTCGATACTGTTCCAGCACCACTACTCCAGCCAGAGAGTGACTCTTGGCTCGGGCACAGTCCTCACAGTGCACCACGTACGTCTTCTTACTGCTGTTCTCGCTGGTCACAAACAACAGGTCAAACACCTCCACCTGCACAAACACAGTTGCGTCGGTCATTACAAATATGGACAGCAGAATGCACGGACAGAGCAAAAAGGTTGGTGACGGGGAAGATTGACTCACATCACACTCATTACAGTAGTAAGCTGGCTCATCTTTCACACGGCCCTGGTAGCTGATCTTCTTCCCTGCAGCTATCAGCTGGTCTCTCAGAATCTGGATGTGCTTGATGGACTGCATAAGGCAGTGTCTGGAAGCAGGTGGAACGGAAAAATGAAAAACGTATGTAATCCATGCAGAAAGGCCCTTGTTCAGACCGGGTTGCGAACCTAGTCTTTTTGCTGCAAGGCAACAGTGCTAGCCACTTCCCTGCCATGTGGCCACATATTGGATGCACATCTGATCCAAGACCACATACTAAAGTAACACAAGTATCACTAGAAAATCGGAAATTGGCTATTGCATTTCTGTCCACACAGCACTGTAAAAAATATTGCCATATTAACAAAACAGACAAGCAAACACGATGCACAGCGATGCACAAACAGACACCTTACTTGATCATCTTGAACGTATCCTGATCCACGATCTTGATGGTGCGAGCCACGTTCCAGGAAACATGGATCATGGGAACAATTGATTTCACCTTCTTCACTAGGTTCCACTCAAAACGCTCCAGCGCGAGTTGATACTGGTACGCTGGAGGAGCAGACAGCATATTTGGGGTAATAATTAGAGAGAAAGCGCAACTAAATTATATCATCCTCTCAAACTTTTCACTTTCAAGCCGATTTTCTCCTGGTTCTTGCTCTGACTTACCGTTGAGTGGTCCCACATTCCATGCGATGTTGTTGCACCAGCCCACTGCCTGGACCCAGTGCACAGTGCCTGCGTTGATCCACACCAGGTCACCCGGCCTCTGGATAAAGCGGTACACAGGAATGTTGGCGCTGTAGAGGTCTTCCAGGACTGGCCACCAGGACCCTGTGAGGTAGTCTACTTTATGCCTGAGGGAAACAGTGTTGCCAGATGAGCCCCAAATATTATTGCTATGATAATTTACTCTGTACTCTATCCTTTAATAATGATGACTGATTGGAGACTTTGGTGAGTTCAATATTACCTATAAAATGCATGTTTGATGTTGAACCAATGTTTTGTCCACCCACCAAAACCAGATTTTACCCACACAATAAACAATCTAAATCAAAACAGTCCAACTGGACATGAACCCACCGAGTCCTATGAGAGGCGCTCACGTTACATCATAGTCTCTTACAAACAGTACTATAGTCACGTACATTTACTATCATACTCTCTCACAAACAGAACTATAGTCACGTACATTTATTATCGTATACTCGCACAGAATGAGAGAGAGAGAGTATGATAGTAAATGTACGTGACTATAGTACTGTTTGTGAGAGAGTATGATAGTAAATGTACACGACTATAGTACTGTTTGTGAGAGACTATGATGTAACGTGAGCGCAAGACTGAATTATTTCTCAAACGGCCTCTCATAGAGTCCGACTATGAAGACGCTGACGCTTATCGCTGCATTCTTTGTTAAACCAAGCTGCCTCTTCACTCACCTCTCACAGAATTTGTTGATTTCGTCCCAGTAGTGGCCATGGACGGCAAACCACTCGCAGTCGCCGGGTCCGATATTGATGTTGACGGAGCAGAAATTGTTGTTCTCTTGGTGACCTGAGGACAAGTGCAAAGTTTGCAAATTATAAAACCTATGTTATTTAAAAAACATTTAAGTTATAGGTCTGTTTTTTTAAAGGCACTGGCTTAATTGTGTGCACCTCTGGTGCCATAAAGCAGCACAAAACATGGAGGTTTCCTCACAATGAGAACATGGCACAGGAAAAGTAGCAAGACGTCAGACTTTCTCTAAGATATCATACTTTCTCGATGGATATTTGTCAGATTATGGGCAGAAAAAGCTGTCTACCTGTAATATTGAGCAACAAATATATTCTTAAAATACCAAGGTGATACATAGGTGTAGAATTGAATTAGGTGACACTTTGGTAAAACTCTGTTTTCATCAAAGTTTTCACTGAGCATGAGCATGCCTGTCTCATGTGATTCTGTTAAAGATACAGTATGCAATTTCTGCCACTAGTGGTCTCTCAATCACAATAAAAGAAAGTCTTAGTTTGATGACAAAGGAAAGCAGCAGGGAATCATGGGAATTGTTATCTTGCTGTCTGTAAACTAGTAAAAGTGAATATTTCCTCCCTCTGATGTTGTCTGTTACAGATTTACACAGAGTTGGAAACGTTTTGGCTAATGTAAGCACCAACACTACCCAACTAAATATGCAACATACATTTTGTTGGTTTTAGATATTTAAATGTATACATATTATATCTTTAAAGTCAGAACCTACTATGTGTCAGTTCCTCATTCATTGTACAACCACACTTCCTTTACTGTCCCTTTAAAATAGTCCTGCATATAAAAGGTCATGGGATTGTTGATCCCCAGTCATGATGCGAGACACATACTGACCTGGGGTGCGGCTGCCTGGCACCTTCATGTAGAGCTGGACAGTGTTCATGCCCAGGATAGTGTGACCGACATGGCTGAGCATGTTGTTGCTCGACTCCACTCGCATGAACGACGGCAGTTTGAGCAGCTCCTGTAGCTGGGGTTTCCACCTTATAAAGAAATCATGAGTGTGAAATGTGAAACAGCAAAGCACCCTTGGGGGCGCTTTTGTCCAAGTAGGCAGATTGCAGGATTCTAAATGACATAATCTCACCTCTTTGGGTCTGAGAGATCGATATTGGTCCCAAATTTAATGATCTTTCCAACCATTTTCTGGTCTGAGCTAGGGGAAGAAACAACATCTGATTTGAGTATTGACTTCATGCATTAAAAGGAAATTAATTCAATACAAATGGATCAAGCTTGAGCGCTAACCTGGGTGTGCTGCCGGACTGAAGAGAGTGGGCTTTACTGAGAATGGGAGAAGAATTGCCTTTACTGTTGGCTAACCACAGAACAGCTTTGGAGGTGGATGATGGGTCTGAGGTCTTGGCTTGCTCTCCGTCTTCCTCATTCTCACTCTCCTTCTCCTCCTAGAACACATCTGCATGAGCTTAGCTGACAGGATGACCAAGACAACACATCACACAACACCATTTTTTTCTCCTGAGATCCTGGACATTGAAATAAATCATAATTTACTGCTCACAAGTGTCCTGTGGACTTAATATCAGCTTTTCTATCTCTGAACCAGATAACACACAAGGCCAGTGGGATTTCCTTGTTACGAATAAATTTAATTACTAATGCAGGAGTCATTATCCTCAAGAATCCTCTAAATGCGTTGGAAGCCCCCTGCTGAAGCCAGTCTCCCTCCGTGAGAACCTCTTGAATGAGGCTTATCCATCATCATCATCATCAGTAGTAACAACAGAGAATGGGGTGCAAGTAATGAGTATTTTCATAATTGATTAATCTTACGATTATTTTCTCTATTAATCTGTTAGTTATGTAATGATGGCTGTTTCCCAAATCCCAGAATATAATTCTAACAAGTGTTTTTTTCTACATTTCTCTCACTTTTATCAAGTTTAAAGGACAATGAGGCTAATTGTGATATGAGACTTATGGGAAATACAAATAAAAAGGGGGTTGTAGGCTTGAAACTGGCCCTCTAAAGTCTGGCTCGGTTTTGAGATTAGATTAGTTGTGGTTGTTGTTTCAAAGCAGCTTAGAGCTGCACTTGTATCATGAACTGATACATTCAAACACCTAAATCATAGTAGCTTCTTCTTCTCATTCATGTTGTGTTTTACAACAGTTGGGATCTAGATCTACAGATGACGATGATGAATGCCTCTTTTGATAGGACTGTCTTCAGCAAATGGAGCCAATTAGCTAAGCAGCAGTATTAATACTCAAGTTTTAGTAGGTGACCTGTATGCAGTGTAGGTGTAGTGGAGCAGCCAAATGTTTACCTCCAAGCTCTCCTGGAAGCTGGAGGCCTGGTACTGGGCATATTTGGCAACAGTAGTGTGGGAGCGACTGCTTTCACAGGGCCATGTCTGTGCCGAACCATTGGCATCCCAGTTCTCATCGGCAGGCTGCTGAACCTGAGTCCTCACTTCCACCGCATGGTCCGCATTGGCCTCCACCAGGGATTTGGTGGAGAATAGACCGAGGTCTGCAACAAGATCAGCAGAAAACAGAGATGAGGTGATCGAGAAACTCATGTTCTGCACTACTGTTTGACTGAGCAACCACAAGTTAGAGAATGAAATGAATTAAGGAGAATGAAACGTTGCAGCAGGTGGAAAAGGTTTATAAAGTACACAGCTCTATGAGAAGCTAAATTAGCAACTGGAATCATTTTGTTTAATTTCTTGCTTTAATATCACTTCATATCATCAGGCAACATGGGATTAATTATTCTGAGAAATCAAGAGAGTTGTGTGGAGCTGAGAGGCCTAATTGGGATTGGGAACAATGATTTGAATCTGACGTCAATGTGATTTGTTTTTTTTTAAATTATGCACTAAAGCTTTAAAGATCAGAATAAATAGAAGTCTGATGGGCTAAACAACTTAATTGAGAGCAATGAATTATCTGTGATGAGTGCGATGGATAAACCTACTAAGGCGGAGGGAGCCGGCAAGGCCTCTGATGACAGTGACAGCATTTTTCGGATCAGTGCAGAACTGAAGCAGAACTGGGGAGAAGGCATCTCTCTTGCTCTCCAACTATGAACATAAGATAGTGGACATTATAAATACAAACATCTGAGAACAGCAATAGCAAATAATGTATTAGTCCAACTAAAGAAGATGACTATGACCTGAATGACTGAGACTATAGAAATGTGTGTGTGATACCAGGGAGCTCTCTCTGCTGCTTTGAACATTATGATTCACCAAGTACTTCAATAAATCAAATACTTTTGGTTAATTTTAACAGGTTTGCTTGACTGCGATAAACAAAAAATTATACTAGTAGTCAGCGAAGCATGAAACTGATTGAAGGTTGGTGGTGGTAGATAAAAACATGAGGCTCTCTGTCTCAGTAAACCAAGGACATGTTTTTCCAAGCAGAAGCCAGATCAAGCCACTGCTCTTGAGGTTCTGCTGCTTGTCAGTCAATAAATGCCCCACCTACTCATTAAATGCACTGACAGAATGAAGGAGGAGGTGAGGGGAATGCTAACATCTATCTATAAGTGTCTGTCTGTATGTGACAGGCATATCTCGCAGTCAGATCACCCTAAGACTTGGAAATGGGTTGAGCATGGCCTGATGGTTTGCATCCTTGATTTTCACATTTTTTGGAGGAATTTTAATTTCCACTGATTTATCATGCTGCACTTTCGCCAAATTATCACATTACTACACCAGGCAGGCATCCGCTCATCAGCAGCAGCTGCGCTGTCTGGAGCGGGGAGGTGGTGGTGAAGAGGTTGTCGGTGGGTGAGACATTTTCACACGGTTCGCCGCAGAACATGGTGTTATACTGAAACGGCGAGGTGTCCATTCACCAATACGCGAGCACATATGTATTTTGCATTAGCATGCTACTACTTTGTGGCCAATTGGCGAACCTGTTTCCAAAGGTAAGCTAGCGAGGCTACGTTAGCATTAGCGTAGGGCTAACATTATACAAACACTGTGCAACCTCATTAGGCACAGCGCAAATGTTTTCATTTTCGATTAGCATTGGCGTAGCTAGATGTTGTGGCTGACGGCCACACCAGCCTAATGAGGTTGCACAGTGTTTGTATTATTTTAGCCTTTACGTTCCTTATCATGCATTACCAAAACTGTAGGTGGTAAATACATCAGCACAAATGTGTAGCAAACAATACTGTATTGGACTGATATTGATATCAGTAGATAATTAAGGTTGTGATACCGGTATTGTATAGGATATGAAAAAGTGATATGGTGCCATACCTTGCTGATACCAGCTTTAAGGTATCACCAAAGTTGAAATGACTCATCCAAAGGTGGCCATGATCGCCTTTTCCACATTTTAACCATAAATAACAAGTGGGTCAATGCTATAATGGCTAAAGACACAATTTTAGGTATTTAGTGATTGTTTTTAAAACTTCTTAAGCTTTATTGTCACTCTGCCAGTGTGTGTGAACTCACATAGATACTCGGTGTAGGTGGGTTAAGTTTGTCACGAGGAATGGGTATCTTGATGTCAATGTTAGGCTTGACCGAGAGAGTGGGGAGCAGGTGCGACTCCTTGAATTTCCCTTTCACCGTTGTCCACCTGGGAAAAAAGGATGACAGCAATAAAAATAGAGAAGAATAGCTTGGTATTAATATTAATTCATTTATTGCATTTTAACGGATGTATCTTCTTAAGGGTTGTGTGAAGAGCTGGAGCCAATCAAAACTGACATAGGATAAAAGGTGGTGCACACCCTGAACAGGTCACCAGTCCATCACAAGGCCAACAGACAGCGACAACCATTCAGTCTCACATTCAGACCTACAGTCAATTTAATTTGTCCAATTAACACAATCCCCAGTCGGTTCATACCTATTTATATCCAAATATCCAAAGCATCCTGAATATAACTCCAGATTCAATCATAAAAACTTTGGGATTTGGACCACCAACACATCTGATGACCTCTGACCCATTGCAGTTTCACACTGAACTGAAGGTTTCTTTTTCTAATAAAATTCATGTTACAGCTGTGTGAGTAATGCTTTGATTCATTCAGCTCCTCCCAACAAGTTGGATATTACCAGGTCTGAAGGGCCATCATTATAGTACTCACTTGCAAGCTCTGATCACTTCTGTTGCCGTGTTGTTGATGTCGATCTTGGAAAGCGACACTCTTTTCTCCTCCATCTCTGATATGTTGAATGTATGTCTTCCAGCGCTCTCCACTTTAATCAGCAGGATCTTTAGCTCCTTACACAAGCCCATGGACAACGCTTTCAGTTTCAGTGGATCGACAGGTGGTGATGAGCTGGGGGATTTACTTGCTGGTGTAAAGACACTCAATGTGGATGTGTTGATTGTTACAGTTGACGCAGATTTGGAAGTCCTTGCATCTGTGTTTGTAGCTGCTGCTGGTATCTCATTTAATTCTAATTCAGCAGCTGCATCCTTCTTCTTGGTTGCTACTGTTACCTCAACATTCCCAGTGTCCTTCTTTTCTCTCTGGATGTCCTTGCCATGGGGAGAGTGCTTTCCCTGAGAAGTCCGGCCCTTCACATTGTTTTTGAGAGGTCTGGGTGAGCTTTTAGTGATGACTGGCTCTGAAGATGAAATGTCTTTTTCTTCTGAATCCTTTACATCTTTTACTTTGTTTCTGGGACTGATGACACTGCTTTCCTTTGTCTTTATCTTAATGTTGATCTTCCTTTTTTCTCTCGCTCCATCCGTTTGTTTTCTTTTTCTCTTCGCACACCTTTTTGATTTTTGCTTTTGGCTGTGTTTTTTATCTTCCTTGGTGGAAACCTTGATGAGTTCTGTGAACGAGGCCGAGTCAGTGGTGGTCAGTCTCAGCTCTGCACTCAGTGACCCGTCCAAAAAGGACGATTCAGTTCTCTCTGGGAGGAACTCTGTGTCCTTATCCTCCTGTTTTACTTTCATATTATTCTCAGTTTCTTCCGGCATCTCCTGCAGCAGAGCTTTAGTGACAGACTCACTCAGCTCAATCTGGGATTTCAAAGGTGTGTCTGATGTAGCCTGAGTTTGTGATTGAAAACTAGGATTGGAGGATGTGGTGGGATTTGATTTGCAGGAGAAATCATGATTCTCATTAGAGCTGATTTCTGGCCCAATAACAAGAGAAGAAGAGTACTTCACCCCTCCTGCAGTGCTGTCTGGAGGCCCACCAAATGGACCACCTCGACATGAGACCCTCTTGCCTCCAAGAAACGAAGCCAGACTCTTGAAGACATTGTCCAACCCTGCTTTATCATGACTTAGCTCACTCAGCAGAGAGCCAGAATGTTCCTCACTGGAGTCTGCATCTTTTGTTTCTTCCTCAGCAACGTTGGTTGTATGAGGCAATTCGCAGAATTCAGACTTGTAATTTTTATCAGCCTGTATCGTTTCACTGGGTTCCTCTTCCATATCCTCATTGCTCGTGTTGTCTTCAGGAGGAGGAGGTGAAAAACACTGTGTGGGGCTGGGCTGAAGGACAGGTCTACTAATCACTCCCAACTCGTCCTCATCCTCTCCCAAAACTGATACAGGAGAGCCCTGCCAGCTCAGAACAGGAGGAGTGTTTGAAAGGTTGTCTCCCATTTCAAGCACATTTCCCATCACAGCCACAGGCTGGAGGTCTGGAGCAGCGAGAACCTGCCTCCCGTCTTTGCCTTGGACAGGCTGCTCTACGCTAACAGAACATGCTTCACTGAGAGGTGCTAAGGCTTGAATTAAAAGTGAAGGGAGTGTATCTTTTGGTCCGTCTTCTGAATCGGATGAGACGGGGGTTAGATTTTTGCTGATCTGGTTGGGGCTGGTGTTCCTGTGAGAAGACGTCACTAGTCGATTCTTAATGAGTTTCCGGGGACTGCTTTTCTTGTTTTTGACCGTTTTGTGTCTTTCAGATTTGGAGGATGGCTGTGGCGAAGTGCAGCTCGGATGCGGAGTCTTTTCAAAGTGTCTGCTGATGCCCTCTGCTCGTTCACTCCTCACCCTGTGCTTGTGTTTGGGTACTGACTGGCTTTGACTTTCCTGGGTCAGACTCGCCGTCACCATTTTACTCACTTTGACATCTCCCGAAGAGATGGACGCAGATACAGGGCTGGACATATCCTTCTTTGTGATTTTCAAGCCTAACTTTCTTGCTTTTTTAACCGCCTTGTCTCTTTTCCTCTTTTGACTACCCGAACTTCTCTCCTCTTTCTTCCTCCGCTGTTTTCTTTCTTCACTGTTTCTGGTCGGCTTTTTCCCCAGCTTGTCTTTTTGTTTGCAGTCAGGCCTTTTGTGGTCTTCCAGGCCCTTGTCAAGTTTATTTGCTCTTGATCTGTTGTGGTGGAACTGTTGGGAGCAGAGGGGTTGCGGAGTCTTTCTGTACATGATATCTGAAAACCTGATTTCTGGACTGTTTGGCCTGTGAGGGGAGTTTCCCTGGAGTTGATGCTGTCCTCTGAGGCCAGGACTACTCTCACGTGTGATTGATGGATCTTTTCTTCCAGTGGCTACATTGTATGACGAATGACTGGGAGGAGGACCTGGACTGCTGGCAGTAGAAGCTCCGTCTTTAGGACTGCATTGAAGGGATGTCAAGGGAGGAGAGCCTGCAGCAGAAGACCGGGAAAGGGCTGGATCCCTTGAAATGCTTCGTTGATGAATATGTTGAGGTTCCTGTAGAATTAATAATATATATTCAGGTATAGAATGTTTACTGTACATATTATATTATTTTTTCAAGTATATGCAACACCGTTTGATACATTGATTGTCAAAAACGGTGAAGGGTACTAAAATAACAAAGCAGTAAAAAGTAGAAATATATAAATCCACTAAATATACTGTGCATGATGACATAGAGGAGTCGAGGCTATTTGTAATGTTTTTTTTATCAATAATGTCAGCACACAGCATACGTTTACCATGTTTATTTCTATTGGTGGTCTAGCTAGTGTGTGGCTAACAGCAAATGCAAGTCAGTTCAGGGTTTACAGATTCAAACAGTACAAAGGTGAGTGGAACTTTTTCATTGTTCAACTGTGCTTCAAAACCCTGAACTAATCCTTTTCAAATCTTTCAACACATGCTGCGCTTACACTGCAAATCAGCTTTGTGTAGGTGATTCGGTAAGATTAAAGAAAAGCAAATGACTGGATAAGTGTTTCTTTCTTACTGTGCTTTGTTTGTGGTGATAGCTGCGCGAGTCCTTTTCCTCTGGAGGGTGTAGCGGCAGGTTGTGCTGAGGGGACCTGGGGTGGCCTGTGTGCCGTTGGTAGTGGTGATGATGGTTTTGGTGGCTGTAAGGCACACGGGTGTGGTCTGCTGGTGAAGACAAGATTTTCCGCTCAACCTTTCCTCTGCTTCCATGATGAGGCGGCCTGCTGCCGCAATTCTGGTTTGAAGCTGCCAGGTTATTGTTACTGAAACCATGTCCTCCTGCTCGCAGTTTAGAGGTGTCCTGCAAAGTTTAACGCACAGAGTAGAGATCGACAATGATTAACATTTTATATCAGTTTTAATATGAAAACTATATAGTCAGTGACTTTGAATATAACTATATATAACTATATAACTAAATATAAACTAATGTCCATGATATCCAAACCACTGTCAAATTAGTCCACACAGTGCTGATTAAACCTATCAGCTCCACATGACTTTCTCTGTGTTTCTTATTGCAGTGGTGTTTAGTGACATTCCTGCCCTGCACACAGGAAGTGGCTTGTTTTAAATCAAGCTAAACAGAGGCAACAGCAAAATTGCGCGAGTAAAGCTTCAAACAGAATGACTGAAAATACAAATAAGTGTCCATGAAAGGTTTGAGAAGTTAAAACCCCAGTCATACATTGGTTTGACTGGATGAACACACCTTGTCTCCACCCACGCCTGCACTTCTGCTGTACACACACATTATGCTCCCTCAGTCAGGTCTGACCCAGCATACAAATCATATCCCATCCTTTTTCTTCACAAAGACCAAACATAGGCAGAATAAGGACATCACCAAAAGTAATGGCACTGCAATCTCTCAGTGTTTACAGTAGTTGACCTGTTGCTGTGTGCGACTTGAGGTCCTGTGGTCAGAGTGGTGGCAAGGACCCGTCCTGTCGTTGAGAGGCTTCCAGTTATCTTGGTGACTGCGGTGGCGACGAGGTGGTGATGGGGCAAGTAAAGGTAAATGTCTTGCTCCAGGATGAGATGACTAAACAGAGCATACAATAATATTCAATCACACTAGGTGGGGTTTTGCCAACAGGTGGTGCTGTTGTCATAACATAACATGTCATAGTGCTGTGCTTTGAAGGCTGTGTTCAACAAAGTAAACAGACTTTACCTGATCAGGACCAGAGTCCCTTCTCCGCTTAGCAGGACACTCCTCCCTTGGGGATAAATGGTGCTGTGGGGGTGGACTGTGCTGGTGAAATTGGTCTCGTCGCTGGTGGAGGGCTGGTCGTTTCCAGGGGCCTGGCCTGTTGTTTATCATTCTGTCTGGAAGCCTCCTGCTGCATTCTGAGGAGGCCCATCTCTCTGAGGGGGAATGAAGCTCTCTGGAGTTGTTGTTGTTGCTGCGATGTAGGTGAGGACCACCATGCTGAGTACAACAACATAAAGTCGTCATCAAAATGTCAAAGAACGACACATACTGTATATAACACCTACAGCAGTAAACAACACCACTGAAAACAATACTCTCTAAACACCTCATAAGCCTGGCTCACCACAGAGTTGCTGACACCATTGTCCCAGGTCACATATCGCTGTCCAGATCCTGTTGCATAACCACTGTTGGTGGGAGCTCGTTGCTGGAATGAGCGTGTGGAGTTGTGATGCCAGTTCTGGGCCTCATACGGTTGCTCTTTATCATCCCATGGACGTTGATGTACTCTGTGCCCCTTTGAGATGCCTTTATCCTGGACATGGTTACCTGTTCTCTCCCCCCTGTGAAAAAAAAAACAGATGAACATGACCACAAGTATCATGATTGAGGTTGAGTAACAATAGCTTGAGGCTGTCATTTCTCATATGACCAGAGTTTGTAGTGTTATTAAGTTATTAAAGTGGACATATTATACCCTATTTCTCCAAGTTAACCTAGTTCCTTGATGTCCTAATGAACATGTCTGTGACAT
This sequence comes from Microchirus variegatus, assembly GCF_963457635.1. Lineage (NCBI taxonomy): Eukaryota > Metazoa > Chordata > Actinopteri > Pleuronectiformes > Soleidae > Microchirus > Microchirus variegatus. The sequence goes on from NC_139803.1 coordinate 16,617,106, forward strand.
GCTTTGGTCAAAATACCTTAAGGATGAAGCACCACAGCAGTGCAATCACTCTGCTAAAACAGCCCTGTTCAGAACGCTCTGTTTTGAGTGCCTGTCTCTTTAAATGCAAATGAGACACAGGAAACTACGTCAGCGTCACTGAGGCTCCAGCAGCTAACAGCAGTTAGCATTTGGAAAAGCCATCATTTATCGACTCTAGCTGGGCACATTGCCGTCATATATAAAATGTATCCACTGGACACGTAAATCCTCTGATGCTGGAAGTTTGTGTAGAATAGAACACTTCACAGACTTCTGCTCTTCCGGATACCTTTGCCCGTGCCTGTACTCTTGCGTTTTTTTTTTTAGGGACAAAGCTCTGCGAGACAACAATTCCAGGAATGTCTCATTGTGAAGTCACAATGAGTGCTGAAGTCAACATTGCGTGTTTTATCTCACGTACTTAGACTGAGGCGGACCACAAAAACATGAGTGAGTCATCTTTTTGCACACTTTGCCTACTCATAGGGCCAGAGTATTAAAATAATTAAAAAGTTGATTTGGCATAATATGTCTCCTTTAAGTAATTCATTACTATTAATTTCACTGTTTATTTATTTACCTTTTTGCCACAAGAAAATACAATCTGCAATCTTATACTCTTAGCAGGCAGGAAGTCTTGACTGTAAAACTTGTATGTTTTTTCTGTTGCTAACGAAAAGTTATGTAAAGGCTTAATTTTTTCAGTAAGCAACGCTTTAACGTTACAAGTTTTAAAAACAAATTTTTAATTGCAGAATTTTTATGTTTTAACATTTCCCATGGCAATGCCATCCAACCATCCATCCACCCTGCAAAGCTGAGTATGCAAATAATGTTCTCCGTTTCTCTCACCTGTTATAAAGACGGCTTGGTGGTGGATTATGTGATTGATTGCGTCCTCCTTGGCACCTGGAGCGATAAAAAAGTCAATCTACTGTCTCAAGGTAATGATGCAGTTTGTGTGATGATACAATAAATCTGATAGCCGCTCTCACTAGTGACAAGAAGTCAGGCTGCAGCCAGATTTGCTTGGCCTCTGGCCATTCCCCTTGTTTACTGTGTGTTTGTGTCTTCACCTCACTGTCTTTCCAGCTCAGGGGGAGATGATAGCACTCAAGAATAAGACATGAATTCAAGTCATATAAGTTCAACCGAAGCAACTTATTAAAGTCATGCACCCTTTTTCACACTTGGTGGGTGGATTTGTCAGTTTAATTGCATGAGATAAGTGACAGACATCTCTCTATTAATTAAAAACTATAAAAAAAACAACACTTATGTTACCACGGCAACCACGTTTCTTTTGCAAATGAGACGTAGGCCTATACATCTTTGACCACGCTGAAATGGCATGGCTTGCTAACTGTATGTGGGCTGTGTTGTCATGGTGACCCTATTGAACATTTTAAATTGACAACTTGATAACTCAATATTTTATATCAGTTCATTCTCTTTGAATGAAACCTTGAATATTGATGATTGGCATACAAAGTCATCTTTGTAACTGTCAGAATAACTTATTATTTACGAGATAAGTCTCCTTTGAGTCATACATCCTAACCAGATTCACAAATGTCTCTATTCCCATAAGGAAGAAGCAAACACACATGAGCCATATTTGGGTTATAACCATATAATTAATAACTGCTGGGCGAAAATGTTTAAAGAAGTACCATTCACCACAGCCATGCTTTTTAATTACAGTCTATTTATGCTCACTGCAGCAGCTGAAGAGGGAGCTTTCCATCAATAGGCTCATCACATGTTAATCAGTCCTCCCCAAGTGGTGTTCATTATAAATCAACCCAGACAACAAAAACAGGGGTCCAACCCCCCTCTCCTGCTGAAATGACCCTCACTGTGGGCAGTTCAGCTCTCAAAGTGATCCACTCTCCACTCCCACTGACTTGAAATTATTTTCAAGGAAACTCCTGCCCTTTTAGTCCCTCAAAATGTTCAGGTGGTGTTGATCATGATCAGTAATTAAACGCAAAATACTATGATATAGCACCTAGACTGACCTGTTTGTGTCGCTCCAGAGGTGACTGTTCACAGGAGCCCATTGTCCTCTGTTAGGTCCTCCAGCTGGATAGGAGTCCCATGTGTTACGGCCAGAGTACAGCTCTGCTGGGTGATACATGCAGCCTGAAACAGATGCAATTCCCCATTTTGAATAAACTGCGTACTTAAGACTGATGACATAAAATGCATGATGTTGATGCTACCACAGACAGCCATGATTGAAAAGTATTTTAAAAACAACTATTTTTCCATCAGTCCTGCTCACTGCAACTTTAAGACAATGACAATCTATCTATAAAGCAAGTTGCGTCTGTGTGCCGGACTGTGACAGGCATATCTCGCTAACCGTTAGTCAGATCACCCTAACATTTTGGATATGGGTTGAGCATGGCCTGATGGTGTGCATCCTTGATTTTCATTTTCAATTTTTTGGAGGAATTTCAATTTTCGGAGGAATTTCAATTTTCACTGATTTATCATGCTGCACTTTCGCTGATTTATCACGCTACACCGGGCAGGCAGCAGCTCATCAGCAGCAGCTGCGCTGTCTGGAGCGGGGAGGCGGAAGTGAAGAGGCTGGGTGGGTGAGACGTTTTCACACGGTTCACCGCAGAACATGTGTTATACTGAAACGACGAGGTGTCCATTCACCAATACGCAAGCACATATTTATTTTGCATCAGCATGCTACTGCTTTGCGAACCTGTTTCCAAAGGTAAGCTAGCGAGGCTACGATTAGCGTTAGCGTAGGGCTAACATAATACAAACATTGTGCAACCTCATTAGGCACAAGGCAAATGTTTTCATTTTCGATTACCATTAGCGTAGCTAGATGTTGTGACTATCAGTCCCAGTGTACTGTAAACTATTTAATTGTTAAAATAAACAATTGTTAAATTGATTGATAGTTTATAGTTTAATTTAGTTAATATAGTGTGTAATTTCACCACAGCAAATTCCCTGTATCGATTCTAGCATACATGGCAATAAACCTGTTTCTGATTCTGATTCTAAATTTCAACTAATAAAACCAATATATTGGTTTTTTTATTAGAATCTTTAAATTGCAGACTATGGCTTTAGGAGAAGCTTTACACTGATTCAAAAAAAGGCACATGCACAGTTACAATTGATCCAGTGTATGCACTGTAAGAATGTGTGAGTGAATGGGTATGAATGGGTGAATGGCAAAGTTGTCCTGTAATGCACCTTTGACTGGTCAAACACTTGATAAATAGCGATGCCTATATATAAATAGATGATGTTATCAGAGAGAGAAACAAAATGTCTAGTTACCAGTCTTGGTCTGTGTTTGGGAGGCCCTCCACTTCACACCTGAGAGCAAAAACCAGCCTGTGGAAAAAACACAGGGTTGAGAAATAGCATCTGTGGATGAATAGAGAGAGAGAGAGAAAAGGAACATACTAACTAATCATAACAAGCTATACTACTGTCTTTATGTATAGTACATTTGATTTCCTGGTGCTGCATTTTTTGGTGCACTGTGTCTGTTCAGTGGTCATATCACTGACAGCCATATTTTCATTGTGCACTCAGTCTCTCTCTCTAATCACCGTTTCCCAGCAGACACCAGCAATCAGAGGCATCTAGTGATGAAAACACAGGGCAGACTAAAACCCCTCTTTAAGAACAAGGGCGAAAAAGGAAGTGCTGCTATAAAATCACCACAGACGTCAAGATTACTTACAATATATATTCAGAGAGGAAGGAGACACCCATGTTGTTTCGAAACAGCATCCATCTTAAATTTTCTACACCTGTGTAACCTTTTGAATTGTTTTTTTTTTCTCCTCAAGAACACAAACTTTCAGAGGCACAATCAGCTTCCCACTGAGTACTGAACCATTACAACAGGTCAGGTGTTCGAGTGATGCTGGTTGTGTGAGAAATTCAACTTGTTCGCTGTGGGCTGCAGTTATTGAACAGAATTAGGGCTATGCCGGTTAAATCCTTTGGGCTAAACAAACAAACAAACAAAATAAAAGGCAGATGGTGAGATGGAAGTCAGAGAAAAAAAAAGGGACAGATTGTGGAGTTAAAGTAATTTTGAGATAAAAGTCTGATTTCAGAGTTTATTTTATCAATATTTTCCAAAGAAAAATCCCATAGGCCCTCTTCCGTAGTGGGTGCTGTTGCCACTCATTCATGCCTTTGGACAGTGTTAAAGGGACACTTCACCTATTTGCATGTGGCTTTGTGTTGTTAGAATGCTGTTAGTATTATATCATTTATTTCTAATTATTATATTCTATATTCTAGACAATCATCCTGCTTGCTAAGACTCAATCTTCAGAAATGTATCAAGTCCACTGACTGCATTTGAGTTATAATAATAATTTTTTTGAATGTGTTTCTGAATGAGTAGCCATCTTGAACATCAGTTTCCAACCAGTTGCTAGAGCAACTAAAGCCAGACAGTTGTTACTGTTGTTGCTTAAGGCTCTTTAGAGTCTGCAGCATTTGAGTACAAAGAAGACAATGGATGCCTTTAAACATTAAATGCAATATGAGATATTTCTTTGTGTATTTTATGTTAAAGTCTTGCAATCCTGTAGTTTAGGATAACATTGTGTTGCTTTAATTGACCATATGTGACATTGCTGCGAAGAAGAGCTTGGTTGAGTGAGTTTATTCTTAAATTTGCTTGGATTTATGCCCCATCACATCACTGTCGATACTTTCACCCTCATTCATTCTTAGCAACATTTGTCGTGCCGTGTCTTTAACAGCGGTCTGTACTGAGCCACGTCACGCACACAACAGATAACCATCTACCACAGAGCCTCCTTGTCAGTCAACAGCAGCTCAATTCAGACTCTACACAACCATGATTTAACCCATGTGTGCTGGGGTCATGTGAGACATCTGGAACTCAGCAGTCATGTGCACGGGGTTTCTGTTGTTTCTGTTTGCTTCAGAGTTAGAAAACATCTCAAAAATTGCAACACATACACCACAGTCAGTAGTGTATTGTGTAGACCTGTGATGCTTAAGGTCAGTGGTAAGCAACTGGCGCCCATGGGCCAAAACTGGACAGCCAGCAATAATATCTAGCCTGGTAGATGAATTCAAATATCTGTTGTTTTTTTCTATTATTATTATTTGCTAATCTTCAAAAAAAGTAATCAGTCAAACTGAGTCAAAGAGCAGTTTTAAAAAACAAGTCTGGCAAATTTAAGTTACAACACATCTCTTCTTGTAGGTGGTGCTGTATCTCTCTATAAGCTAGTGTGTATTGAATCAAATCAAAAAACAGCAAACAGCGAGATGAACAGTGTGATTATTGATCATGTATTGATCATGATTCCAGTCCGACTAAGTGTATACATGCAGGAGTAATCAGACTATGAATCAGCTACATTCATCATTATCCAGGTACATTAGTCCAACTAAGACCAGCTCGATGTTAGTTGGACGAACACGTTAACATGACATTAAGAAAACCGACGTGCTGTGTGACATCACAGGACCGTTATTCTGGTACCCATCACAACTTTTGACAGGGGAAATGTAAATAACTGTGGACCATAATGAACCACTTGGAGGAAAGGGGCTCTAGTGGCAGTAGGGCATTATAAAGCATACTACGTGGTTTTCAGGCCAATACATTTTGTTCGTCACTTAGGGTGAAATATTCACACACGGCCTTCCTGGCACATTGCAGACCACCATGGGGTGATGGTGGCCAAAACCCAAACAGGACGACAACACGGAAAGAAAGAAGAAGTGGGGGCAGGAAAAGGGAGCAGGAAATGCAAAATCGCATCTCTGTATGTCTAACAAGCAGAGCATGTATGCATTGTAAACTCTGCAATACTGTTTAGAAATAAGATTCACTGAGTGTGCAGGTACACAAATTGTACCGTACTGGCAGTACCGACCCATTCCAAGCCCTGCTCCAGCATTATGTTACTATGGCAACTGGGCAGTGATTCATTTAAACCACAGTGATGGAACGGCACTTCCGTTTAAATTAGCGAATCTTATCGAAATGAGCAAAACTTTACATTAATCTTGCCCGGTCCTGACCCTCTGCTGTTTTATACAGCGTATGGCATATCTTCCTCCAGTTTAGAGGGTGTGTTTTGCTATTTGCAGTTGTGTTTAGTTTGCGTTTTGTCGTTGTTACTGGTGCTGATTTGCACTGTAGGATACACATTCATGAACATATAAATCACATAGGGAGTGAGGACATTTTGGGAAAGTGAGGATATTTTGTCTGGTCCTCTGCTTTTAAGGGTTAAGGTTAGAATTATGTTTAGGTTGGGCTGATGAGATTCCCTTTTTGGCGTCTATTTTGCATTGGCCTACAGACTGAGCCCTGCACCTCTCCCAAGGAAGACCAGGAAAGAGCAGATGGAATTGATATGTTTATTGAAGTTCTGATACCAGATGTCTCTGTGTTCAAACCCTAGAGAGGCACCCACAGGGAAAAGGGGCAGACATCTCTCTCCGTAAACCATAGTGAGTGAGGACATTATGAGACCATATCAGTGTGTTTTTCTTTTTCCTCCTCCTCAAGTACAAAGCACTTAATGATTAGGCCCCATCATACCTTTTAAGAACTAGTTTTTCCTTATCTTCCCAACAGATCACTTTGGTCTCAAAATACAGGCTTACTTGTGGTTCCCAGAGTCTGTAAGACTAGAATGGGAGGCAGAGCCTTCAGTTACCAGGCTCCTCTCATGTGGAACCAGCTCCCAGTGTGAGTGTAGGAGGTGAACACTCTCTCTGTATTTTAAGTTAGACTTAACACCTTCCCTTTTGAAAACGCTTAAAGTTTTCAGGGAAACCTGGACCATCTCTTCGTTATACTGCTATAAACCTAGACTGCTAGGGAAATTCTGTGGTGTACTCAAATTCACTCTCTCACACTCAGGATATGAGTATGACTTTATTATATGTCAATAACCTTGTTCTTTCTCTCCCTAGTTTGTGCCTTTCCTTCCTGTCCTCTCTCTCGCTATCTTCATACTGCAGGCTGCAGGATCCAGATCCAGTTTCAAGGCTATTATTATCATTACCAGTAGTAGTATTGCCATCATTTTTTAATATAAAATTAGAATTGATATCAGTTGAATTTTTATCAACAATGCTACTGCGTGTATCAATGACATTGTAGTGCTATATGAACATGCCATAGGCCAGTTGATTTTTCCTATTGAGAGTTTTTTTTTTTTCTCTCCACTGATGCCCAGTGCTATGTGAATTGGGTTTCTCTTCGCTCTATAATATTGTACAGGTTTCTGCCTTACTATGTACAGTGCCTTAAGATGTAACCAGTCCTACCTTGCAATGTGTGCTGAGAGAAAAGCCGGGGGAGACAGACTCTCTGGTCCAAATTTCGATGATGTTGTCAGTTCGAGACAGTAGACCGGTGAACTCTCCGATCCCTTTAAATAGACACGCTCATCCTACGCACACTGGCAAACACACAGAAACACACAGAGGAGACAGTGAGGGAATACCAGTTATTTGGTGCCTACATGTACAAGACAGAAGGGTTTTATTGTTTTCAAATCAAGGACAGCATCTCAGCTCCATTCCTCAGGTATTGCTGCTATGCTCTTGCTCTATTTTTGCCTCCCATCTCCGACAACACATGCTGTCACATGCATCCCACATGCACTGTTGCAATTGTGAGCCTCTCTAGACAAAGAGAGTGTAGTGAGATGCGAGACAGAAGGGAGTGAAAGGATGGGCCAGTAACCTTTGACAACAGACTTTGGCAGGCTATATTTTCTTCTGTCTTTCCTCTTCATGACTCTCCCCCAATGCACATGCAGCCTTCACTACTTTTATTTTTATTTGACACCCAATATACAAGCATCCTTCTCTTCCCTCTCAGGCTACGTGCACAGCTCTGCCTCACCCTCCCTTTTCTCTGCACGCTGTGTCCCTGTATCCCTGGCAACCGATGATATCATTTAGTCCAGAGCTTGGAGCAAGGCCTCAAGCGAGGAGGGGAGTGTTAGCGTGTGTGAGCCAGCAAGAGGAGGGGGGAGGAGAGGAGGGAAGTGAATGGAGAGAGCTCATCAGATTTAATGTACATTTCCTCATTTCTTTCTTTTTTTTTTCTTCTTTGGATTGGGCACCATTTGCATAACAGTGCTGGGAGCTGAATAAAAACACTGTCTGAATGGTGAACTGCCTCAGATCTTCAATCAACAGTTTGTCACATCTCACACGTCGACATGTGTGCTACAGCTGCAGTGACCCACTGCAGATGTGTATCCGCTTGCTGAGACGTCATAAATGCATTCGTGTGTCTATGTAGGAAGGATCCTGCTTCCTACACCATAACGGAGAGACCGAGCCTGTTCTGCTAGTTCCTAATCTTGCTAACAGGAGGGGCAGAAGCATGCAGGGAACAGATGGAGGGGAAGTGAGAAGCGTGCAGACAGACACATACTGCTGGGGCAACCCACCATGAATGCATGCACGTGCATGATTTTATTGGATGCAGGCCTGAAATAGCATCACTATCACAGAGAAAGGAAAGTACAGTATGAGCCGGATATCAATCACATTTCTAAAAATAGTATCCCTGCAGCCCCACTTCTCTCTGCTCCTCTATCCCCCTTCTCCCTCTCAGCTTCTCTCGGGGTATACTCCATAAAGCACAGCCCTGTGAGGGGGGAACTGGAATGTACCAAGGCAAGGTCATGGACAAGATAGAGGGGAGTCATTTACAAAAAAAAAATCTAACAAAAATAACAAACTGTGCATCCCTTTTCTAACAAAGACAGCTTGAAAAGCAATGGATGTACTTATATGTGTGCGTGTGAGAGAGAGACCTGGCATGTGTGAGGAATGGTAACCGAGAAATTATACACCAAGTTATACAGCGTGCAGTAGTGACAGTAACCAGGTGTTCTTTTGTTTTCTTCTCATGAGTCTGTTTCGTTTCTGTCCGCGAGTCGAACAAACATTTGAGACGCTTTCAAAACACGACAAAGTGAAAAGGTCTCTGGCTGAGTAGGAACGTGTCAACGAACTGAGGTGAACTTAACAGACTGTATGTGACACAGTCAAAGGCGTCACTCTGAATCTCTGAGTCTTTGCACTCTGTGCACCGAAGCCCCTCACTATTGTACCCCTCCCACCAACACACTCACACGTGAGCACCCTCCTCCTCACTCACACTCTCTCAAACACTCAACACACACACACACACACACACACACACACACACACACACACACACACACACACACACACACACACACACACACACACACACACACACACACACACACACACACACACACACACACACACACACACACACACACACACACACACACACACAGAGAGACCTGTAGTGCTCACGTGCAGACCGTGCAGAAATATGAAACGGTGAATGTAGTGAAGGGGAACTTGCTTGGTTTACAACTGTGGTTACACTCGATCTGTGTGGAACTCGCTCTCTGTATGTGTGTGTATGCATTTCATGCATTAACAGTGCAGCACGGTCTGCAGGAACACACTGCAGCATGTTTGGAGCATTCTGTAAAAAGACACAGAAAATGCACATACACACACACGCATACACGCACACACAGACATAAAAAAAAAATCAACAAATGGTAACAAACACAAACAGCTGGAGGAAGGAACACACACACACACTTCTCTAACACTCTACAATGCATGCAGTATATTTCCATGCAGCCATGAGCCACAAGGCACATGAACTTGCTCACCTCAGCTTTTACCTCTTGCTTTTGTCTTCTCTGCCTCTGCTCCACACTCCCCTCTCTGCTCCCCTTTCTCCTTCCTTTCACTCCTCACCACCTCGTCTCACCCGATTCCTCTCCTCTGTCTCCTTTCTTCCCTCTTCCTCCTCTTCCTGTTTCCACACTCTGCACTCTCCCCCTGATGCTAAGGCTCTCATCGCAGACTGATCCATGTGCAGAGACCAGCAGGGGGAGGGGCGGGCTGACGGGCTGCCAATCACAAGAAATGGACCAATGAGTGGGCAAAGTGGCTTATCTCTCGCTCTCATTTTGCAGTGAACAAGAAGAGGCAGGAGGAGGGGAAAAATAGCAGACAGAGAGCAGTGGAGGGGGTATTTCTCTCTCACCCAGTGTGTATGTGTGTGTAAGTAATACTTGGAACACATCCAGTACAGTAGAGAAGATATTTTAAATCTCTCTCTACAGCTGTAACAGAATATCTTCAAGCTGATACATGTGTATTTTACTGTCGGTTTACACAGATGTTTGCACATTTTCACTGTGTCAATCCCTTACTAAATCCTTAGGACACATGTTATTTCATGACTTAAGAAAAAAGGTTGTAGAGGCAAAATAAACAGCAAATAATCAGTAATAAGTGTGCACATGTCCCCTCTTTTTTCTTCATGGAGCTGGATACAGTGGTTTATGCCTGTGCCTTGACTAGGAAGTGGGTGAATTGGTGACAGACAGGCTGCAAGTGTTGGCTGAGCTCAAATGTCAAATGACAGGATAACAAGTGGAGGTGGGGCTAAGCTCTGTGTCGATGAGGGAGGGCCTAGTCTTTGTGGTTCACAATGCAAGAAAAAAAAACAAAAAAAAACCACCTCTCACTCACTCTGCTCATTTCACTCTTCAGCAGCCAATAACAAGGAGACAGAACTGTGGACCGAGTGCACAGTCAGAGGTAGACACTGACAGAGCGCTGATGAGGAGCCACAGGAGTGTGAGAGGGAAATGGAGGAAGCAGACTGCTGACAGATTGTTTTCCCCCTCTGAAGTGCCTTAGCAACAGCCCCTGATCAGCTGAAACTCTATTGGTCACTGCTCAACCCCATGTGGGAATGTGGGCCAATCAGCAAGCTTTGGTGCAGAACTAAAGTGAGGAAACCTTCCCAAGCCAGAGTGAGGTGAATCGTGCCCCCTGGTGGTTGAAAGAAGGCATTGAAAGTGTCCAATCTAGTTTTTTAAGCAAAGGAGAGCATCATGCCTAGTTTGAGCCTTCGCTTCCTGTGTCCTCTCTCTGTGTCCTCAGCTTGTAGGCTGCAGGATCCAGATCTAGTTTTGAATCTAGTATTCTTATTATCATATGATTAAAATTGTTATTAAAAATATTATATATATATACTTATATATAAATATGATAACACAATACAGCTGTTACAGCACACATATGCTCCTGTCTCACCCCTCGTTCCCTTTCTTTCCCTCCTTATCTGTCCCCCATTTTTCCTTTTATCCCAACTGGTTGAGGGTGATGGCTGCGCAGTTTTGAATCTGGTTATTTCAGAGAATTCTTCCTGTAAAAAGGGAGTTTTTTTTCTCACCAACCGATGCCTCGTTCTTGCTCATTGTGTGATTTTGTTTGGGTTTCTCTCTATAATATTGTAAAGGTTTCTGCCAGTGCCTTACTATGTACAGTGCTTTGAGATAATATCACTCACTGTTATGCCATGAAACAGAAGCTTGGAATCAGAAACAACTGGGCCTACACTGCCTCCAAGTGGGCAACATATGTTACTGCTGGAAGAGATACAGGATTTTGTCAGTGGTAATTTGGAGTCTCCACTTAATCTAATCCTCAATCTGCAGAGGAAGTTAGACAAGGTTGACCTACACATTAAACCAAAAGGGGCTTTTATGACATCCCATCTTAAATATATTGCCATTAATCTTGAATTGAAATTGTTATGGCAAACTACATTGCTAGTATTATGCTTTTATAAACGTGAGGCAATAGAACTGTATTAAACCCCAATTCAGTGATTAAGAGGTGTGGCCCAATACCGTTATCCATATAGTGTGCATTTTATGGAATTTTAGTATACATATAATTCACGATTATGGGTTGTGTCCTTAGAAATCAATTTAAAGGACTTGTTTCAGATGGGTCAGAGTTAGATGTCAGTCAATCTATATTTGACTCTCCCCATTAGGAGAAAGAAATTAAGTAAGTAAAATGTATTTTTACAACACCTTCCACAGACGACAAAAGAGTCACACGCTTTAAGTGTTTTACAGTGGCAGGATAAATAGATAATACAAAAGCACCCATAAAACATGGACATACAAAAGTCCAATAAAAAAACAGGTGATAAAAGATAAAAGTTTATGTACAGGAGGCTTGTTTAAGAATCAGTGAGCTCTTTAGAATGACTCGTTCTTTCACAAATGTTTGTTAAAATGATCAACATATACCTATACAATAGGACGGGATGAAACCCCAATTCAGTGATTAACAGGTGTGGCCCAGTACCTCACCACATTTTAAAGGGATCTAGTCTTAGAATGTATATAAAGTCAATCAGGAAGTAAGAATATACTGAATAGCCAGCCACACTAGCTGCAAAAAAACTTAGCTTGAAACTTTTCTCTTGATTTAAACTGTGACTAAAAGCTGGTTTTGTCCATCAGCTGGTTGCAGGTGAGGGCAGCAACATCAACATGGTGCAAGCCAAACTGACATAATTCTGCAGGCTTCCAAAATGGAGTTCTGATTCTCATGGTGCCATCAGAAACTAATTCCGAACAGATTTGGTATGAGGATAGCTTTTAACCATAGATTTAATCCAGCTAGCTAGCTCTTTGTGAATGCAGTCTCTATGCTAAATTGTTTAACACTGATATCTAAAATAAATTGTTATAGGAGTAATTTTGACACATATTTGAAAAGGAAACCCCCAAATGAAAGCTTAAAGGCACCATATGTAAGAATATGGCCCAAAACGGTTACTACACTCAAATTCAAAATACCGAGGTCCTTGAGGTTTCGTTTTCTCCTCCATTGTAGCTCAGACATAACTGGCAACCCGTGGTTGCTCGGCATTTCAAGACATAAACATGATTTGCAGTCTGCAAAATATTTTTTTAATGCAAATTTTTTGTCTGTACTGTTGTTGTTGGTGAGTTCAGTTTGTTATATGAACATTATTCCTGAGTCTCTGTGACATATTAGGAGGATTTTATGGCCAGTTGCTTTAGATTTATTACATAATGCACCTTTAAATGTGGTACACGAGAAGGCATTATATTTACAACTAAAGATGTGATGAACATGAAAGTCAGCAGCAGTGGAAAAAAGAGAGAGAAAGTTTTGTTCTCCGAAGACAGAGCAGCAGGGGGCACCAACCCCTGCACTTGCCCAGAATTAGTGATTTTAATTGGTGAAAATGCTGACAGCTATAAATGTCTGTTCACATACAGTAACTGAATCATTATCATCTGCAACCACATAACTTATGACTGTCATAAGCCATTATTAGATCAGAGAGGCAAGCCGACCCCTCGATGAATAACGACGATCAGTCACTCCAATTGACTGCTTAGAGAAGTGAAGGATTGTTGCTGCAGCTAATCTAACGGTTACCATTTGCATATGAGAGACACTGAGCAGAGGGCAGAGAAAGACAGCCACTGAAGCTCCGGCTACGTCTTCTTTTTAATCAGTAGCGCACGCACGCACGCACGCACGCACGCACGCACGCACGCACGCACGCACGCACGCACGCACGCACCAGTGTGGGGGCCTCAGTGTGAATATAAGGGTGATTTTCTTTTTTTTTTTATTCCAATTCAAAACTTTGGCGATGATTTGGAGATCAATATTATTTAACTAGAAATATAAAAATGAAGGACAACAGAAAACAAACTGAGCTTGGGTGACAAATTAATTCCTCTGTGGATGGAGAGCTGCCAAATATTGGGCAAAAACCTATTTTGGCAGAACAAAAAACTCTGAAACACCACGACCTCACTGCAAATACTTGATCATCAGTCAACTGATCCTAAACAGTTTTCCTATGTTGCTTCTACGCATCCATCGTTATCTTTTGCCACTACCTTTGCCAAGAATGTTTTGTCTGTTTCACTTATATTAAAAAATATAAATTACTGAACCAATACATGTTGTGTAGGGGTGGTGCATGAACCACTGCAGAGCCTATTACATTTTAGTTTTGTATTTGTTTGGCAGATGTACAGTATGTCCTCTCAGATGATATTCTAGTTATTGTTTCATTGTTCAATAAAACACTTAACAACTCACAAACATGCACTAATGATGCTTTCTCCTCCCTGCACTCTAAACCCCATCTGTAGAAAATCATATAAAATCATAGACACTATGTAATATATTTCATATTTAATGATATGATATAATGTAATAGAGGGAGACTGCGCACACTGCGTGAAAATGTCCAGTTAACTCTCTGTCAATGTGATAAAACCTTCATGCTTTATCTCTCCTTTGCTCTGCGTCTTATCCTCGACTCATTCATGGGGAGGAGCATAGTACATCTGAAACACACTGGTCACTGAAGGTCTTTTGTTCACCACTGGGAGAGATTAGAAGGTTTGCATTTTATCTTTACACTGGCAGCAATTATCCACCAAAATTTGAGTGACCTGACTGTGTTACACAATACAGTATGTTGTCCTCCACTGAGTTTCATGCAAGGTCAAAATTTATTTGCAGAATGGAGGATATCTAAGTGTCACTATTAAATCCACCGAGGAGGTTTTATTTTCTTGTGTCTGTATTTGTTAGTTTTTTATTTGTTACACATAAACTGCTGGAACAAAAAATCTGTCCAGGGAAAAATCTATCAAATTTGGTGCCATTTGAGGGGATAGTTAAGGTTTTTTTAAGTTTGGTTGAATGAGTTAGTGACATTGACCACTTTTCCACTACATGGTCCTGCCACGCCTCGCCTCCACGCGGTTTGGTTGGTTTTCCATGACAATATAATTAGTGCTGGGCACAGCGTTAACCGCGTTACCAGCGTTAACAGTGTCATGGTTAACGCATGATACGTTTCCATGACGACTGACCAGAAAAAGACGCATACAACGTCATGTTTATGTGAAACGGCACTGGAGTCCAGGCACTGTTTACCAGTTAGCTCCTTTAACGCCACGAGCACGCCTACAGTCGAACTGGAGCAGTCCGTTTATGAAACAAAAAGGGCAGGACTACAAATAACTAGCGTACCTCTGTTTTTAAGTTTAGCGTTTCTTTAGAGACTCATTTTAACAATCAGGAGTTAAGTAAACATGGTGTCACACACATCTTTTTCCGGTTAGTCGTCATGGAAACGTGATGTTTCGTTAACGGCGGTTATTGGCGCAGAATGGCCCAGCACTAAATATAATACCTCCTCAACGTGGGCGGGGTCATCACAACACAGCTGCATGAAACCCCTGTGATTAGAGACTAGGGTGACGAGGGACTTGTAAAACTGTTATTTTTTAATGTGTTGAATCATTAGAATCAGTTCATTGGAAAGATTTGTTCGGTTTGATTCCTGTGTCAGATATCACTTGCTTATGCCCTGGCACGCTGACCAATAAGTGGCCGGCAGTCTGACGCATAATATCGGCTCAGCTCGCTTGGATCCTCGCCAGAGCAGGTACCAGGTACCATCATTAATGGAAAAGCAGAAAAAACATGCCCAGGCAATAGTCAGCACTGACTCTGTTATGCATACACTCAGGCATCAGTAAGAAGCTTGAGATATGGGTGCTTGCTCTCACTGAACATGGCTTGCATTCACACAGAAAAGAGAGATGTGCAATTTAACCAAGGGCTCACCAAATAAAATGATATCTTAAGAACACATTTGCTGCTTCATCTCACCATTAAACAGCATCTTGCACCTGCAAACTGATTTGAAAACTGCTCACTTCCTGCACGAAAGTCCATTGACAAAAACTGGCCGTTTTACATCATAAGGCTGCTCTAAATAGTTCAGATGTGATATTTATATTCATTCAGGATTGTAACGGCGAGATAAAGCAGCAACCTTCAAAGACTTGAGTAGGGATTGTTTCCAAACCTCAGAATTCCCAAAATATACCTTTAAATATATGTGTCGATGGAGATTCAATTTTTACCATCTTATATGACAGATATATATATATATATATAGATATAGATATAAATACTTCACAGCCCAATATTTATCATTCATATTTGTAAGAATATAAGAGTGCACTGGAAGAACTCAATCATGCATTATTCAGGTATGGCAGAGATATGCACTCCACTGCATGAAATTCAAGCTGGGAATATTGGCGAAAACAGCACTGAAATTGAACCTACATCTAGTTGTGTGCCCACTTTAATAAACCATTAGTGTGACAATATTGGCCTAAAACATTAAGGTCAAACCACGTCCTCATTATGAAGTCACAGGGGCAATCTTGTCAGTGTATTTTAAATTATTAATTAATTGTTACAGCGATGCACTGAGCCTGCACATCCACACCTATGAGTCAGGAGGCCTGTCTTTGGGCTTCACTGTCCCTGCTTTGCATATCTGCTGTGTGACATTTAAATCATAACTGCAAACATTTCCTGTCACTGTTCTTGTGGAGGAGGCTGCAGCAGGACACACTGACGGGATGTCATCGACCATGACGACGTTAACGCCATTCGTTTTCGCTTTTCTCCTCAACAGTTTTTTGCCTTCAGTGTTGCCAACGGTCGTGCAAGACTTTAACCACGTGGAGAGATGCAAGGACTCCCTGTACATGGGCACACCACCGAGGGGCATCGTTGAAACGGTGCTGAAGAAGATCTGCCAGAGATACGCAGACAAACCTCGTTATGTGACCCTGTACGATCCTCACAAGAGGATTCCAGTTTACTCAGCGTACACCTTCAAGAAAACAGAAGGAGACAGACGCGTGGACTACCCTTGGATGTATGAGCCACAGGTCTGACAATCCTACTTTGATTATATAATTTCTTTTTTTTTCATCAAAACGGACAAATATATGTTCCTACCAGCTCTTGCAACCATTAATTCTTCCATTTTTAAACATAAGTGTGAGCAGGTCGCATATGCTAAGTAAAATACAGTATTAAATTTCCACATTACACCGGTTCAACTGCTTGTGAAATGAAAATATATATATGATTCTAATCAGCCATATGGCAGCATCTTCAGCAATTTAGACATGTAAGCAAGTTAAAACCAACCATCACAATGAGAAAGAAAGGTGATTCAAGTGACTTTGAACATGGCATGGTTGTTGGTGCCAGATGGGCTGCTCTGAGAATTTCAGAAACTGCTGATCTACTGAGATTGTCATGCACAATAAAAGGTCTAGAGAGCATTTACCTAATTATGTGGCCGGTGATATGGCATATATAAGATACTCCTTGTGCCTGGGGTCCCAAAAGTTCCTTCAAAGAAATAGAAAACTGATACTGTCTCAAGGCAGGACAACTGGGTGCTTTCAGTATTATTTCCCAGCAGATTAAAGCCTAAATTCTCTGTCTCCTCAGCTGGCAGAAACCGATGGCAATGGAAACATGCTGCCATTCCCCACCGACTACCTGCACATGAAGTTTGAAGACAGCCAGGCCGTCCTGGACGACTATTCTGATGTGGTCCTCTACGAGAGAGGTCACCTGAACCCGGACCAGCACCAGTCCACCCCACATGACCGGGCTGCCACTTACACCCTGACCAACGTTGTCCCAGCGATAAGGGAGTTCAACATTGGCCCCTGGCGCCAGTACGAGGAGCGGATCAGGGTCCGCCTCAATAACTTCTGCCGCGGAACTGCCTTCATCGTCACCGGTGTGACCACCAGGGGCAACATGATCCGTCGCAACAACCAGGACCGCGTGGCCATCCCCGAGGACGTGTGGTCCGCCTACTGCTGCACCGAGTATGACCGCAACGCACCGCACAATGTTCGCATTCGTTTCCCCTCCCACGCAGCATTGGCCAAAAACGCCAAAGAGAGCAACAGCGTCCATGAAATGACGGTCCAGGAATTGGAAATCCATCTGAAACTCAACATGGATGTCGACCAGAACCTGCAGCTCTTTTATGACAACTGCATCTCTCCTTCACCACTTCCTCTTTACTTGCAACACACCATCTAAAAGCTCTTTCAGTTATATCTTCTGTGTGCATATTGACATGTGCTTGTTGTGCCACATAAAATCTGATCTGTCAGAATTTACTGTAAAATTTCCTCATGGCTTAATAATTGTTGTACCTCTTAAAAAATGTTTGAGTCTCTGATGATAACCTTTTCACTCTATCTTCTTATTTCATTCAAAAATAAGCAAATTTAAGTATGTTAAGGGAATAATATGTGTGGCAGGTTATGCAAATTGGCTCATTTAATAAAATATCTTACTTTGCAGACCTGTACGTCTGTTGGTGTTGGTGGTATTTTCCCATGTGTTTGCATATTATACTAAATACTAAACTTGTTTCAAACATAATTTCACTGATGATAATGTATTTTATTTTACATGAGTGTGTGTGCATACATGTGCCTCAATGTTGCCCACTGAAGACAGTGTAAAAACATGCATGCCCAAAACTTTTAACCTGTTTGCATTCACTCACAAGTCAGAAAGAAGCAGAGGGAGGAGAAATTATTTTACAGCATAACTTCCAGATTATTCAACATTTTTTGCCCTCATTTTCCATATGTTTTCCATGCCTGAAAAATTGGTCAATAATTCCAGGATGCGCAGTAACCCAGAGTATACATTTACTCCAGACTGTGATTGCACTCCCAGTCACGAAATAATGCTTTCGGAAAAAAACTAGTGGTCTACAACTGCAGGCCTCAAAGTGCTGCATTGGCACCCCCCAGTCACTAAGTGGCGCTTTCTTGAAAAAGGAAAGAGCCTAAAACTGTAACTGCCTGTGGGTCGCAGTTGAATACTATTGCCTGTAAAGCCCAATTTATACTCCTGTGTAAAGTGCTCTACGTAGGTTGCGCAGGGTCCTCTGCGTCGACGGATAGCCTGTCGTAGAGCCTCTGCGTCGTCTCCGACTGCACAAAATATTTTTTAAGTGTCCGTCACTCCATCAAAGGGACAACGGAGACGACAAGGGCTGCGATTGGTCCTCAGGACAGGCCGAGCTAAGCTGCTCTGTGCCGGCCACAGTGCGCACCGAGCGTCCACAGAGGCGGAGCTGATCACCGCCGACAACGTCGCTGCCATCCTATAAATATGTCATATCTATATACACACAGCACATGTTTAGACTCTCTCTCTGCCCAGGTTTTGGGAATCTTGGCTGAAAAGCACTATGTAATCTTGAAAAAGTGCTGATTTCTTGAAAAAGTTTTTTTCTTTGTACATCTTATTATTATTGTTATGATTATTATTAGAGTATTATCATCATTATTATTATTATTGTTAATAATATCAAATATTAACAATTAGAAGAGAGAATAATCAGGAAAGAAATACTACCTTTGTGAATAGAGAAAGATCTTTCCACTTATAGCTTCAAAAATGAAGATCCTTTCCTACGCACCCCTCAAACTGAAAGTAGGGGTAGCACAGCTGATTGCTGCTATTTTCCAAACAGGAATAAGGGTTATATAAGCAGAAAGTTTCTGCGGCAGCAGGTTGACCTTTTCTGATCATTATAGTGGCAAACTGCTGCCATCTAGTGAAGGAAGTACAGCATTTTCTGCACTGATCTGCAGAGGGGGAAGCCAGTGTTGTCATCTGCAGAGGTAATTGGGTTGAGTGCCGAAGAAAAATGCAAAGGCATTACAATGTGCATCTGTCATCTTAACAATAGTGCATCTAGAGCACAATGAACCTGCTGAAGCTGGAACAAAGATGATGATGATTAATACAGTCCATATCCACCAAAAAAGAGTTATGAGCCTGTGGGGGAATGATTTTCTTTCTAACTGTTGCAATATTTCAAGCCAAGGTCTTGCAAAATTTGGAATTTGGAAGAAGTACGAAGAGATGTAATGTTGTTTTAAAGTGCTTATTTATCAGTGAAAACAGAATATCAAGTTAAATCCAGAAGTATTGAAATAGTCTTTTGCCTGTGCTTTTCTTTTTTCTTTTCTTTCCTCTTTTTCTTTAAGTGCGGTTCCAGGAAAATATTGACATACAGTCAGCACCACTGACTTGCCTCCTGTGCCGAGGAACAGCTTGAGAGATGAACACTTGTTTTCACTGAAAACATGTAGTATCAGTTAGTATAAGAATAAGTTTGCTGCTTTATCTCACCACTAGACAACCCTTTCAGAGGTCTTAGCCACATAGAAACATAACTTTCCCTATAGGATCTTTTTCTTTTACGTTCTCAAAACGTCTTTCAGCAACATTTCACCCCCAAAAGACTAAATATTGCAATATTTATGCAAGGCCTGTACGTGGTACTGCTACAGAAATACACCAAAAAGAAAGCAGAAGATGTGGAGCATGCGCTCCCAAACCGTTGTGTCACTTTATAAACTGCTCAATCCCCTGCACCAAAGTTCATTAAAAAATCTGCTATTATTAACATCACAGTACACACCTGCATCCATCACTAAATTCAAATGTGCCATTTTGTGATTTCACCATTTAAGCCACCATTACCTAACAGATGCAGGGGTAGACGTGCAACTCCACAAATGCATACTTTCTAAATAATATTTGTGTGGGAGAGTGAGCATAAACCAGTTTTCATCCGGAAAGGTCGTGTAACCACTTAAAAATATACTCTTAAAATATTGTAGACAAAAGACTGCATTGATTTGATGAGGTAAATCTAATTAAATGGCTGAAATTTGTTTTTTTCTTGTGTCCCCACTGGCAACAAATTGTTGACCATGGAAAAACCAGGAACCTGGTCTAGCTGTCACTGACATCTGTTCGCCAACAGGACATAAACTATTGTAGTAGTTTGGACAACAGTTATCAATAACAGGTCTAGGGACCTAAAGGTTTCTATGAAGAAGTTCCAGGGAATTCCCAGAGAAAAATAAAATGTGAAATATACATTTCATAAAAATGAAAAACAAGAAAGGTAATATAGTTAAGACTTAGAAGGATCAAATATAGATACATATTTCTAATATCAAATCAAATAAAAATACATTTAAGTGGCTCTGTGTTGGTGTGGATAGTTCAGTCTGATACTGAATGAGCTGAATGTGTTTCTGGCTGGTGTTCAGAGAGTCAATACTTCATACACAAAGCTGTGCTATTCACACAATATTCAAGCACATCAGGTTGGTTTGTCCCGTTAAAGCTTATAATACATTCATCTGATCGAACGCAAGTTTCGATGTGCGGAACATTTGCATTTTAAAACAACAATACTGAGCTAGCCAGAGCCAGCCTGAGGCCCCCGGTGATCGGGTGTGGGAGGACAAATATTTTATAATTTGAAAGTAATGTAGATATCTTTAGAGATACCTGAATAGTTTTAATTTAAAAAAAAAAAAAATTTCAATTCAAGTGCAGTATCACCACACACAGTGATTCACTTTGAATATGAAAGTGCAAATTAACTTTCATAGTTAATTTGTACATTGGAGTAAATAACACAGCTATAATATCATTAATGCAATTTATTGAGGTACATTTCAAATGGTGGGAGAGCCCCCTCCAAATCAAATTCAGCTTAGGGCCCCATAAATGCTTGAGCTGGCCCTGGAGCTAGCAAATAACAATGTAGCCGCATAGCACAGTGGATTATTAAAAGACAGTGTCTACCGTGAAAATACATTTTTAATCCCTGTATATGACTTCGAATTAACACTAACAACATAGATTAATGACGTTAATTAAAACTCACCCATTAAGAAGAGGTTCGTGTGCTGACATCATGTCATCATCTGAGAAGTAGCTGTGTCTGTTCGCTTCAAGTTGTCGAGTTATTCTCATGTCCTGCTCGCTTTCGGCCGCTAAATAATCCACCCGTTCGCCGTGTATAAACTCTGGAGAAAGTTTGTGACGAAGAAACATAAGTCACAAACTTATGCTAACACGTTAGCATAAGTTATGCTAGCAAAGTCCGCTAGCATAAATTCTAAAGCGTTAGCATAAAGTCCGCTAGCATAGCAGAAGGGAGATCGACGTAGGCATGACCAGAAGCCTCTGTCAACATTAAGAAATACAGCCACGATTTAGTTTTTCGGCGTTTTTCCTTGCCCATCTTCTTAAAATTGTGAACACACACAGCTTCTCGAAGCACAGTGACAGCGAGCAGCTGCAGCAGCGTTGCATATTAAGTAGCCATGCGTTTCCTCTGTGAGAGCAGCTGATTGGCAGCAAAAACAACAAAAGCACTGATATCTCCGCACCATAACTAGGAATCGATTCACAGCAATCGAACAGCCCTAATTCAAATAGTGTGTGCTTTTAAGACCCACAATACTGTGATTTGAAGCATCTCCGAATGTTCAGAACAGTGTTCATATAAACAGTCAATCCAACATGACTTCCTGGTTTGGTGCTATCATGCGTCTAATCCACCTAAATGTGGCGTATTTCCATTATCTGCTGTTCTTCCATTCCAAAAAAGAATAAAGAACAAACACAAAAATCACAAGCGTAGAAGAGAAGGAAAATTATATGATAGTGTTACTTGTTTCTACAATGACTTTCTTATCCAGATACTAATATTAATGTGAGAATCCCAGGCAATCTTTCGTACTGTGTTGTCTGTCAACCTAGTGAAGCAACACAACACAGCAAGAAGCAATAATCCACCACTCTTGTATCAGCTGAGCTTCCCTACAGCTCCTCTGCAGTCATTTGGGGGTTTTGCTTTTGTCTTTCTCTCCGGATGTACACTGTAGTCGGAAAGTTTTCTTGCAGACCTTGTCTTGACTATCACAGTTTCTCCTTAACTGACAATCCTAAAAAAAGTCTCGACTCCCTTAAAAGTCACGAGGTAGCAATTTTCCACACTGTGTTGTCGTTTGGATGAGCCCACATCCATACATCCCATAATGAATTATTTTTTATTATGCTGTTGAAAAAAAAGTGTTTTCATATTTAAAGACGGCCCCATTTTAATACCACTCATGCTTCATTGGTTGACTTGTTCTTTTCATCTTACAAAGCAACATATGTAATTCATCCATTCTGCAATACAAATATTTCTATCGAAGAAGAGTAAGCAGTTATTTTCAGGCTTTGAATGAATGAATGGGCGGCTGTGATGCTGTGCATTTGCACCCCCCCACCCCCACCAGCACCAGTGCATCACTGTGTTCCAGTAATTTTTTTTAATGTGAGGCAGATTTATTGTGTACTGCAGCTGAACAAATACAGATCAGAGGACAGTTTCCCAAATAAGGCTGCCCCTGCCAATTTATATTAGACTTTGAAATGAAAATCAAAGATCTTATACAAGAATTTCCACAACAGTTGCTTGGTCAGTGTGTTGACAAAATCTAAAGGGATGCTGTGTTACTTTTATTTTGTAAATAGATGAGGCCTTTCTGAAATACAAACACAAACCTGGGTTAGTTTTTTAAATGTTACATTGTTCCACTGTGTTTGTATTATGTTACGCCCTACGCTAATGCTAATCGTAGCTTTGCTAGCTTACCTTTGGAAACAGGTCTAGCACTAACAGGTTCAAGTACTAGCATGCTAATGCAAAATAAATATGTGCCTGCGTATTGGTGAATGGACATCTCGTCATTTCAGTATTCGACACCATGTTCAAACGTCTCACCCACAGTGAGGACAGCCTCTTCACTCCCGCCTCCCCGCTCCAGACAGCACAGCTGCTGCTGATGAGCCGCTGCCTGCCTGGTGTAGCGTGATAAATCAGTGAAAATTAAAATTCCTCCAAAAAATTCAAAAATCAAGGATGCACAACATGGGGCCATGCTCAACCCATATCCAAAGTCTTAGGACGATCTGACTAATGGTCAGCGAGATATGCCCGTCACAGGCAGACAGACAGACGCAACCTGCTTTATAGATGGATTATTTAGCAATGATTTCCATAACAACATGTAAAGCATCTTAAGTGTTCGAGTTGACCATAAAGAAAATCTAGAACAACAAAATTGCCAAATAATATTTGTTTAAGAATGTCTTTTAATGTATTTCCAGTTCAGATACACAACATACAGTGTGTAATAGCCTCTATTTGAAATAGAAATATTAACTTTAATTCTTTCAAAGCCTTCCGTCATATATGCTCTTTCACAGTATCTCGAGCATTAAGCAGGTTACTGAAATCAGACTAGATAAAACAGACAAACAGGTGCAAGCCATCACTTTACCATTCCATCATTAAAGGTTGTAATAATAAGCTAGTATCTGGATGCTTGTTTGTTTTTTTAAAAACCCATTTTGTCCCTTTCAAGCCAACAACAAAACTGTACTGTAAACATGTAAACTTGGTGAGTGTGCTTCCATTATCTGTTGGCTGTCCAAACCTGTTTCCAAAAAACAAACAAACAAAAAAAAAACAGTTGTAGTAGTAATACTGTCAAATATCTAATATCTGGGTCAATAACATCCAAACAAACAAAATTGCAAATAGCAAATCAATTACCATGATTAGAGTCTCAATAGGACCAGAACAGTACAAGGGATTTCAGTTAGCAGTTATATTGTGTGACAATGGTCAAGATGGTGTGAGACACAAACAATTATATCCGACAGCATCACAAGTACAATGCCTTGATTTGTGGATTTTTCGAGCACATTCGACCCATCTGCTCTCGCTTGTCCTTCTGCCTCATTTCTCCAATCCTCCACATTTCCCACTCGCCTCATCTGTTCTCTGCAGCTGCTCTTTGGCGTTTGAACCAATCCAAGGACTTGTTTCATTGAAATCCATCGCTCATGATTCATGAGATTGTGCTAGATGTGTATGGCATCCTTTAAGACAGCCATTTATGCAGTAAGACCCCCCCCCCCCACACACACACACACATACACAAAAAATAAAGAATCACCACAGTATCAAGGCTACCCTGAGCTGTAAGCATTCCTTTTCATATTTATGTTGACTTCAACCATGCTGCGGTTTTGAATTTTTTAATTTAAAGGTGCATTATGTAATAAATCCAAAGCAACTGGCCATAAAATCCTCCTATTATGTCACAGAGACTCAGGAATAATGTTCATATAACAAACTGAACTCACCAACAACAACAGTACAGACAAAATATTTGCATTAAAAAAAATATTTTGCAGACTGCAAATCATGTTTATGTTTTGAAATCATGTTTTGGCATGTGGCGCCACCTACCGCCGTCTCCCAATCATTGCAGTCAGTAGAGTCTCAGCTGCCGAGCAACCACGGGTTGCCAGTTACGTCAGAAAACGAAACCTAAAAGACCTCGGTATTTTGAATTTGAATGTAGTAACCGCTTTTTGGCCACATTCTTACATATGGCACCTTTAAATAAATCATTAATGTATGTTAACAGATGCATGTGCCCACAACCGATCCTCCTTGAGATCTAGGAATTAAACATACAAACAAACGCATGAGTGCTAAACTTACAATCTAAACTTGCACCTGTTGTCACAAAATAAAGATCCGGCCAATCACGCAAAACCAAACGACAAACATAATATTTACAAATTCCAGTTTGTTCTCTTACACTTAGAAAATGTACAGTTTGTTTTTTGAACATGTTGTCCTCGCAGCTCACTCCAGTCCAGCGTGAGGGATGGCAGTCTGGCTCCATGAGTGACGTTGTCCTAAGCAGACAGGATACAGGAGATCACAAGGAGTGGGAACTAGTCCCAGCTTGCCTTGCTTTTTAGTGATATACGATGCATGAGTAATGTCAGTAAAGTTTTTTTTTTTTAAGAATGCATCCTCCAGGGTCTTGTCAGAATTGTCCAGAGTGCGACCCGACTCTGAGTTCAGTTGTGCGAAAGATGTGAAATGAGCATACTAGGCTTTTATTCTCACCTTTGGCCATCACATATATATATATATATATATGTATAAATATATGTATATATGTGTGCGTCTATATATATATATATATATATGCACACATATATGTCTATATATATATCATCCTTTATCCCACCTTACAGAGGAGAGGATCATAAAATCATAAAACAACAAAAGAGCAGGCATAAAGATAGGCATCAGGCAGTCTCTTGAAGCATGTGGTTTATGTCGGTCACGGACAAAATCCTTACTTAGGCTAAGTTTTTTGTGTAACTTAAAAAAGGGCCTTTCCTCAGGTGGTGATTGCGAGACAGCGAATGTGCAAACAGCACAAGAACAAAACAAATTGGGAGCAGAAAAAAAAGGCTCTCGTCAGTCTTTCTAGTAGATTTGCATCACAGTCTCAGTGTTAGGAAATGAGCAAAAAAAAATAAGAGTAAATGTTTACTCTCTTTATTCTAATCATAGTTGTACACAATATTCATCTTTATACTTTAATACCCTTTGAAGTGCCACAAAGTGCAGTTAATATTAAAATACCAATCATTTCAAAACAATAAAAACAAAAGGAATAAGAAGGCAAATTAGCAAACATGATAAACAAAGCTCTCTGTCCACACGTTTTAGGAGAGAAAAAAAAAAATCATGCAACTATCCCAGACAGAAACGTAGTTTATATTCTTCTTCTTTTTTCTTTTTCTTTTAAATGAGCATATATTGATTCGATGTGATTTCCCTTTCAAAAAGAGACAAGCCACAGTGCAACATTGAGCATAATTAAAATATAACCCTGTGTGGATCAGAAACAAAGATGGGGGGGGGGGGGTTGGCACTTTGTATGACGGTGATTCCATTTGTAAGATACAGTCAGGTCGCACCTCTGCAGGCGCTCCA
The DNA here is from genome assembly GCF_963457635.1 of Microchirus variegatus. Taxonomy (NCBI): domain Eukaryota; kingdom Metazoa; phylum Chordata; class Actinopteri; order Pleuronectiformes; family Soleidae; genus Microchirus; species Microchirus variegatus. The sequence goes on from NC_139803.1 coordinate 16,643,693, forward strand.
CTGGACGCCAGCGAAAGCGGAACTTTGTCACAGTACTTGGCACCAAGAATGCTGGTAAAAACAAGATATCAGAATATTGTTTTTGTAGTTTTTTTTTTTTCATTCATATCCTTACAATTTATTAATAATACATCATTTACATTTGTGTTTTTGTATAAAAGACTCCTAAAGGGAAAAAGAGTCTAGAAGTGATTGTGAAAGAGGGGAAAGAATTGGAGATGAACATTGATTATGCCAGTGGTTTAATAAAAATAGCTACAAGAGATGGAAAGATAGAGAGAAAGTAGGCGAGGGGTAATGAAAAGAGAGGAACTGTTCAATGAGCTGGGGATACAGACAAAGGAATAATGAGAGGGAAACAAATAAAGTACTGGTCATGATTAAGAGTCTGTATGGCGAAGATGCAGCAAGTTCTACTGTGCAGCCTGGATTCCAGGTTGCAGCCCACAGACGAATGATTCACTTATTTCCTGTATCACCCATTAATTGAAGACCCAATCTGGAAATGTTTCTGAGCATCGGTTCCTAGTATGCAGGTTTTTAAAAAGGCAAAACATTTTGTTTTGGCATTTCGGTCATCATAACTGACAACACTGATGTAAAGCGATTTCTGGGACAGTGGGCAGGGATATTTTGGTGTGATGGATCAACACTTCCATAAGAACATTTCAGCGTGTTGCAAATCACGTTATCTGAGAGAGAGAATGCCAGTACAGCCTTCAAAGTTAATTTCTCGCACCACAGGAGGCTTCAGAGAGAGTGTGCCCCCTGGTGGCTGGTCCACAACACCTGCACTGCATACAGGTCCCTTCCAGCCCTGGCCACAACTGTCAAAAGCCGCGTTTCTACTGAGTGAAATGGTTCAGCTTGGTACAGTACAGTACATGTGTGTGTTTCCTTTAACTAAAACCTAAAACTTTTGACTAAAAACTTTTTTCAGGTCAAATCATTCCCCGGTCATCTATGTGCCACACCACAATTTAAGATAGAAAATTTATTTTCTACCGTGCAGTCACTTTCTCAACAATTTTCATGTAAAAAAGCAGTATAGTGTGTACATGCACTTAGTCCAACAGACCTTATATTCTCCAATACAGCACTAAAATAGTAAGGGGGATTTAATCTATATCCATCCATTATCCTTCCACATGAGGGTCTCGGGGGGCTGTGCCAAGACATAGGGCGAAAGGCGGGTTACACCTTGGACAGATAGCCAGTCCATTACAGGACCACATAGAGACAAACAAGAACATCAATTTAGAGTGTCCAATTTACCTAATCCCCATTTTAGGTAAGAAAGGAAACTTGAGAACCCAGAAAAAACCCATGCACACATGCTGAGAACGCAAACTTGAGTCTTCTTGCTGCAAAGGCAAGAGAGCTAACCACTACACCATCCGCACGGCTCGTTCAAAACCAATAGCAGTTTATAATTAGAGGGTGACTTTGTACAGTTTTTGCATTGTCATTTTGCTCTGTTTTCAATCTTTTCAATAAAACCTATATTTCTTTGCAAGACTTGACTTTACATTGTTTGTTTGCAAATAATCCACCCGTTATATACACCTGCAACACGGGTGTGTATACTGTGTATGTGTGAGTTTGAGGTTCTCCTCTCATTTTTTGACCATTGACTTGAGTGACAGAGAACTTAAATCCCTGGGTACCAGACCCCAACCGTTCCATTCCCTTGGGTTACCAAATCAAAATGGTACTGTCCGGTCAGCTGACAGTCAAGTGATTGGGTGACAGAAAAACATCACTCCCTTGCAATGGGTGTAAATATCCCATGGTACTCGAGGCAGTCTATTCTCATACTCAAACAGCCACAAACTGAGCAGGAAAAAAGAGCTGCTGGATGTCCTCCATTGTTGTCTATAGTGTCATTCGTTGTCATCATTACGACGTCACCCTACATATCTCACTGACACGGCCATCAGGCACAGCCCACACCCCGTCTACCAGTTAAAGGTTATGTTCTCCGTCGAAACACAAGGCCTTTACCATTACAAATTATCCTGTACTGTACCAAACCAAACCGTACCATGATGAAAAACACAGCAAAAGTCCAAGGCTCTGTTCAGACCTGGTATTAACCTGTCCTTAGTGCTCTGGGAAAAGCTTAGCTCCACTCTTCACACCTTAAATTCAAATAATAATAATAATAATAATAAAAAAGGACATCAGCTGAAGTGGTCTTCTTTCTGTCCTTGCATTCATTCATGTGGCCACATGTGTCCTCAAACCACAAAGTGTAGTTTTTGTGATTTTCTGAGAATGCATTCAGGGTGGACTTGGAGAATTCAGATCTGAACTTAGTATGATCTGCACGGATCATGCAGGACAGATGTTAATACCAGGTCTGAAGGAGTTCTAAAAGAGAATTATCAAGAGAACTATCAAGGCAATGGAGAACTGCCTTGATAATCTGTTGAAACAAGTGCATTTGTCCATGCTTATCTGATGGAAATGGATCAGGACAGAGAGCCACAGGTTTATGTTGGGTTTAGATACCCAAACCTCAACAATGAGTGCTTTTTCCACTGATCCTGCATACTGCCGCTTTGACTTTCACAATAACTGTAGATCACATGCTCATCCGCATAACTGTTTTCATCCTTGCACTTCCGGCGCTGACAATACATTTCGCATAAAGTTAAATTCTCCAAAAATCAGAACACAGAAACAGCTGTCGGGACATAGTGTGGTGCCCAAGCACTCACTTCCAGATTGGGCCTTTTTAAAGCTGCAGTTTGTAAGTTTCAATAAATGACAGCTTTATAACAGACAGCTTGTTGGAGCATATGTTGCTCCACACAGAGCTGCTCACTGCTATAATATCTTCACACTAAATGAATAGAAAATGAATATTTGCATTCTATGTAAAACAGCTTTGCACAAACAGCACTGCACATGCAAAAAAAAAAACAAATTAGAAAAACAAAACAAGCAAGCCGCACATTAGATGCTTGACTGATTGTGGTCAACTTGAAGGCCTCTTTGAGAGAGCGACAAGCTTAACGCTGCTTTTTGGGGGGCTTATCCAAACGCTGGATATTGAAAAGTTGTAAACAAGAACAAAAATAAGATGACAGGCTTTTGGCAAAGGACTGATTTTAAATCAACTTCTCGATTAATGATTATATTTTTAAGATATTTACTGGCTTGATATCTTACAGACTGCAGCTTTATTTGAGGGCTTAATGCAAAAGACATATTAAAGAGGAATAGAGGGTGGTGAAAGTGAAGTTTATATGGAACAGTTTGTGCGGTTCGTCTCTGTAAGCCCAGAGTGGGGTAGCAGAGGTTGTGCCTAGTCCTATACACGGGTGGTGGAATGTTGGTGTGGCAGAGCATTGTTGCTGTGGCTGGGGACGGGCGTGGTGGAAGGGGCCGGGACAGGGGGATACGTGTTGAATGGGTGTAGGGGCTGCATGCTGCTGATAGTGCTGGGGATCATAGTGATGGTGTTGGCTGTCATCAGTGGCACATCCTCCGGTGCTCGCCGCAGGGCCAGCGTGTAGTCAGGAGGACACACTGGGGGCCGCAGAGGCTCCAGGTCACCATGGACACCGCGGGAAGGCAGGGGTGTGCCGTGCTCTAGCTCCACTCTCTGCTGCTTCATCTGCAGTGACATTAGCTCCTCCTCTTGGCTAAGAGCCAGGTCATTGTGCGGCGGCGCACCGACTACTCCCATGCCAACGCCCATGCCCATTGTCGTGCCTCGTTGTGGCGAGAGTCGGCGGTGGCGCCTCTGCATGAGTTCGTGGCGCTTATCCCGTTTATAGTAAAGTGCAGCAAAAGCAAGCACGTTGAGAAAAAGAAGCGAGGCGCCCACGGCTACCGTCACGCTCAGCTCGGTGGAGTAATCTCTGGTCTCAGAGGGGAAAGGATGGTAGGGCGTACGCTCTGACCCATCGGGCTCAGGATCAGGAGGGTAAGTGGAGATTACAGGGTGTCGCGTGGAACGAGTACCAGAGCTTTGAGGGCCCTTCCAGCGGTTTGGGCCTCCAGGTGGCAGTCGTGTTGTGAACGAGCTAATGATTTTCTCATGAAGGCTGTGCAGATGTGGCACAAGCTCCAGCCAGAAGGCCACCTTGTTGGCCCGGTAGTTGTCTCTGACGCGAGGCTTCAGGCCAATATGCAAGTACTGCTTATCTTTGGAGATGAACTTGGTCCAGATGACCTCCTCAAAGCGGTTGGGCTTGGTGTGGATGAAGGTGGTGTCCTGAGGAACTGGCAGGTTTGGATCCCTGTAAGAGGGGCAGAGAGATGAGAACAAAAATATATCTTCAGAAGTTCAGAGATTATTTCAGAGTGGACAATGACCAGTTTAACCGAAAGATGAACTAAATCAAGCCCAAAAAAGTTCTTAATCATAATCTTAAAAATGTATGAACTGACCCCGTCTTGGCGAAGTTGGTCCAGTATGTCATGACAACAGCACTGAGCATTACGTCGTTCTTGGAGAAGTTACAGGGAAAGAGGTCCGTGGCTCCCACCATGGGAATGCCAAACACATATGGGATCTCGTCTCCGTGGGCTGCGTCTGCCCACTCTGGCCTCGCCTCGGTCTGACAGTGGTGGTGGAAGGTGTAGAAGTAGACTGGCGACTGGAATTCAGCGTGCAGCTTGGCAGTGGCAATGGCCGGGGCCACCCACTGATGGTCCGTGAACAGAGCCAGGAGGGTCTTCCTGCGCATGTCACTGTTGTCCCTATCTGCCCAGTCAGTGTACATGAATTTGATGGTTTCCCTCAGGATATCTTTACCTGGAAATGAACCAAAACACATGTGAGTATGCGCTGTACGTCATCAAAGAGTGCACTATAAACTATGAAACCCTAATTAAGTTATGTGAAATTATTTATTATCAGCATTTATCATGACACTAAATACATTATTTTTTAAATATTTTTTTTATTTTTCAAAATAACACATTGCCGTCATAAATAACATGTATCCACTGGACAGATAAATCCTCTGAGGCTGGAAGTTTGTGTAGAACTCTGTGCTGCACTGTGGAGCCAAGAATAGAACTTTTCGCAGACTTTGCAGAATTCCGGTTTTTGGATACCGTTGCCCTTGCCAGCACTCTCGCTTGTTTTACAGACAAAGCGGAGCTCCAACAATTCCAGGGATTTAGCACATTGTGACGCCCCAATTAATGCGGAACAACAAACATCTCCTGTACTTAGACTGAGGAGGACCACAAAAACATGAGCGAGTCATCTTTTTTACACACTTTGCCGATTGATAGGGCCTCCATCCCAGTCCAAGATATAAGGATTTAAATGATTAAAAAGTAGATTTTGCATAATATGCCCCCTTTAAAATTATTTTTAAATTTAAAATGAATTTAAGTATTTCAATTTAGTTAGCATAACTTTAAGTTTAACGTTGGTCCATAACAAAAAAAATCACATTATCTGAACACAATACTATTAGCTGATATTGATATTGAGGTCAAGACTCATATTTTCTCTTAACATTGTCAAGTTTACAGCGTCATAGTACAGATAAGGATAATCTATTTAAAAACTGTTGTAATCTTGATTTAAAATGTCAGTTGTTGATTCAAATCATAAAAATAACTTCAAACTGTTATTCAAAGTGTTTGATGTGCTTTCTTAGTTAAAGCAGGTTAAAAAGTGTCTCTTCAAGTTGAGTTATCTCATACTTTTTAAGCAGCAAGTGAACATTATCTGCAAGATTATATTCATAGTTTAAAAAACAAAACAAAAAAAAACTGTCTCAGCTGTCTCTATACAGCTTTTCAGCTTTACTGCTTGGACTGCACCAATAAAGACTCCAGGCCATAGCCGATATACAGGAAGCATCATAAACATTCTTTACTGCGAACACTGTTTTATACAGCAAAATCAATGTTATCCTATGTGCTACGGGTGATTTCATCACAGCACATCGATGATCTGTTCAATCCATGACTTCATTTCTTTAGCTGTTTCTCAGAAGTGAGACAATGTCAAGCAGAAGACGCGATGGACGGTGACGTCCATATGACCTGACAAAGGCATCAGCAGGCTAGAACAGTCGCTTAGCTTACATCAGTGAATCTGTGAGGAAGTGCCTATGGTAACTGTTTCTGAATAATAAACGTACATCACACCAAAAGGAAAAATGTAATGACACTCATTAAGCAACCGTTTCGTCATTCCTTCACCTCTTTGACAATTCCACTGCAATCATTGCAACAGTGATTAGGAACAAACCCAACAGTTTAAATGTGTCAAAAGTGTTCCAAAATACACTGCGCCTTATGAATATTTATGAAAATGCTAATTTTCCTTGACCAGATTTTCAAAGCTTTTCTGTTATCGCAGAAATGACCCTGAGATTCTTTACAGTGAAAGTCGGTGCTCCCTAAGCTGTGTGTGCCCCTGCTGGCCCCCTGTGTCGAGAACCAGCTCGAGATACGGATACTTGCCTGCCAACAGTGAGAAACTGACTTTTCACCGAAAGAAATCAATGTCGGCGTATGTCTAAGATATATTATGATATGTTCGCTGCTTTATTTTGCAGTTTGACAGCATTTTCTTTCTCCTCCTCCCGCCAAAGTCCGTAGAGAAAATCGGCAAAGTTCGTAATTGCATCACGGCATTGCATCAGTAAGTTCAAATGTGTTATTTTGCAACTTTAGTCCTTGAAATCCTTTGTTTTGGGTTTACCCAAGTGACATGAAATTACCAAATGTTTTAGCAGAAGCCCCGCAACACCTCGTCTTCAATAAGGTCTTATTTTTCTGGCAGCCATATTTTCAGTGAGAGTAGTATTCATGTGTCACACTATTTCCCAGGACAGGTGGCATACCTGAGGCCAAACACAGCATATCCAGTGATAGCTGTGCGTCAGTACAACCACACCAAAAATCTTTAAAGAGAGCCAAAAGTATAGGGACCACTATTATGTATCACTATTCTCTTCATTGTTTTGGATAGAGAGATTACTTCGTGCCATGTATACTCTTTTAACAGAGTAAAAGCAAGACTGATACCAATGTAAACATATTTTTCCTCCATTACACTATGCAAGGTGTCTATCACAGCTTGAGGTTAGTGAATAATGTTGAGATGACATCGTGTCTGACCATCAGGGTATCCATACAGATTGTCCACAAAGTTGGAGATGGTGTAGTCGAATGATGCTCCTGATATTCCATCTTCTCCCTCGCTGTCATCCACAAACTTCAGGCCCTCTCCCTGGTTGACGCCGAGCAATATGTCGTAGTTGAGGAACTCGCCCTGGTGTGAGAACACACACACACACACACACAGCATGTCAAAACAGTGCAAGAATCGAGGACAACGCAAGACGCGTATCGTGTGCAGTGTTCAATCTATTTTTGTTATTTTTCGTATTCATTTTTTTTTTTTACTTTTGCCAAGTTTGGTAAACAAATCTTCTTTCATTGGATTTTTGCGTTTCATTATCAAAGGGGTTGGTTCATGTCCATCCTCATGCTAGCTTAACTCGTGATGGATACAGCTAACTTTAACTGATGTAAGTAGCCATTCCTTGTGCCACTGTTGGAAATTAGCTCCCTCATGTGGCTCAGGTATGTACTGCAACTATGAAAAGGAGGAAAAAATCCAGCAAATGTATTTGTCAGAATGGAGTCTGAGACTTGCAGATAAATAAAACAAACAGTGACTTCAGACTTAACTTGTGACTCGACCTCAAAACACCTCAGTATTTAATTATACCAGTAGGTGTCCGTAGTGGGTTGGTTACTCTTCAGTAAGGCAGAGTATTCTGTGTCAACAGGAAGTCAGCTCAGACATGACGCGAGACAGTCTTACGAGCACAAGAAAATAATCAGTACCCAGCTAAGACTGTTGTCAACATTTTAATACCGGTGAAAATCAAAGTGCATAAGCACCATCTAGATCTGCTGTGTTCATTCACACTGCGAAAGTCAGGTTCAGCCTGTTAAATGTAGTAACAGCCAGAGCCGGCTCAAGGCATAAGCGAACTAAGCCGCTGCTTAGGGCCCCGTGACCACTAGAGGGCTCCCAAGAGCAATTAAATAAAAACAACAACAAAAAAAGTTTGTATTGCTGTAGTTTATTTAGAATTTTTCTCCCCATTTTTACCAAAGCCTTTTCACAGTTTTTACGTAGTTGTCAGGTGTGATTATTTAACTTTATATTTTATTTAGCAGCTAAGACTCTACTGACTGCAATGACTGGTAGACGGCGGTTGTGGCGCCACATGCCAAAACATGATTTCAAAACATAAACATGATTTGCAGTCTGCAAAATATTTTTTTTAATGCAAATATTTTGGCTGTACTGTTGTTGTTGGTGAGTTCAGTTTGTTATATGAACATTATTCCTGAGTCTCTGTTGCACCTTTAATATTTTATTTATAAACAGTTTGGTTTTATGCATTGATTCTCTGTGTTGCCAGTAGGGGGAGTTGCTGAGTTTGCCAATTGAAATATTTAAGTTAGTTAGTTAGTTAGTTAAGTGCAAATCTGGTTTCTGCTGGTTTCTGCTTCCATGCAACAAAAAGTTCTCACATTTAGTTTTACAATTGTAATCGTATTTGTGGCAGAGTAGAATAAGTAGAACACCTTTGGTACAGTAGGTGTGTAAATGATCAATAATCATTATTATTGGCAGAAACAGAGGGCCCCAAAGTCAAATTTTGCTTAGGGCCCCGTGGAGGCTTGGGCCGGCCCTGGTAACAGCCGCTGGTCAATTTGTCTGGTCACATTAGCTATGTAACCTTGCTGTAGATTATTTTCTAATGTTCTTCTTCACTTTCAACAGTTTTCCCTCAAACTTTGAACACTGAAAAATGTCATTCATGATGCGGTACTGTGTGGATGATAGTACAGTACATGCTTTGAATGAATAAGACTTAGCAATGCAGTGTGAGGGACACACCAGATGGAACGAGAGACTTGACATGAAAATGACGAAAACATCTCCATAAAACACACAGAGAAATTAGCTCTGACCTGCTGCATGAGGATCTCAGGATCATCTGGGACTACATCCCCATCCACCACAGGTCCAAACGCAATGTGATAGCGTGCAGGCTGAATGTCTTGGTCCACCAGCTCCCGGTAACTTTTTCTCCGCAGGCAGTCCACCAACTCACCCATGTCCTCCAGAGTGCAGCCGACCTTCCTCGCGAGGATTTTTGTGTACATTAGCGGCCTGTAGTTGACTGACCAGCTGGAGATGGCGGAGCCACTCTGAGCAATGGCCCTCTGGAACAGGCCTGCACAGAGCGGGATATAGCACATAGTATTCTTTCATCTGACACACTTTTGCAGCTGATGGGACCCTCAAGGCTTTACAGCTTGAGAGATCTCAATAATGCATATCTTGGAGGAATAAGAGCGACTCTAGAGCTATACCGTGTATGCACAAAGCGAGACAATATCCCGCTGTGTTTCATAACTGGAGAAAATCTTTATGAACATTAGCGTAGGAAAATTCAGAGCTTCCCTAACATCCAGCGGGAGACAGCAACAAGAAAACGGGTGACAACTGTGCACAGAGCAGCGGGCGATGCTGGATTAAAGCAAGAACGACAGGAACAGAGACGGCAAGAGGAGCGGGAAAACACTCGCACTGTTGCATCGCTGCACTGTTATGTAAAGTGGTTTGCTGTCCCTCTGTTTTATCTGCAGATTCTGTCATTAATAATTAAGCCCCCCGATATTCTGCATGTGCCCCACCCCCACTCCTCTCCCTGTGAAATCAATTAAAAAAGCCTCTCAGCTGCAGCTCCAGCTCCACTGCTCATCTAATCTCTCCCCTGTACAAACATGTCCTCGCACACACACACACACATGCATACTTAAGTGTTGAAAGTAAGTAAGTACAAATTTTGTGAGAATTTTGAGAATTACGAAGTTTATTCCCCACAGTAAACATTAAAGGTGCATTATGTAATAAATCTAAAGCAACTGGCCCTAAAATCCTCCTAAAATGTCACAGAGACTCAGGAATAATGTTCATATAACAAACTGAACTCACCAACAACAACAGTACAGACAAAATATTTGCATTTAAAAAAATATTTTGCAGACTGCAAATCATGTTTATGTTTTGAAATCATGTTTTGGCATGTGGCGCCACCTACCGCCGTCTACCAATCATTGCAGTCAGTAGAGTCTCAGCTGCCGAGCAACCACGGGTTGCCAGTTATGTCAGATAACTAAACCAAAAAGACCTCGGCATTTTGAATTTGAATGTGGTAACCGTTTTTTGGCCACATTCTTACATATGGCACCTTTAAACATAAACATCCACCCATCTTCTACCACTTTATCCTTCACATGAAGGGCACTGTGCCAATCTCAGCTGACATAGGGCCATAGACTGGTCACAGGGTCTCAAATGGAGATAAACAACCATTCACTCTCATTCACACCTACGGTCAATTTAGATCAGGGCTATTCAACTAAAATTTCGGGAGGGCCAGCTTTTCAGAATGCTGTCCAGCCAGTGGTCCGGTCAACCCCATGTACTACTATTTTGTGTTGCATGTAGAGTAAACGGACACAAATAGAATCAAAATGTTATAAATTATTTAGCACTTATTTATTGAAATGGATGCTAGTTTTGTGCAAAAAAAGTCAAGTAACAAAACCACCAACATTCAGGCACAACACAATTTGTGTATAGTGCCAAAAGTTACAGTTACAGTACCACCAACATTCGGGTAGAACAGTCACAATTGGCTCTTACAAAATTAGTGGTAACAATATGAACAACATTAAGGTGCAATGGCCACAATAGGCTATTTTTGCAGAAATATAAGTAACAGTACCAATAATATTCAGGTACAATTGCTACAGTTGGCTCATAGTGCAACATTTTCTGGTACATACAATTACAGCTGTACTAGTATTTGCCAAATAGTGTCACAAAGTGTCGCAAAGTACCAGAAATAGGCGAAGCCACGGTTTTATTCGCATTTAAATAATACATTCATTATTTATCGGTTAATGGGCCGCTGGCCGGTCCAAATTGCTTGAAGGGCCGGTTCTGGCCCCCGGGCCTTAAGTTGAACAGCCTTGATTTAGAGTGTCCAATTTACCTTATCCCCATAGTGCATGTTTTTGGACTGTGCGAGGAAGCCAGAGAACACAGAGCAAACCCACACACACATGAACATGCAAACTCCATGCATCCAGAATTTAATTTAAAAAAAAAATGTTTTCCACTAACAGAGATATTTAGGTCGCTATAAATCTGACAGGCTTTGGTTTTGTGAGAAATCTATCCAATCCAGTCAATTTTTTTTATTTTTTTAAAAAGTAAGTAGAATTATGCAATTTAGGAAATGCAGTGGAAAGTTGTTAGAAATATAAATACTCAAGCACTGACGCTGCCCCAAAATACTAATATAAGTATAATTCGAAAATTTCCTTATATTTCATCACTGAAGTGATAACAAGTTTTGATAAGAAATTTTAAAAAAGGGGTTCCTAATATAATACGACACAACATCTGCCGGGGTTGAATGCTATAATCCACACAGCAGGTGCAGCACGGCAGTATCCATGCAAAGCATTCTGGTTAGGTTGTGAGCGTATCAGTGAGTATTTGACAGCAAGCAGTGCAGTCGACAGCTGGCTACTTGTCAAAAAATACCAACTTGGCCAATGCTGCCCAATTACTGAAATGCTTTCCCTTGTCCTCTTGAATATTTTCTGATTCAGAACAGATACAGAGATGAGCCTCTCACCACACACTCAGAGAGGAGAATCTCTCTCATTTCATTTAGCACATAAAAGATGTTATTTTATCCGTCCAATGTCTGTTGGGGTGAAGGTTGATGGTTTGGTAATAACATAACGTCCTAGTTCTTTGTAAATTTTTATTCACCTTCTGAGCTCTGTTGTGACAGAAGGTCATATCAGAGGATTAGTGATCAAGCAAGTGTGTATTGAAGAGATCCAACATCCAAAAACTACAGAGAAAGTAGTCTTAATAAGTTGTTTTGGCCGCTGCTCTGGATCATAAAGTAGTGCTGAATGGCCCAGTGCTACTGCAAGATTTATTTTTACTATAGTGGAGAAGGATAATTGGACAAGGGTGATTTTGTAAGTGCAGTTCACTGATCTTTGCCTCATTTGGTGCAATGTTATTTTGGATTATTACAGCGCTTCTTTGCCAAGGTGGTATATAGGAGTATTGGCTTCATGGCAAATATCCTTCTTCTGTTTACTCAAACACAGTTGCTTTTCAGATTACTTAAGAAAAACAAAGATCAACAGCGACTCTTTTAAAAAGGTTATTATAATCCTAATAAAAAAATGGTGTGGTGGAAAATGTCATACAGCTGAAATTGCAGGTGAGCAGCTGAAAATTGCTAACTTGCGCTGTAATGAAATACACAACCCACAGAGTTGTGAAAGTTAATCCTATACGACAGCTAAAAGTGACAATGCCAGTGAAGTAACCTCACCCTCAGAGTGGTGGGAGAGGATGAGAAGGTTCACACAGGCAGCACCGGCCCCAGAGCCAAAGATGGTTATTCTCTCTGGGTCTCCTCCAAAGTGGCCGATGTTTTCATTGAGCCAGCGCAGAGCCTGGATCTGGTCCAACAAGCCATAGTTCCCCTTTGCAGACTGGTCCCCTGTGCTCAGAAAGCCTGCAGGGTACATTAGAACAAACACAGGGAGAAAGTACAGATTTATGAGCAGATGGAGGAACAACACATACATTCAGAGGCACAGGATAACATACTCCTGTGTTGATTGTCATTATTCTAACATTATCCCATATTAAGAGTAGATGAAACTTCTCAGCCACCGACTCATTGCCAGTCTGAGGAGATTTTACACAAAAAAACTGCCAAATGACTCATTTTTAATACCCAACCTAAAAAATACAACACAGTTAAGAAGACAAGCAGAGAGAAGAGCGCAACAGAAGGCATGTTTCACCTACTTATGCAGTTGGTACACTCCCACAACAAGATAAAATAAACTGAAGAAAATGTCAGCCACAGACACACAGGATTCACACCATATTCTCACAAGCACACACAAAGACATCTGCCGCTTTGCACATTTTTGTAAATGATTTTAAGAGCTAAAAGGTTTGAAAATGTAATAACACACTTCCAAAAAACATAATAGGGAGATGTACATGTTGTTGATCCATTTATGCTGACAAATCTAACATCAGCTGTTCATTATGTCAACATCCTATAAATTGCAAAAATTAAAGCTTTGCATCATTGGTTGTCAGTTGGGGGTTCCATGTCACAGTGGATGGTTGGAAAAATATTTAGCCTTTAAATCTATCATGATTTACATTGTAAATGTGCCTAATTTATAAGCACTTCATGTATAATCTGAAAGTTCCAAGATGACTTTCTTGTCAATCAAGTCAAAGTTATTTCCAAGAACAATACATGATGGGGTTCTGGTTAATCCTACCATATGATCAATATTGTTTTCTTGATTGTATCAATAGAATGCAGATTGAGATGTTGAATAATACATTTTGCTAATGTATCTGCCAAAGTCTTATGGTGAAAAATAAATAATACAAAATAAAAGACTAAAGATTTGTGCTGTTGCTTCATTGTAACGCTGGCCCACAGTTGCTCCCTCAGTCAGACTCGCCATCAGCAGCAGCACAAATCCAGTTTATGGATTGCTAAAACATTGATTAAGACAGGTGAAAACAAAACCTTTCACCTGGCTTCTCATTGTAGCTTCTGATGTCACTGCAGTCAAGGGTATACTTCTGATATACTTTGCCAAATAGTCTACATCAGGTGTTACGTTTCTCACTCCCAGAAGACAGACTGTGTTGTGATTGGCCAGTACCTGGAAGTGACATAATCAGCACACCAGCTCTCAGAAGCGCAGCTCCCCCCTCTGGAACGGTGGATGCACTGCTACTCGTGATCAAAACATTGTTTTAACAGTGTTTAAAAATATTTTCAATCACGACTCCCCGCCGCAGTCCCTTTTATGACTTTGACCCAGAGTCAGAAGACACTGTCGCTCGTGAAACACCTCCACAACGGACGTTATTCTTCTTGTGCGGTTCAATGTACGCAACCGGATGTGCCCGGACTAGTGCCCGGAGCAGGACGATCTGCTGTTCAGGAGAACCGCTGTTTACGTAACCGGACTGGGTTTTCTCAGAGATCTTGTTAAGCCCGAGATTACAATAAAACACAGCGTTCTCAGCAGTGGCTGAACTGTTTGTTTCAAAACTTCAGGGCTTCATAAACGAGGTAATGACGCAGATACACACAAAAAAAAACAGCGTTAATTGGAACTTCCGGTCTTGGTCCACTTTAACACTGTGCTCCCTAACGCAATTAATGTTTGTGGTGAGGGGATAGGACATGTATTCTTTTAATACGTGTATATTCATATACACACAATTTGAGTCCATAGGCCTGTTGTATAAACAGAAACAGACAAGTGGAAAATCAAGCAATAAATCAAAACATATTGGATAAAGTTGCATGGTATAATGGGATATATTATGCGCAGATTTGTGCTTGTCACAATTTATATTGGGCCCCAGAGGTTTGTCATCCTAAAAAAGTGGCTCCGTGTAAAAAAAAAAAAAAAACCCTCTCTAGATAAGTGGTAGCTGTCAGAATATAGAGCTATTTAACATATTATAATAAAAAACGTATTTCACTGACAGCAGGTGTAAAGAAAGCATAAATTGCAGCTCTGTAGTGCAGCCATGCATGCTTGCCTTGCCATCCAGATGAGCTTAGTGGTTGAACAGTAAATGCCAATGTTTGCTTTTGTCAGGATGTGTACATTAAAAACATAGTATATTCAAACGATAAACAAGACCCCTGAGGTTATGGTTAGTGTCTCTGCATAAAGTCTGTTGGTTAGATTGTCTCTATATGGCATAAAGACACATAAATGCTTGTGATTAATAAAGTGATCACAATTCAAAAACATTTCCTTGGGAGATAAAAAAGACATATATCGATGTTGTGAAGGATGGCCGTAAAGTAAAGTGATAGGAGTCCACAGGCAGATGGTGGGAGACAGCAGTCAGTGGGTTTGAGTGCTGAACGGCAAATGGATTATAATGCGATGGCAGGGATGATAATGATGGTGATGATGACATCCTGCCAAAATGACCTTCGCACCACCATCGGCTTGACACACATCTCAACCACACTCTACACTGAACACTGTGCACTACACCTAACAGCACTTTAAAAGCTTTTTGCTTGGGTACCCTGGCTAAATTATGATTCATATTACTAAAAAATCCTTTGACAACAATATGACACAAATGCTTTCAGCCTTTTGGACAACTTGCACAATGGAATATCTGCCTGTGAGAGATGCAGCGGTTGCACAAAATGTTAACTGAGAGAAGGTAGGGATGGGCAGTGAGCAAAACTTCAATATTATCTCAGTATCTTGACATGTGGCATTGGATATCATCATATCATGATATGACATCTGTGATGTCTTTGACTGGTTTAAAACGCTGTTGCAGCCCTGACAGTGAGGCATTTAGTATTAAATATTATATTTAATATTGATGAAAATCACATGGAATTAAAATGATAAGATTATTTCCCGTTTTGGCAAACTTCAGAATCTCCTAAAACGTCTAGCAGCTTTTATATACATCAAACAATGGCGGCCACCGAAGAGCTCGCCGTTGATTTAATTTAGGCAACTCCCCTGAGATACTGGATAGCCATCGCTCCTAGAAAACTACAACATTCACTTTGCTGATTGTCTGTCGCTCTAAATATCATGTCATCCAGATCATCGGTCTGATTTACTGCAGGTCTATCCAATTGCTTACAGAAGCATTTTCATCTACGTCCATTCCATTGGTTACGCCTCTTGAAAGTGGGAGGTGACTACATTCTTTCCGGATTCCATCTTAAAGCTCAAATAGAGTGGTCCTATCGCACATATATGTGAGTTATGGAGGTCTACTTACATACAATAACTTGTTTTTATGGTCAAAAACCTCCTAGTTGCTGTAAATGAGCCGATAGAAATCTCTCCTCACTGAAGCTCTCTTCAGTAGCGCTGTTTCAGACTGAAATCTCACATCCAGAAGACAGACTGTGTTGTGATTGGCCATCCAGTGTAGAGCCTTCCCAACCGTCTTGTGATTGGCCAATACCCGGAAGTGACGTAATTAGCACACCAGCTCTCAGAAGCACAGCTCCCCCCTCTGGAACGGTGGATGCACTGCTACTCATTATCAAAACATTGTTTTAACAATGTTTAAAAATAGCTTCTTCACGACTCCCCGCCGCAGTCCCTTTTACGACTACGACCTGGAGTCAGACCCAGAGTCAGAAGACACTGTCGCTCGTGAAACACCTCCACAACGGACGTTATTCTTCTTCTGCGGTTCAATGTACGCAACTGGATGTGCCCGGACTAGTGTCCGGAGCAGGAGGATCCACTGTTCAGGAGAAATGCTGTTTAGGTAACCGGACCGGGTTTTTTCAGAGATCTCGCTGAGGCCGAGATTACAATACATAAAAGCGTTCTCAGCAGTGGCTGAACTGTTTGTTTAGAACCTTCAGGGCTTCGTAAACGAGGTAATGACGCAGATACACACTAAAAAAACAGTGTTAATTGGAACTTCCGGTCTAGGTCCGGAGATTCAGATGCAGTTTGGCATTAGCCAGGCTATAAAAATATGGAATATAAAACACATTATGGATGTTACAATGTGAAAAAAAGAACACAATTACAATTTTCATTAGTTATTTATTATTAAATAAATAATTTAATAATTAATTTATTATTGCAGTTTCCATAGAAATGTTTTTAATTCAAACCATATCAGTGTTGGAGCAGAAATAATTTTAAAGGGATTATGCCCAGTAATGAGGATATAGTTCACATGTTTTGCAAGTAATTGCATTATCCTTGGATCATCCCAGTGATTGACTGGCTCTGGTCCTGATGTGACTCTGACCTGGTTACGAATCGGCACTGACCCACGCCGCTAATCAGAACCATAAGCATGTGGAAGTGTCTGCCCTGACTGTGTGCTGAGCCGAGCCTGAGCTGCCTGCCACAGTTGCCTGGCAACTGTTCAGAGCTTCAGGCAAAATGGTATGGACAGACACTCACAAAAGCACTTGCATGCACAAAATTCAAGCACTTCCATATTCAAGTGCACAAACTATGCCACACAAAAGACAGTCGCTACACACATGCATGGATAAATGTGAGAGCCGGCATGCCGGCACAAGCTAATTGTCACGCTCTCCGCCAGGGCAACATAAAGAATTTGGTTTGTCCTCTACCACTGAAGATAAATCAAACAAGTTCTTTCTTGTGAATCTCTCTTCACTGAGTCTCTCCTTGTACTCATCTGCTGAGTTAAGCTTCCTACAGACTTTAGCGCTGAGAGCAGCAGTTTATGAAGCCGAACTCATACATATTCAACACTTGCTTTAGGTAATGGCCAAGGAAAATGTGAGGAGAGTCATCAACCTTTAAGTAAAGATACTGGCATGAAGACACAGGGAAAGGAAATGAAGGGCTGATAGAGACTACAGAGAAGAGTGTGGTGAGCATTAAATGGAGGGACATTTGAAGCTCTTGCACTCACAAACTTCTAATTGTAACTGCTTGAACTTGGATGTTCTGATTACAGAACATCCTTTGGGAAAGTGTGTTTTTTTGGTGGAAAAAAGCTGTGAAAGCATGATACTTCAATTTAATGCAATAAAAGTAAGATTGAGCTTTTAGTTGTTCTTTGCTGTACAATGAAGAGATGAGTCATGGTGAGAGCTCTCATCTCCACTGCATCAACAGCATGAACTTAAAGGTGCATTATGTAATAAATCTAAAGCAACTGGCCATAACATCCTCCTAATATGTCACAGAGACTCAGGAATAATGTTCATATAACAAACTGAACTCACCAACAACAACAGTACAGACAAAATATTTGCATTTAAAACATTTTTTTTGCAGACTGCAAATCATGTTTATGTTTTGAAATCATGTGTTGGCATGTGGCGCCACCTACCGCCGTCTACCAATCATTGCAGTCAGTGGAGTCTCAGCTGCCGAGCAACCATGGGTTGCCAGTTAGGTCAGAAAACGAAACCTATAAGTATTTTGAATTTGAATGTAGTAACCGTTTTTGGCCACATTCTTACATATGGCACCTTTAAAATAGAAATGTATCAAGGTGATTTTTTTTGGTGGGGGGAATTCCAAATTTGCTTATATGAAAACAAATTGTTGTGTGTTTTTAGTGTTTTTGCAGGGGTGGCACGATATCACATGTCCGTGCCCGATCACAAACTTGAGTATCTACCAATACCGATCTGTCTGTCAGTCTGATAGCAGTCATTTTCTGCTTTCCATTTTTTCAACTATCAAGCTGTTAACAACACATTTGTGCAAGCCATTTAAAGTCATTTCAAAGACATAGTTCTCCGACAAATATTCTGCTCCCATAAAGACGAAATAAACAACCCACTACATGACTCAACTAAAATGGTATTGGTGATTTTATGTATTTCTTTTTTACAGTGTATGCAATATATATGGTTTTCAGATTGTACCAAAGTATCAAATTGTCTCATCCCTAACATTTAGTGTAATATGAGGGATGAGCCATTGCAAAATAATAAAATAATGGATTGGATGTAAACAAAAAATAAAATAAAAAAATCAGATAAATTCCAAAAAAAATACAATGATTGTAAAAAAATCTGTTTTCCCTTATCCAAATGTGCTCTAGTGTGAGTCAAATGACGCGTTTTGCATCACAGTAGGGCACATTTTGAAAATGGAAACTCAGTGAAAAACTGAGGGAGGGAAGCACATTTTCTAAAAAATACTACTGCTATTCTAGCAATACAAAGCCACATTCAAATCGGTGAAGTATTCCTTTAAAGGCTTCACTAAGTACACAGTGTAAACTGTGGTCTGTTTTTCCTTAATAGGAGTATTCTGTTTGTTTTGCAGAAGGAACATTGTGTTTTTTTTAAATGGCTGGTTTTGGCTTGATAGTAAATGCATCAGCCAAATGTGCTGTGAACAGCTTGGTAATTTGAAAGATGCAGCAAAGTGTGTATTGGACGGACATCTGTAGATTCTCAAGGTTGTGATATCTGTATCAGACAAGAAAAAAAAAGTGGTTTTGAGCCTTCAGCTGCATTGGCCAATTGTTCGCTGCATCCTCCCACATTCACAGTCCAGAACTAAAATGTGTGGTCTCTGGTCAGAGGCATCTGACTGTCCTGAGATGAGGAACACACATCTGCAGAGTCATTTTTTACAACTGAACAGAACTGCAGTGGGTCACTGAACATATTTCTGTGAACCAGATGAGAGGAGGGGAGGGAGGGGATGGGGTGAGGCGGGAGGGAGAAAGACCAAAAAAAAGAGGAATTAAAACAAGTACTGCCCAAAGCTACTGTCACAGACCAGAGAAGTGAAAGGCGAACTAAAGGACATGTATAATTCCACTGCAATGTCAAAAATCAGAGGGAAGACACTGGCCATTTAATACACAGGTGAGGAGTCGCAAAATTCAAGTAGATCAAATATAGACACACCAATTAAAAAAAAGGTAAACACAAATGGTGACCATTTCCTGCACACTGAAGACTCATGAATCCATTTTGATAATATGATCATTCAATTCTCCACAGACTAAGGGGCACAGACAAACTGCGACTTTGCCAGGTTCCAGATCACCTCACTCTGTGTCTCTGAGTTTTACGGTGGATGACAGGACTGCAGCTTTTTGAGTAATCACAGCACACATCACTCCAATTGTATTTGGCAGCTACTGGGAACACAATCAAGAGTGCGGATACAAGAAGCTCTCTCGCATTTTTTACACGTTTGTGCATATTTACAACCATATAAACTGCACACGCATGTAAAAAACACAAGTGGTATCCATGGTAACTTGATATTAACTGTACAGGACATGCCGCAGTTTGGACCAAAAAAAATAATATTCATCACAGAGCCACCACCTTCAGAAATTGAGTGATCAAAAAATCCTTGTGGAATTTTCTCACAAGTTTCCTGCATTCAACAGGAATTTACTGATAAGAGAGAGTCCTTTATTTGTCCCGCATGTGTTTTTGCATTTTAGTAGCTGAACATGCAAACAAAAGAAGAATGACATCCTCTTGAGTATGTGAAGGCCACCATATTTACCTGATCCACTTGGGAAATAGGAGGAGTGAGCAGAGGAGTCCTTTATTTGATGCAATCTGCAGCCTCACTTTTAGAGGATACTAATTCTTACACACAGGTACGGTGGCAATCACCTCCACGAAGAACAAACAGCCAAATAGACAATAAGATGAACTGCGGAAGTGTTTCAAAAGGTATTTGGTTCTCATATGTATTTTTTTAATAGTCAATATGAACATTTTGCTCATACACTACTGTTCAAAAGTTTGGGGTCAAATAATTTGTTTGTGTTTTCCATTAAAACTCACACTTTCATTCATCAAAAGAGTTGCAAAATGAATAGAAAATATAGTCAAGACATTGACAAGATTACAAATGATATTTATTCAAAATAGTAATTTTGCCCTTCAAACTTTTTTCAAAGCAATACTGTTTTCAGCTGTGCTGTGCACAAGGGTTTTCTAATCATCCAATAGCCTTCTAATGCGATTAGCAAACAATTACATTATAAACCAGGTGTTTGCAGCTAGAATAGTCAATCACCAAATTAACAATGTATAGAATGTATTTCTGATTAATTTAATGTTATATTTATTGAAAAAATTTGCTTTTCCTTCAAAAAATAAGGCCATTTCTAAGTGACCCCAAACTTTTGAACGGTAGTGTATGTTGTGGCCCATTTTGAATTCTGAAAAACCCTCTGGACCTGACCAAATCCTTACTTCACAACTCTGAACAACACACAACACAATACAGTATACGAGAGAAATGATTTCCATCTGTATGACTTGTATCAAGTATGTATTCATTATATTATCCTCTGATTCCTCTAGTACATTTTTGTCTCTTTGCTGGGATTAGAAGTACAGTTCAGTCTGAAGAAATACTAATAGGACCATTTCAGGTATGTATTACTTTGTATGTGAAGTATACCCAGAAATGCATTTAAACTGTAATTGGGCTCCCTCCTGCGTAACTACCCTGCTCTCAGTATACTGCCCATGGGCTTCCAATGTCATTTAATGTATTACCTTACTAATCTCATTCAATTTTTTCTCAATTCACGTGTCCATTCAGAAGGTGCCAAGCTGTTCAGTGAAACTGGGCTGTCGTACAAGTCTGGTGTGCTTTCCTGAAAGCTCCTTATGTCGCACTAAAAAGACATTTAAAGCTTTTTTAAGTTTAACTTAAACACACTTAAAGCTCCCTTGGAGTGGTCCGAGTGCACATTATATGTGAGTTATCGATGTCTACTTACATACATTAACTTGTTTTTTGTGGTCAAAAACCTCCTAGTTGCTGTAAATGAGCCGATAGAAATCTCTCCTCACTGAAGCTCTCTTCAGTCGCGCCGTTTCAGACCGAAATCTCACCCCCAGAAGACAGACTGTGTTGTTATTGGACAGCCAACGAGAGCTTTTCCAACTGTTAGTTAGAGTACTAGATTATTTGTTTGACTGTTTTATTCTTTAAAAGCATAACCTGGGAGATGAACTGCTTATAAGCCACAGCTAGAAGTCACATTCATTAAGGCTGGCTTTACACGACAACGATCTGAACACAAACTGCAAAAGTGGCGTTGCGTTCCCACTTTTTATTTTGCTTTTAGACGAGTGTCTTTGGGTGGAAATCTGCATGCACACGGTGACGCAAAAGCGTGTGAAATTTGATGTAGTATGCATGCCAGGTGGCTAGGTGGCACTGTGAAGCACTGTCATACAACAACACCAACTGAAACGTCCTTCTACTTCTCTCTAGTAGCACTGAGTAGCCTACAGTCAAAAACCAAAACATTAACTCGGCGTAATTGCTGAAATGACTCCTGGATAGGTATCAGAGCAGCTAAGGCAACTTGAATGTCCAACTGATGGATATAATCCGACATGTTTGTTGTTGTTTGGCTGCACATGGATCTGACGTCAACGCGTATGGGAGATCCGCCAGCTTGAGCAGCTCAGAGCACACTTTTGTGTTTTCAACCCTTTAGACGTTACATAACGGTGGAGAGTTTTTAAGATTTCCACTCTGGAGGGTGGGTTAATTTTTTAAAACGCAGTCGCCGTCTAAACGAAAGGCACATCTGATAAAATATTTTGTCGGTTTCACTCGGGAGCGTTGCCGTGTAAAGCCAGCCTAAGATGTATTGTCCTTTTCAAAAATATTCATCCATCCATCATCTGCTGCTTCATCCTCCAGATGAGGGTCGCGGGGGGGAGCAGTGCCAATCTCAGCTGACATAGGCGGGGTTCACCCTGGACAGATTGAGAGTCCATCACAGGGCTTCAAAAATATCAATAAAATAAAAAAAACTATTACCTTGATTGATTTTATACCCAAATACAAGTTGGAGTTGGACGATGCACTTGTGCCACACACGATCGACCATGAGCCCCTTGACAGTTTGCGTTTGATTGTTATGCGATGAGTAAGTTGTCGAGCAGGATGTATGGCAGGCCGCATTAATTATCTTCCTTGGATTTGACTACTCCAGCTGTGCCTCTGGCGGCCAGCTTGGCATACAGATTGGTGTCACTTTCATTCATCGCACCTATAACTCATCACTGTTGATGTGAATGTGAAATTTGCCAATAAGGGAGAAGGTGTAGCTCTCATTCCGATAAATGTCAAGTCGCTGAAACTTTCGAGCCACTTCTACAAAGGTAAGATACGTCTTGTATTGTAGTTTTTAATTTGTAGGCCCAGCAGCTTTGCCTGCATGGGCATCTCATCACAGTTTAGTTCTGTGTGCAGCCATCACAGTCTGTAGAGCGCTCACAGTGGGAAGAGTGTGGCTCTGAGCAAAGAGTGGGAGGTGCATTTCATTTGTATTGGGGGATGACCGAGTTGTGAGAAGGCAGCATGCTGAAATTAACAGAGGGCAAAACGTGTGCCAGCTTAAAAATGTCACAATAATTGGATGTTTTTTTGAGAACAAAGGGTCAACACATTTGAACTGATTCCCAGGGCTATCACTGACTCGACCCACGCTGAAAATATCTGGGCTTGTAAATTTCAGCCATTTAAAGAACAGAACGATTAGTGTGTTATAACAAAAATAAAACAAATCTAAGAAGACAGGTAACACTGTTTTTTTTAAATCAAATTCATTATTTGGGTTACAGTTGGACTCACTTGGAGTAGGCAGACTTGGAGATATCGAGCAGTTCAAGATAATTTATTAAAGGCAAGGAAGCAGGGTGAGTAATGGATGTGTGTAGGCAGTGCAGCTGGCGTCCAGCTAAACAGCGCAGATGAGCGTCTGAGGCAGCATGCAAACCAACGAAGCCATCTGACTACATTAGAGCACGGGAATTAGCGAAGTCGACGAGAAGCAAGAGCAACAAGCGAACACTAGAGAGGTCATAGGAAATCATAGAAAGGCCATGAGAGTTACCACTGAGTGCAGGGAAATGATCGGGCAATGGGCAGCTGAAGAGCTGGGGTATGAGTGGATGACGCTGATGAGCGGATTAGTGGCAGATGAGTCCAAGCTGCAGGTGAGATGATTGAAGGCCACACCTCCACCACAGAGACACATGGCCATGTGGTGTTTAAGCTGAAAGCGTGTTTGGTTGGCCGATGCTCGCGTTGCCCCTTGGAATGCATTTCCAAGGGGAATGGCAAGTAAAGCAAGGGCCAATTCCAATTCCTATCTAAACCCTCAATCTTAACCCTTAATCTTAACTGGCCCTCAAAACCAAGTGTTGAGGGTTATTTTGTCACTTAGAAATGGGACACCCCTTAAATGCAGATACATCTTCACTGACTGTAGGGGGCAGAATAACGCGAAAGCTGTGTCCAGTCTGTCAACTCCAAAAAAGAATAAGAAGAACACATTTACATTTAGTTACTAGATGATACTCATACAAATACCACAACCACGGACATATTCAGCTGACAGTTACCACACACCACGGCTTATTGAAAAGTAAACGATAGCAAACGATCGTTTGTCCGCACTGGCCGGCTATTGACAAAAGATCGTAAAATAAAAATAAATGTACGTAACGTAACAATGACGTCAGTAATCCATAATATGGGCCTAAACTAAGATAATACAAATGGTTTTCATAATTTTTAATATCTCTATTAACAAAGAAAATACTTAATTTGTAGCGTACTCGTTTCGCTTCTTTCGGCGCCATCTTTGTTAGGTCAAAACACGCAATGCATTCTGGGTAGCCCTTGCTCCCAAGGGTGGTCTCGGAAAATCTCAATATTGAGGGCAATACAGCCCTTAAACCAGCCCCTCAACTTAATTTTTCTGAGAATCGGGACAGCACTTGCACTTGCGGGAGCGCGCATTTTTGAGATTGAGGGTTAAGCAAGGAATTGGAATTCACCCCAACACACCCACATTGTAGTTCAGCAATGTCTGTTTCCAAAATGAATATCCCCGATGCATGTCTCGAGTAGGGATGATGATTAATCATTTTCAAATACAATTTGCAACATATTTATATAATAAAATAGCCAATGCTGCAATTGAATTGTTCTATTTTTGATTCTTCAATGCCAAAAAAATGAATTGAGAACAATTCATATCTTTAAGCTCCTATCCTTGTGTTAGAGTATAGGAGGTCATATTTTGATACTATCTCATGTGTTAATGCTCCATCTTATTGTACAAGTACAGTGTGTAAAATTTAGCAGCAATTCATGCAATTTAGGTGACTGTACACTGAGAAAACGTTCAGGATAATTATGTTTTCTTTAAAGCTCCCATAGAGTGGTCCTATTGCACATATATGTGAGTCATGGAGGTCTACTTACATACATGAAATTGTTTTTATGGTATCAAAAACCTCAGAGTTGCTGTAAATGAGACAATAGAAATCTCTCCTCACTGAAGCTCTCACACTGGACCTTTAAATTTCAACAAAGTACATTTTAAACTGAAAAAAACGACAAAATTTAATGACATTTATTTGGACATTTTACCCAAATAATTTAACCCAAGTCCAGTACTGTCTTTTGACAGCTTTTAAACAAACTTGCTATTAATAACACCGTTGTTCTGATGTATTTACCACCAAGGCATAACCAGTTAATTAAAAACATAATTCTCCAATATTTATCTTCCTTAAAGGAAGAAATGTCACCACAGCATGACTCAGCATGACTCATGACAAGTAATTCAGCGCCTTCTTTTTAATTAAATTCTACTACCAATTAAACTACAGTCAGCTGGTTTTCTTTTTTTTTTTTATCTTAAAATAAGTCACAGCACAGCTGACATGACGCAACATGTCAACCATGAACAATCACTCACTGCAGCAGTGCACATATCTCTATTCACCATGGGCTTAGTGAAGCATTATGTCACACTTAGGGCTTGTGATCAGATTTTTGATATCTCACTGATTCTGAAGAGTCCTCGACCAAAGTTAAGTATTGGATCAGCTTATCGCTATAAACAACCCTGCAAAAAGTAGCGTAGCAGCTCTACAATGCTGCAATGGAGCAAAAGCCCACATTTATAATTCTCTTGTGTTGTGTCGAGAAGTATAGCAAATATATATCGGTTCATTACGAAGCTGTTGAGGGACATATTAGAATGTGGCAACACTGAAATATTACCTAACACAATTGTAAATGTGGAAAAATACATTCAACAGATGTTAAATTCATAGCTCTATTTACTCCATGCAGAGGTTATCAAATGAGGCTCCACTTTCTGAAGCTGCAAGAGCTGAAATCACGTAGAAAGTGCAGAGAAGTGTTTTGTATTTTTGCTCCTGAGGTGAAAAATGTTCCGTCTCCTAGAGTCCATGACGGTGGGCCCTTCCCTAGAGTTCATTAATGAGTTAATTAGTCTGAACAGATGGCTATGCAACACAAATCAGATTGCTCTCTGGGCCTGGAGCAGGAGAAAGGTAGAGGAAGGTGAGCCGGGCAGCAATCACAAATCTCACCTGTCATCGAACCTCTGAACTGGGCTGTGTAGCAGCAGGCATTTTCTCATCATTCACCCATTTTATTGGACAACATGAACAAGTGGGTATAGGCTATACTCTGGCCACACATTTATTTGAAAGAACTCTGATTGCTGATTTTATATATAATAGTGTGTATGAGTTAGTGACATTTAATAGTGAGACTGCAGATTCCAACAAAAGGAGCACGTCATGGAATTACCTTCACATGGCCTTCACATACCAAAATGTTTGCATGTGAAGCATCTGTTTCAAAAACTCAACACTCTGGCGGGTTTGTCCTTTCAGGTTGCTGTAGAAACATTGCGGCACTAGATGGTAGTTACGGGGAAAAGCACTTCCTGCACAGAACTGAAATACAGCTGAACAGGTTGGGATTCGGCTAACGATTGCCAGCTTTCTGCAGTGCTATTAAATATGGAGATTTTAGTAATGACACATGTTTCGAAGGATTTTAAAATCTTTTTAACTGATCTACAGTTGGGCATTGTTCTGGATTTGCTGAGGCTGATTGTGGCAGTTTAAGCCATAGCCGTAAGTAGGCTACAGTTGTTACACATTAATACACAGTTTTTTGTCATATTGCAGGTTTCACCATGCAGCTGAAACTATGAAAGGCGGCAAGATCAGAGTATTTAAAGGTGCATTATGTAATAAATCTAAAGCAACTGGCCATAAAATCCTCCTAATATGTCACAGAGACTCAGGAATAATGTTCATATAACAAACTGAACTCACCAACAACAACAGTACAGACAAAATATTTGCATTAAAACATTTTTTTGCAGACTGCAAATCATGTTTATGTTTTGAAATCATGTTTTGGCATGTGGCGCCACCTACCGCCGTCTACCAATCATTGCAGTCAGTAGAGTCTCAGCTGCCGAGCAACCACGGGTTGCCAGTTACGCCAGAAAACACACTAAGAGACCTCGGTATTTTTAATTTGAATGTAGTGACCGTTTTTGGCCACATTCTTACATATGGTACCTTTAAAATAGGAATTTCCCCTATATATGTACTTGTTACGCTATGCACTTGTTTACATTATGTATTGACTTGACAATAACTCCTCCTCTCATCACAGTGGCAGCTGATCTGCAGCATTGGTGAGTTTGTGGTTACTGCATGTGTGTATATGTTCTCGCTTCGTAAGTTTCAACACATAGTGCCAACGCCTTACTACTAGCCTTTAGCTCCGGATATATCCGGAAACGCGGATATTCCCTCACTGAGTGACTGACTGCCTCGTTTGCATTGAGCGAATCACTTTCACCCCCACCTGCTGGCCGCTGTCTCCCTTGAGTTGTAACAGTGCTCAGCTCAGCTGAACTGTGAGATGAATGAATTGTTTCAGTAAGTGATTCAGTTCAGTTCATTCACCCAAATGGATCATTGTGCGAAAAGACACAACACTACTAGATGGCGGCCTCTATAAAGCAAGTCCATTGCCCGAAAGTACACATAAAAGGCTTATTGTAAGGCTACCGTACATTCAACATTTACCAATAAAGCCTTCTGAATTTTACACACCGGTTTTAAAAGGTTTTTCTGATGGTTTATTTTTAGACTGTTCCCATCTCCCGCCTCCTCTGTTTCTTTCCCCCCTCGCTGTCTCTCTATGATGCTCCCTCGTTCATCTGTCTCCATTTCCTGCTCTTGCTTCATCCCCTCTTCCCGACTCCCACATAACTCCTCTTAAAGGTGCAGGCAGCGCTGTCAGAAATGAGATTGGCACGTGCACGATTCTGTGTGCGTGAGAGATGAGGATGATAGGAAAGATGAGAACAGAAAACTATTAAAATATGGGGAGCTTGTGTTTCTAAATGCACACTGTCAGAGAGGAGTGTTATTACAAATTCACATGGAGGCTGCATTGTTCGGATATATATGCTACACACAGCATTTAACCAAGTAGTGTACACTGTCACATGCCCTAAAAAAGATACTGTCAAAAATATAAGCTCACACACACATGCATGCATGCACACACAGAGGTATGCAAACACACACAGAGAATAATAATCGCCTTAATACACTAACCCATTTAAGCATATCTATGCGCGAGAGACAACGAGAGCACACAATCGCCGATATATAAACATTTCCCATCAGTGTTCAGGAATCAAGGACGCTGCGTCATCCTTCATAATCATCCGGCAGGATCACACTCCACCTTGATGTACATGCACCGTAAAGCCCGTGTGCTGCAAAATGCATGAGTACACCTCCTCAGACATGTCAGACATGAATCACAGTAAGTAAGGATGTTAATAATTCACCGTTAGTCAATTCATTCATGTTCAGAATTTAACCGACCAGAAAATGTCATTTCCATGGACCTCACACGCTGCGTAGTTATGTGTTATACCAGCAGAGGGCAAACAGTACTATTGATATAAGCAAAAGAGGAAGTTAAAGTGCAGTGAAACAAATCTTACTGAGGTGAAGCAGCTTCTGGACTAACTACTAATTTGTTTAATGTATGCAACTATGTGTGCATTTATGACTATTATGACTATTATGCTCCAATATACCATACACAAAGTAAACACAGCCTAATAAAGTAAGTAAAAGAGGAACATGTGAGTGATAGGTGGTATCAACCAATCGGAGCCTGATCGCAGGTGAACTTAAAATGTAAACATGGTGCCAGCTAAACTGCGACTCTGGAGGCTTCAGAGTGGTAGCTCAGATTCTTATGGGTCAATTTTAAAGGTACACTGCTTCCCTGTGTACTATTTTTGTGTGGATTCGGTGTGATCCTGCCTACATTTGTTTACATCAGCGTTGAAACCATTATTAGTTTACTGCAGCTTTCTGATATTGCCAATTTTAACCATTTTAACTTCCAGATCTGCCTGTTTAATGATATTAATGATTTGAAAATAACGATTTTCTATTACATCCCAATGTTTTATTAATTTCTGCTTGATTTTAAATTTGAATTGTTTTAATTTATATTATTTATCTTTTAACTTCCAATGTATTTCCTTGCCTGTAAAGCATTATGAATTGCCATGTGTAAGAATGGCGCTATACAAATAAACTTGCCTTGCCTTGCCTTACTTTGGGTACACATGGGTAGGATTTAATTACTGCAAAGTTGCATTAAAACAGTATTTATCAAGGAAAAATACTGCTAAATCATGACTGCATGGAATTACTTGTTACAGTAAAATATAGCACACAGACACAGATGGGTACTGCTAAAGTGTACTATGGCATAGCTGTAAAGTTATAACAGCACAGTGATTTGCCGTTTATTTTGTTTTTCACTTTATATCTAAGTTTTAATACAAAGCAAATGTCATGTCATTGTCAGAATAATGTAAATGGTGACACTTTAGATTAGGAGGGTAATAGAGGTACAATAAGTTTTTGTAGAATAAGGTGTTAAAGGAGTCATATAATACCCTATTTGTCCAAGTAAAACAAAACTAAACTAAAACTAAATTAGCCACGTAGGCTACTGGGAGCTAACAGCAGTTAGCATTTGGAAAAAGTGATCATTTGCAGACTCTCGCAGGCACATTGCTGTTATATATAACATGTATCCACTGGACAGATAAATCCTCTGAGGCTGGAAGTTCTTGCGTGATTTGCGGACAAAGCAAAGAGTTCTGCGAGACAACAATTCCAGGAATTTAGCGCATTGTGACGTAGCAATGAGTGTGCAAGTCAACATCGCCACAAAAATAGGAGTGAGTCATCTTTTTTCACACTTTGGCGACTGATAGGGCCTCCAGAGTCCCAAATATTTAAATGATTAAAAGGTTGATTTGCATAATATGGCCCCTTTAATACATTCTTAATGCTTACTAATAAAGGGCAAGTACGCTACTTATATATGCTAGTAAGCAGTGAATGTGTTCCCTAGTCTAAAGTGTTACCATGTAATATTATGTTCTTTCATTATTTGAGAAAAATGTTATTCTGACTGTACTGCATCTGTCGAGAATCGATAAATAAAGAGTGAAAAAAGCGAGAAACTAGTAGGAAGTAATTTACTGAAACTATACAGTCAAATACTATATATTATACTATGGATGAAGCTGCAGGTGCAAATCCTCATTTCACAATAACTCAGTTTGTCCTTGTCTCTGTGTCTCTCTCCACTGGCACATTCAGTCAATGACAGAGTGGATCATGTTACCCTCTGTGTACAGCCTCTGAAACTCTTGGATGTCGTCCTAAACTACTTCCATTTCTCTGTTTATCATTTTTCTGATATGTTGAAACAGGCGTGGGGCAACAAACAAGATCTGATTACCTAACCTGGCAAATGCAATGACTGACGCAGTCTTTGTGCAAACACCTTGAAAAAATGATGCCCAGTGTAAATACTCCATAGATAATATCCAGCAGCATGTGTGGTCCAGTATACACACACACACCCAAGCAAAGTCATTCCACATTCAAAGGCCATGCAAGCACTGCAAAGCTCCAGGGGACAAATAAATTACTCCAAGACCATACAAAAATAAAGACACACACATACACAAAGTGCTTTTTTAAACACTGGCTGTACAACATAAGCATGAAGTTTCTGAAATATTTATCTTATGAAGTGTACATGTTAAGAGACCAATCCATTTATTTAAATAAAGAACAAAACAATTGAATTTTCTGGCTAAGTGAAACACAATCAATCAACAGTTATTGATGTGAGCAGCTTCAGTGGCAGGAATGAAAACAAGATAAACTACAACTGAATGTACACGAAAACTGGAATTACTATAGAACTGCGTGTACAAATATGACTTTTGTAGAAATACTGAATGCCCCAACCTGGAGATACTGAATAATGCAACACATGCAAAAACTGTGGCCAGCAGGCGTCTGCCTAATCCTAATCAGAGTCTGTCCAAGATCAGTTTGGAACACTAATATTACAGGTCCAACAAGAGTACACATGGTGGGACAGCACATATTAAATGCTGGAAAGTCTCTTTGCACAAAAGCGAAACTTTTCTGCATACAGCACAGATTATGAACTCCCTGCGACACTCACTTCACACGAAGCGTCTTCTACACAAAGAGGTTGAGAAGGACCACGGAGTGAAAAACAATGAAAAGTGCGCTCGTAAGAGTCATCGCTTTTTAATAAGATTTACTCGGATCCCCTGCACTTCATCTGGACTGTACTCGATCCTCCTCATTACGTGAATGTGGGGATAAAGTAGCGCATAGAGAAATTATCCAGGCCCATCTGTCTGCACCAGATGAGGGGCATGCACCCACGTTGTCTGATATGTGCAATGAAATCCTCCTGAATATTTTCATCGATTCTTAATTGATTTATTCTTTGAAGCATGAATATTAATCTACATATCTATATATTAGGGTGTTTTAGTGAAAATAATTTATTTCGGTGCTTTGGTTAGTCTGTCTTCAAGTCTTTCCTTATTTTCGGTTTTGGTGCGTCCCTAGAATTAAGTAAAGGATTTGGTTTTACTGAAAGTGCAGATTTCTTTTTTGCACTGAAATTTTTTCACCCCCACTCTGATTTGTACTCAATTTTCACTTTCATTTCTCGATTTAAAGTTAAAATTTCAAGTTTTAAACGAATAAAATAATACAGTGTGCATTAATCATGCTAAATTTCCTAATAAAAAACATTCTTCTAAATTCAACAGTTAGTATCTAGTCCAGAGGAGCTTCACAGGTGTTGCTTTCTCTCTCAAATTACATGATGAACATTAAGCCATTTAAATATAGTATCAAGTTAAAGATCAATAAGGCTAAAAAAATCCAGACCATATCACAATGGTTCCTATCGTAGATTTAACATTTCACAGATAGACTACATAGATATTGCAAAGCCAGTTCACAGTAAGACAATGGCAGACCTGTATACAAGACAAAATGCTTCTGAGATTTATGATTTCAAAGGAATATAAATCCTCTCACCTTTCACAGACTTCACAGACTGAAGTCAAGGTGAGGTGACACATCTCAACATGTGCATTAAAACCTACCAAGCACTCCAAGCCGATAGTTCATGGTGACGACGACAACGTTTCCATAGGCAGCGAGGACACTGCCGTCAAACATGTTCCCTGAGCCTTCCATGTATGAGCCTCCATGGATGAACAGCATGACCGGCTTCTTACGACGATCCCGAATATCTGCACAACAAAAACAAAGACGTTCAGTTATTTTTATTTCCAAGTTTTAAAAAAAATCATTCAAATCCCTGTTAACCTCAACTGTTCAGAAGCAACAGGCAGACGTACAGTTTAATTTGAAAGCTCTACTGAACAGTTAGACTCACTGGCCTCTTTATTAGCTAGACAGGACACCTCATAAAGTGGCAGGAGTGGCACCCAGTGTAGTCTTCTACTGCTGCAGCTCTTCTGCTTCATATTTTGATATTTCATACTCAGAGATGGCCTTCTGCATAGCTTAGTCATAACAAGTGGTTATTTGAGTTACTGTTGCAAGTGTTGCTTTTCTTTCATTTAAACCCTTTATATCAATCTTAAAAAGTAATCCATACTATGAATCAGTTACTAAATGAATTGCAAACTGTTTTAATAGTCTATTAATCAGTATAAGCGCTTTTTTATAAAATAAACATGTATGTCAATGTGTTCTGGTGCTCGTCACGGATTGTCCATAACGAACACCATGTTCAAGCATAAGTAAGGGTGTCCATATGTGCATTTGGCACCAGGATACCCTTGGCCGTGAGTCGATGATCGACTTTGTAGTCGTGTCGTCGGACCTGCGGCTATATGTCTTGGACACTCAGGGGAAGAGAGGGCAGAGAAGTCAACCGATCACCAGTGAGTTGGCCCCAATGGTAGGGGAGGATGCCGGTCAGGCCTGGCAGACCTAAACGTATTATGAGGGTCTTTTGGGAATATCTGGCAGAGTCCCTTGTCAGAAAGCACTTCAACTTCCACCTCTGGCAGAACTTTTCCTGGGGGAAGGCGGGAGGAGGGCATTGAGTCTGAATGGGCCATGTTTCGTGCCTCTATTGTTGAAGCGGTTGACTGGAGCTATGGCCCTAAGGTGGTTGGTACATGTCGTGGTGGTAACCCCAAACCCCTTGTTGAACTTGGGCGGTAAGGAATGCTGTCAAACAGAAGGAGGAGTCCTATTTGGGCCTTTTTGGCCTGCGGGACTCCAAAGGCAGCTGATGGGTACTGGCAGACCAAGCAGAATGCAGCTTCGTCGGTCGTTAAGGCAAAAACTCGGACATGAGAACATGGAAGAAATTTGCGGATGGCTTCGAGGAGATTCTGGTCAATGATCTGGCGACTCAGGAGGGGGAAACAGTGCACCATCAACACTGTGTACAGTGGAGATGGGGTTCTGCTGACTTTGACTTGGGATGCTTTCGGGGGTTCTGGAGTGGAGGGGCCGTCAGACAGTGGAACCTTCGATTCAGGAGGAGCAGTATGTCTTTCGTCCTGGTTCTGAAACAGTGGAACAGCTCTACACTCTCATCATGGTCCTAGAGGGTACATGGGCGTTTGTCCAACCAGTCTACATATGCTTTGTGGACTTGGAGTTCAATCTTGTCCAGTACTACGGGAGTATGAGGTACCAGAAGGGGCCATTTGGTCCCTGTACAACCAATGTCAGAGCTTGCTCCACATTGCCGGCAATAAGTCAGATTCATTCCAGTCTTGACTTCACCAGGGATGCCCTATGTCAGTAATTCCATCAGCCAGGGTGTTGAGGGAGTCTGGTTTAGTGGGCTCAGGATTGGGTTTTCAGAGATGATGTGGTCCTGTGATCTTCAACTCTCACTGGAGCAGTTCACAGCTGGGATGAAAATCAGCACCTCAAAATTCGCTAAGACCGGGAAAAGGGTGGAGGTTGCAGGTTGGGAGTGAGATCCTGCCCCAGGTGGAAGAGTTTTTCGGGGTCTTGTTCCAAGAGCGGGAGGTTGTCAGACGGATCGGAAGGACCTGAACCAAAAAAATTTACCGGTTTATCTACGTTCCTACCTTAAGACATGGTCACAAGCTGTGGGTTGTGACTGAAAGAATGAGATCATAAATACAAACGGCCCAAATGGGTTTTATCCGCAGGGTGTCTTGGCTCTCCCTTAGAGATAAGGTGACAAACTCTGGAAGGGGGGGCTCAGAGCAGAGCTGCTTCTCTTTCGCATGAAGTTTATGAAGATACACAGCTGTAAATGTATGTCAAAAAAATCACAATGACATATTTTAACCAGTGAGTGCATATAAAAACCTCCTTATGGAGCATTTTTTACCCGTTACAGGCAGTGAGTTCTTAGAAAAAAAGAGGACAACGATACTAAGTATGGCACAAAGCTGGCAACAAGTTCTGTATTTCATGTTTGCCCCACAGGGCTTATCCTCCATATTTTAGTCTGTGATGTCTGTTTCTCTCTTCCTCTTGTGTGCAGTGCTGGTAACTTCCAGATCTGCTATGCTTCTCCATGTGTGGAGCAAATGGTGCAGCCAGTTCTGAGTCCCTCTCTTGTTATTTTATGCCCATCAGTGTGTTGCTATGGTTCATCCTGCCAGCATGAGTGTGTATGTGTGAATGTGAGAGTGTGTGTGCTCTTTCGCTGAAACACCCCTTGCAGCGTCTGTGGTATAGTATGAGTGTGGTAAGGATGAGAAACCAGCCAGTACAGGCCAGTTAGGCCGAGCATCTGCAATGTGCAGGGCCAGTGGTTAATTTTCTGTGAAAGACAGACCAAGTGGAAACATAAGTAACATAACATAAGACATCTGTTTACCACTGATGAGCTCCAGCACTCTAAGATGAGGAGACTGAGGGGGAGAGAACAAGAGATGACAAATCTGTGATCTGATTGGAAGTTCACACCGAATAAAAAACAAAACCAAAACATAAAATTGTGCCATTTATAATGAACAACGGTAATGAACACTGAATTCACACGGGATTCACACACACACACACACACACACACACACACACACACACACACACACACACACACACACACACACACACACACACACACACACACACACACACACACACACACACACACACACACACACACGGCACACACAAACTCTTGCATAGGCAGCTACGATGTGGAGTCGCTATGGAAACTGCCTCTCGCTAATAGAACTGCACCAGCCATTCCATTGCACCGGCTCGCCGAGTGCCTGTTGCCGTGGTAACAAATTCCACTCACGTATTTGCACACCCGCCTGCATCACCACCTGAATCTCAGGTTACACATGCACTTGGGTGCGTCACTCACACTCTTACATACATGGGCACGTACACACACACCAACACACACACACACACATACACACACAGTGACAAAGTAAAATGGCACATATGGCTTCACACATGCAGGATCACACGTCACACAGATGACACAAGCTGACTGGCTAAGAATATACATTTTTAGTCACACACCACAGTGCTCCTTATTTTCCTCTCTTCCCTATTTGCGCTCTGAACCTGGGACTGATTTCCCAAAGGATATGTAAACAAGTTCAATTATCCCTGGCATTACCAGGATAGTACAGGGAGCAGTGACATCAGCAGGCCAGCAGCAGCAGCACTGCCATAAATTTTATGCTCAGAGAGGAAGACAGAGCTGCTTCAGCCTATTTTTTCTTTCACTGTTAAATTCCTATTTTCCTGCTGCAGACCATCACCAAAACATTACAATTTAAAGGTGCCATATGTAAGAATGTGGCCCAAAACGGTTACTACACAAAATTCAAAATACCGAGGTCTTTTAGGTTTCGTTTTCTGACGTAACGGGCCAACCCGTGGTTGCTCGGCAGCTGAGACTCTACTGACTGCAATGATTGGTAGACGGCGGTAGGTGGCGCCACATGCCAAAACATGATTTCAAAACACCAACATGATTTGCAGTCTGCAAAATGTTTTTTTTAATGAAAATATTTTTTGGCTGTACTGTTGTTGTTGGTGAGTTCAGTGTGTTATATAAAACATTCCTCTGAGTCTCTGTGACATATTTTATGGCCAGTTGCTTTAGATTTATTACATAATGCACCTTTAAATTAATATTATGTAATATGTCATGTTTTGCTTGAATGTTCATTTTATGTAATAAAATTGCTATGTAAAGTATGTGCATATCAATCTTTGATAGATTTGTGGAACCTTTTCAAAAATGTATCAGCAAAAAACATATAAAAGATAACTTTTCTGAAGTGATGTGTTAACTGTTTATACTGTAGAACTGGAAGAGTTGCTCATAGAGTATCAAATTATATATTAAAAAGAGGTCATTTACATTCATAATGCATTGGGTTTTTAATTGGGTAATGTTCATATTATTAAAGTCTAGGTGAAAAATTATTGGGAACTAATATGTGGACATTTCTTCCTGCTCCTTTTTTAATATATTAACTTGTGTTACTTATATATTGTTTATTATATTGTATAATGCAGTGATTATGGGTCGGGACCCACATATGGGTTGGGAGAGATTTTTTTTGGGTCCCCAAACAGATATGCACATTTTTTTATATGATATATATGATAAATTCACTAAACATTAATTTAAAGGATTACCGAACCAAAATGATATATCAGTGGAATTAACCAGTGTCATTGAGTCGCACACATTTGTTCTTGTCACAATATATGTTATGATCTGGGTCACGATTGTTTTCAATTTTTAAAAAGTCGCTCACATATGGGACCATAAGTTTGGGAAACATTGGTCTAACGTATATTTTATTAATGTAATTTTTTATGTTTTTTGTCTCCTTATTTATTTCTGTCTTCCATTAACTTTCATGAACACAAATAGGGCTGGGCAATATATCAATATCTATATCTATGTTGTGACATGAGACAAGATATCTTCCTAGATTTTGGATATTGTCAAATCATGATGAGGTATCTATGATGTGAATCTCTTTTTAAAATGCTGATGCACTGATAATCATATTTATTGAATACATTTGTGAAGTACACAACATATTATTAATTACATATGATATATATTCATAATAAAACATTTTACAAAATGATATTTAAAAAACAACTCCCTTAATAACACAACATTTTAAGACTAATATTTGTGTAACTGCAAAACTTAGACAATTTCATTGTTTTCCAACACACATCAATAACATTTTTAACATTAAAAAGCCAAAGAAATGATATTATCTAAAAGCATCTCAATGTATCTCATATGTCAGGATATACCCTAAACATACCGAGATATTATTTAAAAGCCATATTGATCAGATTTACCTTGTAATATTGACAAAAATAGTGATTTATATTGTGATGTACAGTAAATATTTATCGAGTGAATAAAACTAAATTGTGATAAACATTTTCCCATATCACCCAGCCCTATATGTTATTATTTTGCATTCCAAGATAAAAGAAGATTGAAGATAAAATATATAACTCATTTATGAGAAACACAAAATCATCAAAATCAAAGACAAAATAATAAAACAGAACAAATAGTTTAACGCATCCATCCATCTTCGACTGCTTATCCGAGGTCGGAGAGGGCACTCCACCCTCATGACGTAGGACCACGGTCTCAGGTTTGGAGGTGCTGATTCTCATCCCATCCGCAAGCATACAGGACCACATCATCTGCAAAAAGCATGGCTGTGTCTAGAATGTATGTCCAAAGTCCATAAAGCACATGTATCCTCTCCTGAATCCCCAAATAGACCTTACACGAAAGGCTGAGGAGGTCTTTGAACTATTCCAGCCACTGACCCACAATGTCCTCTGTTGAGGTCAGCAGCATCCCATCCCCAATGTACACAGTGTTGACTGTGCACCTCCAGAGTTGTCAGATGGTTGACCAGGATCTCCATGAAGCCATGCAGAAATAGTTTTAGCTGGCGGTGCTTGCTGTGCTTAAGGAAGCTGGCCTCCAGCTCAATATTGAAAAGTGTCATTTCAACCAGAAAAGCCTGCAGTTCCTGAGCCACATCATTTCAGCCCAAGGTTTGCTGCCAAATGAGGATCACCGCGCGTGCTGAAGCACAATAGGACCCATTCCTACCAAAGAAGTAGAAAATGATGCTGCAGCTCTCTCGGACATGTCTGGTTCGAGTGGCTCACAGGTGAAAGATACGTCGGGGAGGGGAGTCGGAGTGTCAGCCGGTTCGAGAAGGTGGGAATCGACATCGTTGGACCATTTAGGTCAGCAACCTGTGACTGTCACTATGAAGTGACATCTATTGACTATTACACCAAGTAGTGAGAGGTTGTCTTTACTCTCTCCATCCCAATCATGGTGATTCAAACTTTCCCGTCTACAGTGTTCTCCAGGTTTGGTAACCCTACAGACATCTTTAGGGACACAATTTACCTCAAGTGAGTTTGCAGAATTCCTGGAAGTGAGAGACATCATGCACAGAAAGGTGTCTCTGTATTATCCTCAAGCAAATGGAGCCGTAGAGTGCTGGAACCGTATTTTTAAAGAAACACTCCTCGCGGCTGAGCAGGAGAGAAAACCATGGAAACCCTTCATACAGGAGTTTCTGCTCACATACCATGCGACTCAGCACCACAGGAGTGTCACCATATGAGCTCATGTTCAACAGAAAAAGGTGCACAAAAGTGAACATGGCCCAGCAAGCAAATCCACCCCGCTGTGTCACCTCCAAACAGAATGCATCAAAAGTCTACACAGATGCTAAGAGAGGTGAGCAAGTGCCAAGGATCAAAGAGGGAAGTCTGGTCAGAGTGAGAAGTTCCATGCACCTGCCAGGGTGATGCAGAAAGCTGGTGCAAGTTCCTATGTGTTAGAAGATGGCCATACATGGAACACTTCTCATCTAGAAAGTGCAGAGGACATCATCATCCTGAGCCTGCACAGTCAGTGGATGATAACATGCACAGAACCACTAGGGTCAGAAAGAAGCTGCCTTTGGGTCAGGGAATGGTGGACCCCAATATACAGATTCAGAGCCAGGGAGCAATAAGTCTGCCCACTCCCACTCGACACCTATGACCAGGGGCAACTCCAGAGTGGAGAAGAGTCCTACCCCTCTCAAGGAGACTGGTACCGGAATCCAAGGTAAGCCAGACTATATCTAGTCGGAACCTCTCGACCTTGTGCACCAGCTCAGACTCCTTCCCCGCCAGAGAGGTGCAGTCTAGAGAGCCAAATAGTTAAAAATGTGTATTTTTTAAAAAATTTGAATTATGAATGTTCCTGTTTGATTGAATTGTCCATCCATCGTTTTAAACGACCTCATAAAATCACTGGTGAGCAGCAGCCGTCACTGTCAAGACATTTATAAATCACATGAAGAAGCTGCATCAATCACTCTGTTCATCGAATCCACTTCATCCTGTCTTTAATACATTTTACTTCCCCATGGTTTCTTGGGTCACACATTCATGTGCAGGTCCTTTGCACCACATTTACATTTACAAGTGCTATTCATTCTGTTACTTTAAAAAAGTCCCTGCTGATTCCTCACACAGCTGAACACTTTATTTTGAAGCACTTCAATTCTCTTTGCATTTATTTCATGTTTAAATGCATGTATAAAAATGCCACTTTTAATTTTTTTTATATATTTATCTCGTGCTTTCTTCGTTGGATGTTTATTTTTTATTATGATTTGTAGAAAAAGTCCCTTCCTTCCAATTTTTAAGCCTCTGCTCCATTAGCCTTGAGAGGAAACTGCATTTCTCCATTGATTATCTTTGATTGGTTTTCTAAAGGGCTGAAACATGAAGTTAAATGGTAAAGTGTGTAATATTGGACTGGACAGTTAAATTTAAGCAACTTCCAATATTTATAATAAATCATGAATTGTGTGTGGCTTCTTTGGAGTTTTCTATTATGACAAACCAATTACTAAGATTGCATTTAAGTAGTTTTACCACTGACAATAAACATCTCTGTAGCTCAAAATGCAACCGCACTGTGAATGTTACAGCACACTGAGGGTTTTGACCTCATGAAGTGCATAACAATGAAACTAAACTCAATCTTTTATCATATCTGACTAAAAGCTGAAATGTAACGTGATAACATTTTCTCAA
Source organism: Microchirus variegatus (assembly GCF_963457635.1). Taxonomy (NCBI): domain Eukaryota; kingdom Metazoa; phylum Chordata; class Actinopteri; order Pleuronectiformes; family Soleidae; genus Microchirus; species Microchirus variegatus. Next base: position 16,683,781 of record NC_139803.1, read on the forward strand.
TACTTCAGAGCGACAGGAACACTGGGGAAATTATTATTTTCATTCATGCTATTCACTGAATCTAATACAGCAGTGGGAGGTATATGGCAAAAAAAAACTCAATGGAAAACATAACAATCCAACTATTATGGAATAAAATATATTGTTTATCTGTGATGCATAAATAAAAAAGTGTGTAAAAAAAAAAAAGATCAATTGTGGACATTCTATCTTTTAAAAAAACATGTCTATTTAATCTGAAAACACACAGAGACATGGTAAAGTGTATTTTAGAGAGAATATATATAGTCATTTATTTAGCACTAAATATAAAAATTGATAACATGACTCGATGAATATAAAAGTGTAAAATTCTCCTGTTATTCATTGGCTTCCAGAAAAAGTTAAGCTATTTCTTTCTCAGGTTGATTTTGTTGGAGTTAAAATAATGTACAATTAGATTAGATAGAAAAACAATTAGATTATTATAATAAAAGATAAAGAATAGATAAGCCTTTCCATTGATTTGTCAGTTTAAAAAAACATTTCGTTGTCAATATCAGTCAGACTTGGTTGCTAAATCTTCAAGAACCTATTGTTATTGTTATCATTTCTACAATGTATTATATTGGTTGCAGTCCGACTGTAATGTGGCTTTACCCTTCCTGGCAATGCACAAAGCCATTTCCAAAAATCTTTTTTGAAAGTTACTTAAATATGCATCAGTTGCTGTCAGGTTTCCCAGCAAGCAATGCTGTTGATGTAATGGGAAAGCAAATACATCCAATAAGTTTTGCCATAACATCACAGACTTCTCGCCAAAAGGCTTTTTAAATGTTGTGCACAACCAGGTACAACCTGAGAACGAGTCCTCCTCAAAATAATCCATATATTTGATAATAGAATCAGATTTGTGTGTGGAAAGGGGCTCAGCAGGAGCAGAAAGGTTGATGAGGCGGGTGCAGGGTCGCACGGTTCAACTGTTGCACTCAGATCCACTTCCTATATTTCCAACAAGGAGCTCACTGTGTCTCCTGCCTGCCACTTAAACACTGGAACATTATAACTGCACTATGGCGATCCCGAGGGCTGGGCAAGGCATCAGTGTTATATCTATATTGTGAGACGAGACAAGATATTGTCTTCATGGTGATAAGGTATCTGTGATGGCTGTTTCTGCTTTAAAAAGCTGTTGCATTGATATTCATATACATTTTACTGAATACATACATGGAATACACTTAATATAATAAATTAAATATTATGTATTAATAAAAAATACATTGAATTGAATGCAAATTATATTATAAAAAGTCATTCAAAACCCTTAAGAAAATCTAAGCCAAATGATTTGTGAAATTTGACCATATTTAAAGGCAATTGTTATTCTTTCTAACACACATGAATATGCATAATTGAAGAAGAAGGGGGCGCAAGTGCGCATATGAAGGATGTAGACGTGCTTAGTCCAACTTCACTTCACAACTTTACAAAATCACTTTACACTGGGTTTTTTGATACCGATATCTTCATGAGAACGCTAGCAAACTGGGACCCCGACATGCCGAAGCCAAACCCTTCCAAAACCAAAACCAAGCTACGGGAGCTAAAACTAGTGCTAGCTTCAGCCCTACAGGTTGTTCTCCCACCAAGCCCGACATGACTCCTGATTGAAGTTACGACATGTATAAGATGCTGTGCAGAGATGTCCGAGTCAGTCCTGTGCATGAAGGTTTTGATGCATTTGAGTTTTAGTCACTTGCAGCCGTGCAGGCCAAACTGCACGCCTGGATAGCTAATTAGGAGCAGACCACTAACAAATATGATGCATTAATTTGCTTGAGGCCAAATGCATCAAACTAGTGCGACGCTACACCCAAATTCAAACCAAGGTGCTTGATTTAGATCACGCTCGTGGCGATGCCTGGTCTGCTTTTGCTATTTAATCTTTATTTTTGCAGTATCATAAAGTTTATCTAACTATACTATATACTATATTGTGGGGAGGGGAGCTAATGATGCTAATTAGTCAATTTTTTTCTGCCCAACAACTCCTTTTGTGATGAATATGGGTTGCTATGTGCCAGTTTCTGGTAGGCACAAGGGAGGGTGGGTTGGAGACTGCGATATATTTTTTTTTTTTATGTGGCACAAACATGGTTTGTGTGTGTGTTTTCTTTGTTTGTTTCTTTTTCTTCATTCTTGTATGTGTGTATATGGTCTTAACTCTTAATGTGCTCATGCTCAACTATGATGTTTCACTCTCCATCAGAGTATGCAGACGTCCTGTGACAAGTTGCAAGTAGGAGGCAGCGATGTCACAATAGTTTTGTGGAATAGTTTTGTTTTCTGCTCACTTTTTGATTTGTAAAGGCACTAAAAATGGTCTCAATCACTACTTTCAGGTCTTCTTGGACACCAGTGTGACTAACAGCTGGTATTGTCCAACAATAGCAAACTGGTTGCAGGTCAGAATGGGTAATTCTAGCAAATATAATGCAAATATTATATGTATATATATATATATATATATATAAAAGCATTATGGAAAAAACAAAAAACATGCAAGTAAAATACCTTCCTCCCTTGGTCTGTTCATTGTAGACTCGTCAGGTTTTTTTGTCAGTGGACCTAAGGTGCAGAAAAAATGGGGAAAAAGAGACACAAAAGAGACAAAATTATAAAAAAATTGCATTTGTACAAAAAACAAGACAAGAAAAATATTACAAGAGAAAAACAGCACAACTGTTAGATGTTATGCTTGGTTGAATTTGTGTGACTGTATGGCTGAAGACAAAATGTTTACAAGATTACTGTGTCCTGGAAAGATAACCCCTCAAACTCATCTGTTTCAACTGCTTTGGGTCTAGTCATGGACTCCCGCATTAATAACCCCAGAGGCCACTTCTCCTCAACCCTTCTTCCAATCAGTCCTGACACGCTGCTGCTTTGTAAAGAAAAATCAATGAGCAGAATCAAGCCATCACTCTTTTCGGTCAAGGAAAATAAGCCAAGGAATGCCAGGATACTTTGCATCCTGCTCCACCTAAAGACACCATGCACACTCAGAAGTTACAAAAAAAAAAGGCTAACTAAAACCAGACATGTTAGTCTGACTGAAACTGGACCTAAGGTGGCCTAGGTGTTCTCCACAATAATATCGAGACGGGAAGTTTGTTGCAAAAAGCTTCCCAGAGTTTTTCCTACGAACCTGTTTGTTTCCTACCTGTTTACTGACCTAGTATTTATACTGACAAAAGGCTTGTGACAGGATTCCCCACAACAAGGTCAAATAGGAACCCCACATTAAGCTTTCATGGTAACACCAGTTAAATGCTCCATACGGCAGAGCCAATAACAAGCATTTATCAAAGCGACCGGCCAATGCACTGGCATGTCACCCTCTGCAAGTCTGAACTGATAAAAATCTTATTAATGTGTCTTTTTCTGTCAGAGCATAATTATCCTTGTGCTTTGCATTGTTATAAGTCACAGTCAACATAAAACATGAGCAACATATGGCCCCAGGGCATGAACTGGCTTTATCTGTCAATCTAAAGTCAAATTTCAAATGCTTGAACAATTGACCAACCAAATGAGTTATCACAGTAAAGTATCTCAGTGCCACATGACTCTCTTTATGTTTCTCAGTACACTCTTAGAAATAAGGGTTCCAAAAGTGTTTTTCTACAAGGGCTGAGGTTCTATCTGGAACCATTTGTTTTTCAAGGGTTCTTGGTAACACTAATGGTTCCGGTAATAACCATTTTGATCCAGAGAACCCTTTAAAACCCCTTTCCTGAATAAAGGGTTTTAAAGGGTTCTTGGTAACACTAAAGTCCAATGTATACTCCTGGGTAAAGTGCTCTACGTAGGCGACACAAAATATTTTTTAAATGTCCGTCACTCCGTCAAGGGACGACGGATACGGGAAATTGCAGTGCGTATCCTGCACCACGACGGAGAACTATGAAGGCTTGAGGGGTCTCCGTGGTTACGCAGTTGGATAACGCATTACGCAGTCGGAGAAGTATACAGTGGCATTAAGGGTTCCAGGTGGAACCTTTTTAAAAGGGGGGTTCTCCTTTGAGGACAAGCCAAAGAACCTTACCTGGTGCCACTTAGCACTTTTATTTCTAAGAGTGTATAGTGATCTTTAGATATTGCGCCACCCACATTCCCTTGCTGCACACAAAGTGATTTTAAATCATGACTGAAGGCGGCAAGGTAATTTGTTTTATGTCAGGTGAGGCCGAAGAATCAGCAACATTGCGCTAGTAAAGCAAGACAGCTGCAAGTTTGAAGCATGACTAAAAACACAAAGGCATGACCACGGAAAGTTTCAGAAGTTATTTCTACTGCTTAAAAAATTATAAACAATGAAGCCTTCTTGTCACCACCCACCCCTGCACTTCCTCTCTACACAAACACTCCATCAGTCCTGATAGTATTGCTTGACAGATCTTGTTTTCACCTGAAGGATGCAGCATACAAATAATGTGACATTGTTTCTGGTGTTTGTTTATCTATGTACTTTATATGCCCCTGTGATGGACGAGCAAACTGTCCAGGGTGCACCCGCCTATCACCATGTCAGCTGAGATTGGCAAAGCTCCCCCCACAACCCTCATGTGGAGTATTAAGTGGTAGAAGACGGATGTTTTTTGTTCACAAAGACCAGAGGCAGAATAATGTCAACGACAACAAAAATCAACAAAAGCTACACACTTCAGCTTTTCAAAATTGGATGTGCCGTCATAATTCAGGTGAAGGATGCAGCATACAAATAATGTATGTACTGTACATACTATTAATGCCAATATGTTCCTCTGTAAAACATATTGCCCACTTGGTCCACATGGTTTCAAGAAATCCAAAAAAAAACACCACTGAACACCCACATGCCACAAGAAGTGTCTTCAAAACGTCCTTTTCATCTCCCTCCTTGTTCCCACCCAGCTCTCGTTGCAGTCACTTATTTTTAAAAAATACTCTACATTCGGTTGCCAAAGGGGGTTTATCACTCTGCCAGTGCTGACATGTCTCCTTCTGTCAATCTGCTGCGAACATCACAGAGAAGTGATATTTGCAGATGTTTTCCTTTCATCCTGCGACACGTGGTGAAAGAGAGCATCACTGCACTCTGCACTGCATTTTCACTCACCCCCTGTATATGAATATGGTTTTCTGATATAAAATGTTTATCTGCTGTCTAAATGGAGAGGGGATCAATGCTGAATGAATTTGCTGCATCCTCCGAGTGGCACTATGCAGGCGCCAGATCCAGAAAGCACTTCCTGTCATAAAGGGACATGATACAGTAGTGCAAAAGACAGGTAGACAGACCGGTAATGGATAAAAAGGCACATTATACCTCCGTCTTGTCAGCACTCCTCCACTACTTAGCACCACTCTAAAACCACACCTTGCCGCTTAATGGAGACCTCCCTGATTTGATTCATTTTCTAATGTTCAATAAAGGAGCAAACTATCTGTGAGGGTAAGCTCTGCTCAAGCAAACAGTCATACTTTGTAATGGACTAGCAGAATGCAGCCTTCACATGGGCACAAGTTGTAGCTTGTCGTCTTGATGCAAAAGTAGAAAAACAAATATGTAAACTGATCATCAGACAATTGTAGATGTGTTTGAAACAACAATTCAGGCAACCACATAATGTAACAAAGTGAACATAGTGCTTTGGTTTGCAGGGTATGTCTAGCCAGGAAGTAAATGTTCATTCAATAGCCACCAGGGGGCAACTGTGCTGGTTGCAAAAATACCTCAGTGTTAAATTAGCCGCATTCTTACTTCAATTGAGTTAATGGTCTCAGTGTCAGTTACTTTCAGCTCTTCTTCTGTATCCCATGATGTTGATTTTGTAATATGTGTTCCCATTTAGCCCGGATAAATGGGAGGGATTCATCAAGAAGGGCATCTGGCTTCAAAACATCTCTCCGCCAAACCATATGTGGATCACTGAAAAAGTGATCCACTTTTCAGTGATTGCATTAACAGACTATTAAGAAATATAAATGGGCACATATCATACCCTATTTCTCCAAGTTAATATTGTTCCCTGGTGTTCTAATGAACATGTCTGTGACATGCTTTGGCCAAAATACCATAAGGATGAAGCACCACAGCAGTTTAATCACCCTGCGAAAACAGACCTTTCCAGAATGCTCTGTTTAGTAGTATCTCTTTAGGTCCACCTTAAAAAAAAGTAAAACGAAACTTAAGGGACATCAGCCACAGAGGCTACTGTGAGCTAACAGCAGAAAGTTTTTGGAAAAGTGATCATTTGCAGGATCTAGCAGGCACATTGCCTTCATATAACAAGTATTCACTGGACAGATAAATCCTCTGAGGCTGAGAGTTTGGGTAGAACTCTGTGCTGCACTGTGGAGCCAAGATTAGAACTTTTCACCGACTTACTGTTTTCAGATACCATTGCCCTCGCCAGCATGTTCTCGCATGTTTTACGGAAAAAGTGGAGCTCCACGAGACAACAATTCTAGGAATTTAGCGCATTATGACTTCCCAATGAGTGCGGAGGTCAACATCCCTTTAAATTGTTACAAAACCATGGTCATGGGCACAGCGTGGTTCAGATTTAACCACGCTGTGCCCATGACTATGGTTAGCGGAAACACATTTCCAAATAACACAGCAGTGAACCCTTCCAGTAAATTCTATTACCACTACTACACTACTGCGACTGGTCAGTAAAATGTGTTGACCGGCACAGGAGCATAAGGCTTGGCTAGTCCCTGTACAGTTTGACCTAATGTAGCTCCATCTCTCAGTCAACAGCGTTTCTTTTCGGTTCAGTGAACCAGTGGCCAGAGAGCAAGCTGTCTCCCTTCCCTTTCCATTTCCTCAGTGAAGTAAATGGGATGAAGCTGCAGTATGTCATGTCTGTGGTGGCCTGTCTGCTTGACAAGGTGTCAGACACAGCTTTGGCTCAACCCCCCCATCCAGGCAGCAGCAGCTTCCAGTACATTCACTCTGCTCTCCATCTCCTCCTCTTACTGTGCCTGCAGCCTCCAGCTCCATCCTCGCCTCCACTGTCCTGCCTCTTGAAATATGGTTTTTAATAAAGGCGCGGTAAATGGCTGCTCTAGCAGCAATAAAAATGAAGGATCTTAGGCTCTTGGCTGAGGAGTGTCTTGGGAAAATAGGAATGCAGTGAGACAGTGCTCTTGCTGAGCAGCGCAGCCACACAGGAGAGTTAGTGCAAACGCTGAAGAAGGAGGGAGCGAGATAAATGGAGAGTATAAAGCCGGCTCTTCAGTCTGAAACATTTGTGTTATTTACATTATTCTGAGAAGTTATTTGTATTCCATTTGAGTTTAAATAGTAGCAGGCTATATAGTGGCCTGGAGGTGGGAGGGGTGTGTTGAAAATGCTAATTTGCATTCAGAACAGTGACCCCTTCTGCCGCCATCTGCATAAAGATGGAGAAGGGAGAAGGAGATGCAGGGATGGTTTCAGAGAGGACAGCAGAGGAAGGGTGAACGGAAGCAGACAGAGAAGAGAGCTGTGAATTTGCTTTTGTCCAGTCAAGCCTCTTTCACACTAAAATTAGCAACTATACTTAGGAATTTTGTGAACCTGGGTGAACCTACTGAAAAAGAGTGATTAATACTGTCTCTATTGCCAGTGGTTGGTCTGCCCTCTGGTGTTTTTTTGTTTTGTTTTTTTTATCTCAAAATGTGACATCATGAACATGATGGAAACAAATATGAGTCAGAGGAAGAAGGAAACAACAATAAAACCTTTAAGCTCAGTCACAGATTTACTGTAGTTACTGATTTGTATTAAATGTTGGTGCATCTTTCAAGTGATCTTTCAACTCCTCTGAATATTTAAATGAAAATACTCTATGCAAATGGAAGGAAAACGAATGTGTGCCAATGCGCTGCACTGAAAATGACACGGAAATAAACAGCAAGAAGGCAAAAAAGGAAATTCACCTGTTAAGCCGTCCCAGCAATGTCGATTGGAGCTGAATGCTGATTTAATACATTCCCACTGGTCAAAAAACAGTTTAAATCTGCTAAATCACCAGAGGGATTGGGCTATGAGAGTATTTCTGCAACCAATGGGGGGCTAAAGGTAGAACAAGAAGATTAAATGTAATGTTGTTTTCGAGATATTTATGTCCTAAAATCAAGTTGTGCAGGTCATACCTGGCACCAAAACATTCTGATCCTGGAGTGTGTGAATATGTGTTGCCAATTTATTCTGGCCCAACAACATTGATTGTGAGTGGAAATGAAAATATTTACTGCCAAAGCACCGGCAGCCACCACAGGCTAAATGCCTCACTTTACTGGTACATGTTACAGTTTGTGCTTTAAAAGTATTTATCTGAAGAGATGGTTCGGGTTTTTGTAGTGCTGCTGTTATCTATCTATAAAGCAAGTTGTGTCTGTCTGTGACAGGAATATCTTGCTGACCCTTAGTCAGATCGCCCTACGACTTTGGATATGGGTTGAGCATGGCCCGATGGTGTGATCCTTGATTTTCAATTTTTTTGGAGGAATTTTAATTTTCACTGATTTATCACGTTACACCAGGCAGGCAGTGGCTCATCAGCAGCAGCTGTGCTGTCCTCACTGTGGGTGAGACATTTTCACACGGTTCACCGCAGAACATGATGTTATACTGAAACGACAATGTGTCCATTCACCAATACACGAGCACATTTTTGCATTCGCATGCTACTACTTTGCGGCTAACATGGCGAACCTGTTTCCAAAGGTAAGCTAGCGAGGCTACGATTAGCATTAGTGTAGGGCTCACATAATACAAACAAAGAGATGGTTTGGGTTTTTGTAGTGCTGCTGTATGAGATAGTGACATACAATAGTCAGCTCTGATTGCACTCTAAAAAACAAACAAACAAAAACCATCATATCTTCTGAATATCTGAGTCAATTATCTCAACTTTAGGTCTGTAAACCAGTCATTATCCTGCACCAAGTCCATTGAGAAAATCAGTGTTTTTAGCTCGCACGGACAAGGGAGCTCCTGGTCTACTGCTGCATCTTTTGGTAAGTATATGCCATGAGATCATTTCAAATGAAGCATTTCATGTCACAAAATAACACATCTGAATTTAATTTGAATGGAGGATGGATATTTTTTTTGTGGAAGTTGGTGTGGTGGAGTGAGCAGTTTACAAACTCGTATAACTAGTTTCCAGTCCATAAAGGCTGTCAAATGATGAGATTAAGCTTCTTCTTCACAGCTGATAGTTGAATTGTGGCCAATAGGAACTAATCAGGAAGTAAATGTGGGTGTTATTGTTGTGTCACTGTATCTGGAGGAACATTCATGTTGGAATGAAGAGATCACAAAATATCACATTTGAACTTTGCTGTGATGTAGAACCACACATTTTCTTGGTGGAGAAGGTTGCAAAATGTAAAACTCATGTCAGAAGACGAGATAAAAGGGCAGACATTATCTTAAAATATCGTAGACTTAAATGCATAGGTTTAATTAGGTGGTCCTTCACTTAACTGCCTAAAATCTGTTCTTCCTTGCGTCGGCAGCCATGTTTTTCATGAAGGTGAGGGTAAAGGGGGTGCACCGTCAGCACTGACTATTTGTCAGTACCTCATACCACCACACTTCAACAAAACTGAACAATCCCTTCATCTAAAGTACTGATTATATTCAGGATGGAGTTGTCGCCATATGCACTCAGTTGTGGAGAATTCTAAATTGAAAAGCGCAGACATCACCTTATTGTTGTGCTAGCGATAACGGATTAGGATTCATCTTCAGAGAATGTCTGTATGTCCGCACCAAATTCCAGGACAATCTACCCGACATTGGAGGAGACATTTCAGTAAAAAAGAACAACAACAAAAAAACAATCTGCTTGCAGTAGAGAGAAGGTCAAGGGATCACACAAGTCAGTAAGATTAATCCTCTTAGGCAATTCATCCTACACTAGAGTTGTTGAGATATTTTAGTCTGGATGTGGTGGTCCCTGTAGATACAATGCAAGAGATGATGAATGCATGAACGCTGCAGCTGCACTGAAGGACTAGAGCTACATCCACACTGCTAATATTTTTTAGCTTTGTTGTTGTTTGTGAGACCGACAGCGATGTGAATCTGAAACGAAAAATATGCGTTACGGAACCGTTTGTTCACAGCTTACAATTAAAATGTGTATACCTGTTAAGGGCAAGTGGAAATGGTAGCATGCAGTCTTCGAGTTGATAAAAAGTGATTTGGGTTCCTACCTTATTTGATATGTTTGTGTCAAAAATTGAGGTATGACATAATTGTAAACATTATAGCCCACTCAGCCCCCTTAACCTGTTGAAAAAGCTGTAAAGGGCTAGTGCAAACATGCAGTATTCCAATTGTCAAAAAAGTGTTTTGGGCTCCTTGTGACTGAGGGGATGTGTCAAATTTACACCATCGCAGTAGTGTTAGTGTCTAGGCTGAACAATTGCAGCTGTATGTGGAGAAAGTGAAGGCTAAAACTACAGGAAAACCATGTGTCGGTTATAATTATAATCAGGTCAGAAGCAGATTTCTTACCTCAGAGGCTGAGGTTTGTGAAATAACATGACCAATGATCATACTTGACTAACAAAGGAGAAAGTGATGATGTTTACACCTGTTATCTATCTATCTAGAAAGTTGCGTCTGTCTGTCTGTCACAGACATATCTCATTGACCATTAGTCAGATCACCCTAAGACTTTGGATATGGGTTGAGAATGGCCCGATGGTGCGCATCCTTGATTTTCAAATTTTTTGGAGGAATTTAAATTTTCTCGGATTTTTTCATGCTGCACTTTTGACAATTTGTCATGCTACACCAGGCAGGCAGCGGCTCATCAGCAGCAGCTGCGCTGTCTAGAGCGGGGAGGTGGGAGTGAAGAGGCTGTCCTTACGGTGGGCGAGACATTTTCACACGGTTCACCGCAGAACATGGTGTTATACTGAAACGACGAGGTGTCCATTCACCAATACACAAGCACATATTTATTTTGCATGAGCATGCTACTACTTTGCGGCTAACTAGGCGAACCTGTTTCCTAAGGTAAGCTAGCGAGGCTACAATTAGCATTAGCATAGAGCTAACATAATACAAACACTGTGCAACCTTATTAGGCACCACACAAATGTTTTCATTTTCGATTAGCATTAGCGTAGATGTTGCTGAAAGCCACACAACATACTATTATGTTAGCCTTTATGTTTCTCATCATGCATTACCATAACTGAAAATAGTATATTATATTTCTGGGGCTTTACATCATCTATAGTCTTTATGAACATAAACACAACTTCCACCCTTCATGTAAACAATATGAACTGTGACAAAAGTTACACATCGAAAAAATACGTAGTGTTTGATTTCAGGGCCACTTTACTCAGTTCCTATTTTTCCTCTCACTCTCACAAACAAACAAGGTAGAACATATCCTTGGAGGCTGCATCAGCCTTATGCAATCACTGACCCCTGACAATAAGTGACAGATCCTGACAAGCAGACATGGCTACATGTAGAATCGTTCTCACTCATTTGCACACACCTCTCCCACTGGGAAGAACACAGGAGGATCTATCATCCTCTCAATGGGTATGTGGCATGTGCAGTGTGCGACATACATACTGTACCACTTTAATGGATGTTCACTCCCATTTTTATCCTCTGATGTGACTTGAAGTCAAACTTGATATTTCCCACTAGCAATTAATCAGTTTCAATATTTCTGTTGGTCTGCAGAGTTTTTCTAAATGTGGACACTTGGCTTATCTAAAGCAAAATGTATGTATTTTTAAAATGTAATGTTGATGTAGTCCGTCCTCGCTGTGACAAGAGCATTCATTTTCCCAGCCTGCGCCAGAGAAAACACTCTCCAGACTCCATGCAACACAACCTTGAAGAGAACATCGGTTCACATGCAACCTGACATAACTGTCACAGCATTTTAAAACCACTTGGTATGAATACTAAAATCACGGGTAACTATATCTTTTGTACATTCAGATCAAGTGTAAAAAAAAAAATTATGGTAACCCAATAACATTAATTTTTGCAGCATTTAAGACATTTTTGAAGGTTGGTTATGAAGCACACATCTTCTCGCAATAATAGAGTTTATTGTATACAATGTTTATATAAAATGTCTATATTAAGGGAGTTTTATCAGAGGTTTCACTTTTCTCCTGGCATAGGTTATGGATAATTGTGTCACCGAATCAATGTTTGATTTGCTGCATGAGTGCTTTCTCTGTGTTCAGTCACTCAAAACACGTGCGACTTACTCCTCATCGCTCATGCAAAAGGTTAATGCTAGCAAGCTAATACAATTACAGCGATGAAGATGTGATGTTCATGGATGATTTAAACAAATTAGTGTTACGTTAAAATGCAGCATGTCATAATGCGGCTAATTGGTACAGAACCAAACTAGAACATACTCAGGAGTATTTTAAATATTTGATCAAATGTTATAATTAATTAAATATGTGCAATAAAAGTCAAGGGTATCTAATTGCTTCAGGGACTGTTTGCATAGGGAAGATAGCAAATGTGACTCTGCTGCAGTGCAGACGTCTCAAAAAACGGTTTCACTCAGTAACCAATAGTAAGTAACACACGCGTTGATCAGAGTGTTGTCAATAAATTATTTCTCTTGTCTGACGTTAAGAGCTTTCCTTACACAGAATATTATTAGAAAAAGGACACCATTCCCATAAGTGCTATGGAATTTCAAAATAAAAGTAAAAGATGAAAACATCTCTCAGTTTTCAGTTTTTTTTAGACCAAGACTAAGATATCAATACTAAAGGATCCGAACACAAGTTGCACTAATTAAATATCCGAACGTACCCAAATGTCTCTTCTCATTTTTAGATTAATGCGTGAATTCATAAATGACTGTGTCATGACCTGACATCCTTGAACCCACTGCAGTACATTTTTTTTTTTACAATAAACAGTTCCCATTTGTAGATTGCAATACATGAAAAAAAAAAAAAAATCTTTACGGTTAGAGTTTAGCTCAACAAAATTAGCATGTGAAACAGTCCACATTTATCTGAGCTGTATATGTATATATCGTGTGTGATATGTATATTGTGCATAACACAGTGATGGTACATTTTGCAGCTGTAATTAAGGTCTGATCGGGATATAGAATTAGAGTTTTGTCACTCACCATCTTCAGTAGGTACGTATATGTTTAGGTAAAGGCAGTCCTCGCTCTGGTTTTGGACATAGCTCGCTGCAGCATCCAGGTTGTCTGTGAACCACACAGGTAACATGATCTCGGGTAAAACCCCATGCACATTCTGCGGACACACAGGCGCGAACTGGGTGGCATTGCGAATCTCCTGCCAGGAGCCCGGAGCTTCAGGGGGCTGGAAGCGACGCTCGCCAATAGGTGCAGTGGCATATGGCACACCTAAGTACTGCTCCACCGGGCCCAAGATCTCATTGCTGAGCTCCTTCCTGATTCCACGGATTTTTCCATAGCCTGTGGACACTATGGGGTGTTTCAGATCAACCCGTTGACATGAGGAAAGTGTCAGGTGCAGTGCTAGTCCTAAGAGCCACACCAGGCAGAGGTGAGCAATCTGATGAAAAGTATAATGATGCTTCCCACCATAGCCTTGGTGGCTGGCAGCATTGAAAGGAAAAAACAACATGTCCAAAATAAAGGCTCTTTTTGTTGTATCACTAGGACTTTGGATCAAAAACTCAGTGGGTTTTGGTGGATAAAAAAGGCAAAAGGAGATTGTGTGAGAAGGGACAGTTTTCCTAGGGCGACATGGTGAGGCAGAGGGTCAGATAGCATTCTCAGGTAGACTGTGTGGTCACATCAGTCTTTCTCTGTAGGACTTCTGATGGGTCAAGAGCTGCAGTCAGTGAGCCAGTTCCACCTGGGAGAGACAAAGAGGAGATGCAGGTTTGAGTCAGTGTGTCAATTTAATGTACACAGGAGTACTGAAAACAGTTGAGAAAGTACTAGTACCTCACAAGTACCCATGTCTTATAGTGTGTTCAGCATCTGTCACATGTTAGGCACCGGAGGGGGGTTTTGTGCAATTTGTGTCAGTCACATGCCAGATGTGATTGATGGGATAACTACTACTAAGGCCAATTAATTTCAGTGGACGAGAAGAGTGAGTATTATTTTTCACCATCAACAAGGCTGAAGTTACTTTCATTGTAGTAGAAGTTCAACTACAACTACAGATGCACTATATTGGACCTTTTGCACATATCCAATGTTCCGCTATATCTGGAGTGCTTTGGCTGTGACATATGACACATCTGAACCAATCACAAATCCCTGACATGCTCGCACGGGTTTAACACGATGATGACAGAGAAGCAGCAGCTTTTGTATACATCCAACATGGGGGCCACCAAAAAAAACAGAGCTCTGTGTTGTGAATCAGCTGTTGCTTCCATTTGAAGCAACTTGCTCAGGGCTTAGCTGAAGTAACTGTGGTAGAAATTGCAGCAAAGAGCAATTTACTTCACGACCTTAGCGAGAAACATGTCTTAGAGCACCAAGAATGTATGCAGTTACGTTAACAGACACACAGATGCTCCATTCCCTCTCAAGAGGGAGGTGAGGTAGAGACAGAAGAGACAGACCAGGAGCAGATATATAACAGTTGTGTCAAGTTATCAGTTCTGAATCAGTGATGACTTGTTTACAGAACTACAATGCCATTTATTCAAGCAGCAGCAGATATTGTTGAAAAAGAATTATACTGATATCAACTTTAATTATAGCATAATAATAATAATCGAAATTGGATCTGGATCCTACAGCCTGCAAGATGTGGACACAAACACAGAGAGAGAGGACAGAAAGGAAAGACACAAACTAGGGGGAGAAATAAAAATGAAGTCATATACCCGAGTGTGAGAGAGTGAGTGTGAATGCACCACAGGAATTGGCCCAGCAGGTCTATAGCAGCATAACTAATCTCTAATTATAAGCTTTATCAAAAAGAAAAGTCTAACTTTAAATACAGAGAGGGTGTCGAACCAACACTGGGACCTGGTTCCACAGTAGAGGAGCCTGGTAACTGCCTCCCATTCTACTATTACAGACTGTGGGAGCCACAAGTAAGTCTGAATTTTGTGACCAAAGTGACCTGTTGGGGTGATAAGGTAAGTAAGGAGTGCTTTGTACATGAGGAGGAGGATTTTAAATTGAATTCTAAACTGTACCACGAGCCACTGTAGAGAAGCTAAAGCTGAAGTGATATGGTCTCTCTTTCTAGTTCCTGTCAGAACTGCTGCATCATTTTTAATTAACTGGAGGGTTTTAAGAGTTATAGTAATCTAATCTAGATGTAACAAATGCATGAACTCGTTTTTCAGTGTCTTTTAAGGACAGAATGTTTCTAATTAGCAATGTTCTGCAGGAGGAAGATGGCTGTTCTGGAAATTAGCTTTATGTGTGAATCAAAAGACATGTCCTGGTCAAAAATAAATCAAATGTTCCTCACAATGGAACTGGAAGACATGGTAATGCCATCTAAGGTGACAATGTGGTGAGAGTTTTTCTCTAAGGTGTATAGGGCTTTTTTTCTGGGTTTAAAAGTAGAAAGTTACAGGTCATCAAGGACCTAATGTCTCTGAGACATTTCTGGAGTTGAACAACCTGATGTATTTCACTGCATAACGATGAAAGTGTATGTTGTTCTTTCTAATAATGTTACCCAAAGGAAGCATATACAAGGTAAAACGTATCGGCCCAAGCATTGAGCCCTGTGGAACTCCACAATTAATGTTGTTTGCAATGAGGCATTATCATTAATGTGAACAAACTGGAATTCATCAGATAAGTATGATTTAAACCAGCAGACAGCAGTACCTGTGATCCCAACAGTCTGCTCCAGTCTCTGCAATAGAATATTATGATCAATGTTGTCGAATACAGATCTAACAATACAAGTATATAGACGACACCATTATCTGAAGCCAAGAGAAGGTCGTTTCTAACTTTAACTAGAGCTGTTTCTGTGCTATGATGTAATCTAAAACTTGACGAGAACTCTTCAAACAGACTGTTAATGTGCAAATATTCACATAATTGATCAGCAACTGCTCTTTCTGAGATTTTTAGAAACGAAGGGAAGATTTGATAGGTCGGTAATTAGCTAAAACATCTGGGTTAAGGGTCGCTTTTTGAGAAGGGGTTTAACAACTGCTACTTTAAAAGCTTGGGGCACACACAAACAGTTTATTAGGGATGGGATCTAACTGACAGGTTGATGGTTCGGTTGATGATACTAATGATTTTGGGTTTATTCACATGTTGAGTAAAGTAAGTTGAGTCTAACAGCAAATTTAATGTAGAACTAAGACTATTACTGTCGACATCTACATGGATGTTGAAATCCCCACCTGAATAAGGTGCAGTTGGACGATAAACAGTGACTCAATAGTGCATCAACATTGGTTTCTGTTTTTTTCAACTAGGCTGAAAAATACAAAGAATAAATCTTTCAAAAAATAAATATCCAGGTTTGGGCTTGGAGTTAATTAATTGACTGGTATTAAAAATGACTCATCATCGGCCTCGACATATCCTTTTGTAGAATCAATAAGCATAAACCATGCTAGACCCACATTCCTTTACTTACTTTACTACTCCACTTCCTTTACTATCCACGCGAAGTCGGGGTTAGCTTTTCCTTCTTAACTTAGTTGCTTCCTTTGATGCTTCCACATCATTACAGATAAATGAGCAGTGCTTATCACACTCAACAGAGGCGACAGAGACATTTAGGTGTGATAAAGGCTTTATGTACTGCTAACTGTTGGTAGAAAGACACCTCATCCCTCCACCCTCAACCCTGCAATACCCACACTCTAGTAGCAGCCAGCAGACACAGTAAAACAGAGCATTAAGCCTGTGCACCATAACAGGGTGTGCAGAGTTAGTGATGTGGTACTCGACTTCATTGTAGAACAAAACAGTAACAAGCTGACTGGAGAAATGTTCAGTTCATTAAAGCCATGTGCGAGACCTGCCTCTTCTGACAGCTCCATGCATTCTAAGGGGGAGTTAAGATAAGTCAGGACACCATGAATCCCCATTAAAAAAAGTTAGCGTGCATGCATAGTCAAGCTGAAAATCCAACTTAGAAAAAGATTAATGTGAATTATACATAGTACATGACTTTGTACACTGCTGTAAAATGAAGCTGTGAACATACTGTTAAGATATCGTAAACTTGAGCAGGCATAGATTTTATTCTGTGACCCTTTGGTTTAGTGGATAAAACCTGTTTTTATTGAGAAAAAGCATCAGATGATGCTGACTCCCAGCACAGCACAGTCAGAACTCGCTCTGTCTGTACCTCATACAACCATACCTCAAAAAAAAGTCATTAAAGGTGCCATATTTAAGAATGTGGCCAAAAACAGTTACTACATTCAAATTCTTTTAGGTTTCGTTTTCTGACGTAACTGGCAACCCGTGGTTGCTCGGCAGCTGAGACTACTGACTGCAATGATTGGTAGATGGCGGTAGGTGGCGCCACATGCCAAAACATGATTTCAAAACATAAAAATGATTTGCAGTCAGCAAAATATTTTTTTTAATGCAAATATTTTGTCTGTACTGTTGTTGTTGGTGAGTTCAGTTTGTTATATGAACATTATTCCTGAGTCTCTGTGACATATTAGGAGGATTTTATGGTCAGTTGATTTAGATTTATTACATAATGCACCTTTAAATTGATAGACTTTAATGACTGGGGAGCAACATTGCAAAAATTGAAGTGTATGGCCTGTCACAGTGTTCTCTAAATGCCTCTTCCATATGCATGGGCAATGTTCATACTGACAAGTTTCCTATCTAAAGAGGCATCCAATATTATATAGATTTTACAGAAAGCACAAATGGGTCTGTCCTCAGCCACTCACATGTGACTGGCAAATGGTAGTGGTACTTCCTGAACATCTGTTCGTGTCAACCATCTGCGAGCTGAAATGGCAATGATCATGCACCTTCATGCATACAATGGGATAAACTGAAACACACATTGCCAGGCTGGTGTAAGCAATTTTCTGTCTTGTTTTATATAATTGGTAGCCCTGTCAAATGGAAATGCTGGAGAAAGTAATGCCTGACTGCCACTGGACACTTTTGTGAATATGTTTAAATGGAATGGTCAGCGTGGTTTGAAGAAAATGCTTGTCTTGGGATTTTAAATTGCTTTGTTTCCCCTTTGAGTGTTATAACCGCAAGTAATTCTTCAGCCGTCAAGCTGCTTTCCCCTGCTAGTCAACATCTGCGGATGACAAGCAGCTTAGCAAGCCAGAAACAGAGTGGTGCTGAGACTGAACTTGGTTGTCTGCTACCAAATGTCACAGAATTGAGAAAAGGGGACCTCACAGCACTAAAATAAAACTAAGCTCTTGCAGCTGTATGCTGTATTTCCTTGCAACCTACAATGAATAGACACATTAAACCATGGGAAAGACGGCACCATTTCTCAAGATACATCATTAATGGTATTTAGACTACAAGTGTAAATAAACTCGACATATTCCCAACACACACACACACATGATACATATAAACCAAGCTCATCTCCCACTGATGGTAAGTAAATAAGTAAAGTGTATTTCACTATGTAGAAGTAACAGAATCTGAGATGAAAGGAAAGATAGGAACTGAAGGCCACAGAGATTTTGTCCATTAAAAAAGGTAAGAAATGTCTTACAAAGTGAAGGTGAGGGCACAATACAAGTGGAGTCACAAGGGTTTAAAAGAGTTAAGAGTGTTAGAAATAAACTAAGGTTTGTGACTATTGGTCAATACAAGGTCAGATAAAAAACTGTGTTTTAACAGCATTCTGATATTCCACTATTTCTTAGAATGTTGAAGGAAACTTGAACTTGCTTTTTCACTTTCTTTCTGTGTGTCAACATGTGAGAGGACGAGTGGTGGACAAGTGGGGTGGCAGTAGCTCAGTAGTAGATGTATGAGCTGTATGAAAGTGTGAATGGGTGTGAATGGCAAACACTGTAGTGTAAAGCAGCTTTGAGTGACCATTAAGACTGAAAAAGTGCTATAAAAGTACAGACTATTTATCCTAGAGCAGGCTCTGAGTTAAATTTCCAATCCAGACCACTCCCCCTGCACTGCTCCCCACTCTCTCTAACTCCTCCTCTCCTCACTCAGCCCGCTTCATGGCATTTCTCAAAATCAGGCATTGAGTTAGCCACAGAAGAGGGGGTTGAGTTACCCTTTAGTAAATCTAAACCATATTTGGTACGTCAAAACAAATGTTAATCCTCTTTAGAAAATAAACATTTCAGGTTGAATGTTATCATTGTGTTAATGTCATGATTCCACAGTTATGCAGGACCATTTCTTTATTACTGCTGGGGAAGGCTGTGGGCATCCTGCCACACTGTATCCTACTCACCACAAGATCTCCAGACTCCAGGATCATCTGAATCAGTTAACACAACTTGCTCCATCTGCCACGGTGTTCCCATCCTCATCAGCCTGCAGCCAGAAAAATGTGGCAACATCCACAATGAAGTGACACTTCCCACTTAATATAATTGTGGTTAACCCCAGAAATGACTGCAATCACCTCATCTCTGCTGGACAGATGCTGGCTGAGCAGTGGAGGCCACGCTCAATTAAAACAAAGGTCAAAACAAATTAAGTGTCATTACCGTGTATTTCTGGACTGCACCGCTCCGTGAATACAGCCCAGTAATTAACTAAATAAACGTAGGGATTACGGATTTTAAAAAAAGAAACCACGTGTTTAAGTAGGAGTCAATTAAAAGGGCTTTACTGATGCATGGGCACGTGTTCTTAAAGGCAGCCGAGCAAAAGCAGCAGTGGGGATCATAAAGCAAGAGGCACCAGGAGCAGAGAGGAGATGTTGGACCAGAAAATCAATATGTTGCTGTTGGTCACCGCGGTTCTCCCTGGTTAACACATGTACATCACATGGAAAAACACTGACACACCCACACAGAATAAGATATGTTGACAGCTAGTGACCAGACCATGGATGTATTATAAGAACTGGATAGAGCACCTGCCTTTGGCTCCATTCATTCCGATGAAGCTGCCCAGCGCATACACCGGAAAAGTTTCTGACTTCCCACTTAATTTCCGGGTTGTGCAGCCCATAGTGCATGCACAGTAGGGTTACTCCCATAATGCCTTTCAGCTCAGTAAAGGAGCTGTCTGTGTTCTGTACTTGGTTGGCATGTCCATGAACATGATGATGGGAGTAACACAGTAAAAGCTGCCGTGAAAGAAGAAAAGTCAGTGTTTACTGTAACATTAGAGTATTTTATATACAATGTTTTGATTCATGGTATTTTTACAGTGTTATATATATGTAGTATTTAGTATATTTGTAATGTCTGTCATGTAATGGGACTGAACAAAGTGATAAACTTCAGTATGTCAGTCTCCTCCTCCACTGAACTCTCTCCTCAATGAATCCGTCACAGCAGCTAGTTAATACATCGATTATAAGTTTGGAAATATATGTTAATAGATGACAAATAAATTACTAATACATGCTTTGTTTTAATACATATATATTGTTTTTTTAAATGTAAAAGAAAAACACCTTCAATTATTCACATTTCTCATAAAGTTTCCATATCCCTGACAGTGGCGCCATTCCCGAGACGTCAAATGACTGCACTTTTCTGGCCTTAAGGATGGTTTTACAAATATGAAATTGAATGAATTAAAAATATGGAATATAAAGATCTATAAATGCCAATGTCCATGTCCCAAGTGGCCACAGGAAAAAAAAAATTACTTCAAGGCAGAGGGGGCTGTGCTCTATTCAGTTCTTTTAGTACATGGACCAGACCCATTTTAAGTGTGATGTGGACAATGCTGCCTCTGGGGGGCTATTAATTATAAATGTATCTCTTTTTCTTAGGCTGGGTTCATATGTGGGTGGATCTGCGTCGTGGAACTATTCATTAACGTGCAGAATTTGTAGCTACCGTTGGTAATCATGGGATCATGGGAATTGTTGTCTTGTTTGGTTGCCCTGTGCATTTGCTCTTTATGTGGAGCAGCTACGAGGATTGAGGAGCAATGAGGATTTAAAGTGTTGTAACTAACGTAAGTACACTACTCAACCAAAATATTTAACATTAATCTCATAATTTATGGATTAATTGGGAAATGTTACATATTCATATATTTAACTGATCAGAGCAGCCACACTAATACGCAGTGAAAATTATCTTTCACCACTGTTTCAAAGTCTCATACAGCATACACTTACACATATCTTTTCACCCAACATTTCAAAGTATAAGCACTCTAATGTTTCTCAGTTTTGCATTTGGAAAAGTGATCATTTGCAGACTCTAGCAGGCACATTGCTGTCATATATAACATGTATCTACTGGACAGATAAATCCTCTGAGGCTGGAAGAGGATTTGTGTAGGACTCTGTGCTGCACTGTGGAGCCAAGAATAGAACTTTTTGCAGACTTCCGGATACTGATATTATCCTTGCGAGCACTGTTTTACGGACAATTCCAGGAATTTAGCGCATTGTGACGTCCCAATGAGTGAGGAAGTCAACATCGCGTGTTTCATCTCCTGTACTTAGACTGAGGAGGACCACAAAAACATGAGTGAGTCATCTTTTTTCACACTTTGCCGACTGATAAGGCCTCAGCCCTATTCCTGGACTTCACTTTTCCACAATCCACAAGTGTTGTCATTTTTATACACAGTCTATGTGTGAAACACAGCAACACCACCACAGCAGGTGTGCACTGACACACTTCCTGTGTGACCGAGAAGGGATCAGCGCCGCAGCTGTCACACACCTCACATGTATTCAGTGGGGACTCAGCCTCGGTGTGTTTGGTAACTGTAAGTGTGGGAATGCATCATAATGAGGAAGAGTACAGTGCCCGCAATCTGGCGACACGTTAATTAACGATCATCTAAGTGAAATGCTAGCAGTGTTAGCATGCACCTAGGTGTCAGTGGACAATGCACACAGTCTGAGGGAGCAGTCTGACAGCTGCGTTGCCTCAAGCATAAACCTAATTTAAGAACAGAATGGCCCACTAAGTTAAATAGACATGGCAGCTTAGCCACATTAACATGAATGCCCAGTCTGAGTTATGTTCTTTTAAATATAAAAATCCAAATAATAATAGTAATAATGAAGCTGATGATAATCTATGTCAAGTTATGAAAGAGGGGGGAAACAGAAGGAGGCTGCAAAGCTGAAGACAATACATTAAAGTATGTCTTGAGGGGAGCAATTAAAAAGGAGATTTATAGGATAACACTGAATTAAAGCTTCAATCCGCAGGCAGGCACGTACTATACCCCTCTTGCAAAACTGCAATCAGCTTTATTCTTGACTCAGGATTGATGGAGAGTCAGAAGACTCTGAGGAGCTCAGACTGACAGGAAACTCACAATTCTGAATGTAGCTATGGGACAGATGTTGATGTTGTTCAGCCTCCTTAAAATGTGAAAGTGATGACATAGTTGCATCATGCATCCGCTTCATCAGGAGGAGATACACTGGTGCATCTACTTGACAGCAGTCCAGGTCTGTGGTTTTTCACTGTATCACATTTGTCTCATAAGTCATGTACTGTCAACTGTGTGGCTCATGTTTTTGATGGGGGAAGTGTTCTGAACATTTGGCTTGCAACATGTAAATGTGACTAATTCATTACTGGCTGTCACAGTCGCATCCATAAAAGCAGAAACTTCCTTCCGTTACTAGGAAAACATATGAGTTAATAATGTCATAAAAGAATGAATAATGTTATAAAATAATGAATGCATATTCACATGTCAGACTTAAAGGTGCCATATGCAAGAATGTGGCCAATAACGGTTACTACATTCAAATTCAAAATACCAAAGCCTTTTAGTTATGTTTTCTGACGTAACTGGCAACCCGTGGTTGCTCGGCAGCTGAGACTTTACTGACTGCAATGATTGGTAGATGGCGGTAGGTGGCGCCACATGCCAAAACATGATTTCAAAACATAAAAATGATTTGCAGTCTGCAAAATATTTTTTTAATGCAAATATTTAGGCTGTACTGTTGTTGTTGGTGAGTTCAGTTTGTTATATGAACATTATTCCTGAGTCTCTGTGACATATTAGGAGGATTTTATGGCCAGTTGCTTTAGATTTATTACATAATGCACCTTTAACTGTTAAGTAAGTGGCCTGTATACCCCCCTCACTCACCCACTATTAATTAGGCTCTAAAACTTAGAAAATAGGGGTGTAACGGTGTTTGTGTACCGCAAATGTGTTCAGTAAATTTTCAAAATACATCTAGCTGTAACCATGCTACTGCAGAGCAGTGGCTGCATGCGCAATATCCGTCAACACCCACCGGCTCCGTTCACAGCTCTGTCAGCGTGTAGCAGGGCCAGACAGCTGGAGCATTCAGTGGAATCCCGGGGTAACATTAGCACAGACAAGCCTCATATGGAGAATGCAAGTGAGATGCCAGAGCTCGAGGAGCCACCGAGCCACTTCAGGTGTGCTGAAACACCACAGTTTCCCAGCTAAACTACAGCAACAGCGGAGAAAAGGCAAGCGAAGACGACGTGACGCCACTGTTCAGCTGAAATTGGCTGTGGCCACTGGCAATACGTCAAACATGATAACTTATTTGAAAAACTGCAAAGTACACAAGTTTAGCTTTAACTGTCCAACAAAGGTAGACCAATTCATTTGATTATTTATGTAATTTTTTTAATCAATAATCAATATTTTAATATTTAATTAATCTGCTATATGAAAAATACCCCTGACATTTGGATGGTTATCAAAAAAAACAAGTAGTGAGGGATTTGATGAATACACTTAGTCAGTGAAAGTAAAGGACTGTAGTCACGTGATGACACTGACATATAAAGTTATGTGTCATCTGCATAGGTGTGTTAAGAGATGTTGTAATATTTTATAATCTGAGCTAGAGGTAGCATGTGTTGAATAAGAGTGGTCCGAGAAGGGACCCTTGAGGAACCCCACGTCATCTTTGTTCGCTCAGACTCATAACTAGGGATGGGACTTTTTTGTAGACAAATTGATCGACAATCGACACGTGTCACAAACACGTAAAGTTCCCAACCACGGAGGTTGAGGAAGCTGTGAACAAAAAGGTGATCCTGCAGGGAGCCTGCTGTCTCTGCACATGATGTTGCGCGCGTCACCGGCTCGTTCTCTCAAGTGGCTGTGCGCATCCAAGCGTGTGTGCGTGCGTGCAGTGCGAACGAGGTTGCGCTTAAGTTTAGGACGGGGGTGGGGGACATGACACAAGCGCTACACAAATGAAGACGGCATCTCACCCAGTAAGGATCACTGTACTTCACTCTGGTGGACACTTAACGAGCGCAGGTTCAAAAACCCGAGCCGTCTGGCGAGTGGCGACACACACGTTCCAGCGGAGAGTCCGCTTTTTTCTGTTTTTTTGCCCCTCATTTTCATTATCGCTGTTCTGATGGTCAATAATGGACATTACAGCCATGTTTTTGAGCCGAAAATGAAGTAGTACAGTGTAGAATAATTTACACCCCCGCGTTGCTGCTGTTACTGCTGCTGTAAAAAAAAAAAAAAAGTCGAAAAAAATTCGACACGTGGACCTTGACAATCGACTCTAAATGTGTGAAATTCCCAACCCTACTCATAATTATCAACTGAGGCAAAGTAGTTCCCATCTTGTAAGTACAATTTTAACCACTTTAGCACAGTTTTAGATAATGGTCAATTAGTCCAATATATATATTTATATTCTATTTACAAACATTTTATACATATATATATATATATATATATTCAACACATGCTGCCTCTAGCTCAGATTATATAAAAAAACATCTCTTAACACACCTATGCAGATGACACATCTTTATCAGTGTCATCACGTGACTAAAGTCCTTTACTTTCACTGACTACATATACATATGTATGTATATATATGTGTATGTATGTATATATACCTATATATTTACATATACACACATATATATATAAATATGTATATATATATATATATATACACACATATATATATATACACATACACATATATACACACACATATATACATATACATACACACATATATATATAATTTGTCCTTTGTTAAGTTTACAACACATCTAGCCAATAACTTTGTTGCACGTGTCTTTTTTTGTCTTTTCTTTTTCATTTTTGGTGGGTGCACTTTCATAAGGATGGGGATGTACACACTCAAAAAGCTTGTGAAAGAGTGTGAGGTCAAGGTAATGAAGGAGAAGAGGCTTTACCATGGTGCTCATGAGTAGGGAGCAAAAAAACTGTCATGGTTAAAAATGACGCAGGTGAGGGGTAAAAAAAAAAAAGGGGTGACATGCATGGATAAGTGGTTTGCTGAATGTCAAGTTACATCTCATCCTCTAATCCTCAAAGCTCCACCACAGTGACAGTTTGTGAAAATAGGCTGGTATCTTGAGATAACAATCTAATCAAATGATGTATTTACATAGCATAACATGTCATGGAATGACAGTGAATACGAATATTAATGCTGTTGAAATATTCATGAATGATGCATGACACAAAACATTATTCTTTGATATTTCAAAAATAGCGATATATTCATCTTCACATTTTGCTTATTGCTGGAGCTTTCACCTTCCGCCTGCATGGGTTTCTCTAAGTGCTCACTTAGATCAAAGTCTGGCAAAAAAAAAATAAAAAAACTCCTTAGCTGCATTTTCTTTATGCTCAGGATCAATGTCCTGCTGCACTGTTCTTCTTTTGTGGATATGTATATAATGAGATAAGAGCACTTTAAAGTGATTGTTTAGGGAGTTTGAAATGCGGTTGTATGAGGTATAGTGTCATATGGTGTGCTGACATTACCGAGCTGCCGTGGTCAGGAAACCAGTCTGAGACAGGAGCAAAAGCTGACTTTAGCCTCACATCATTGGCTTCATGTCCATGTTAAACATGCTGGAGTTTCATTAAATCATGCAACTATCCGCAACGTTTTCCTACAGTGTTGCAGAAAAAACTTAAAACTTAAAATACAGGTTTTCAGAAGTAAAGTTACGCTACAGTTAATACTGCATATAAACCATCTGGGACTCAAAATGTAAAAGCAAATATTTTGTTCATTGCATCTCTTGCCAGAAGTGCATTACTTAATGAAGCTATTCTCACTCAATTAATCATCAATATTGAATTTAGGAGCAATTGATAGTCATTCACTCCCTGTATACTGATGGAGACATTAGTCCAGCGTATTAACACAGCTCAGTCACCACATCTTTATCTTGTTGGAATTCCAGCTCTTGATTTTCTTCACTTGAACATTTTTTTTTGTATTGAAAGGTTAATCGGGGTTTTTTATGTTGTGACGTTGAATATTTTAGCTCCTTTATAGAGACTGCATTCAGCCAAAATTGTGAAAATAAATTAAAACACACCTTTGCCTATTGTCCACATCATATAGGGCTCTTGTTGTTTACAAAAAGTGTGGATGCACACGCAGCTCGGTTGCAGAAGGGCGCTTCTCGGCGAAATTAACCTTGGTGAATGGGATACAGCGCACATGCAATTTGCGATTTGAGTGGATTAATGATATCTACTCGTACCTGATCAACACTCCGAGTCTTTATTCCAAGGAGATATTAAAGTCTTACACGACTTTGGATGCTTACGAAACGGTTATAGTATTAGCATCACAACTTGTCCCGATTTATAACAGCTGTTTCCCACAGCTACATTAGCTTCTAAGCTAGGGTAGTTTGACTTAAACTTGAGTTTAATTACGCTGTTGCTCTCAAACATTGTTTTTTAACATTGTCAGTCATAGTAATAATTAATTAATTCATGTTAGCTTGTTATCTGAGGCCGAAAATGAACGTAACGTTAACTGATGTGGAGTGAGCGATGCTAATTCTTGCTTCTTTTATCATTTGCTCGTTCCAGTCGCTCCTCCTGACGTCTCCCGTTAGCCTTGAAAGGGGTGCAACTTGACGGTATCCGGTAAAACTTCAGGTTTTTGTCTTGTTTGTTATCGGTTCGTGCAACCGACAGCACAACAAGACATGTTGTTGTTGGTTTACATGTTGCTCACAATAGCGTTTTCTGCAAACGACATGCGCAGGAGAGAGAAGGTGACACGCGCGTGACGTAGACTGCCAAGGGGTCAAGACAGAAAAAAGGTTAGCCGTGTTTTGATCTTGCCTTCCACATTGTTGATTGTTTGGGGACTTTTCACACCACCCTTCACATGAATAGATCATTAGCATACCCTTACATTGTTGTCTAAATGTGTTCCAATGAAGCAATTTCTTACCAGTCATCCCTGCACTCTCCTGTGGAAAACGCACTATGCTCTAAAGAGCATCATGAGAGACACGTCACCCACACCTGCTCCATTCTTATATAAGATCACGTGAGGGCAAAGGAATACTTGGCTGGAAAAAAGCACACATGGATGATGATGTACAACATCGCTGATACAAAAATATTATAATAGGAAGAAGAGCTGCAGCCTGGATACTGCACCATCGTGGGCAAAGAAGACCAGTGACAAGCAACGGAACACAAAGATAGGAATAGATTTCTACAAGTTACCCAGTGATTTATGGGGTATTAGACAAGCATCTCAGCCACTTGTTTTGACAGTATTTGCCTCTGCTTACTATTGCTGACGCCAGGCAAGGAAGTTAAAGTCACCATTTCAGCAGCACAGTGTGGCTCTACACTCTACAAATAAAAGTGCTAAGTAGAACCATTTAAGGTTCTTCGGCTTGCCTTCATAGGAGAACCCTTTTTGGCTCCAGGTAGAACCTTTTTATAAAGGCTCCACCAAGAACCCTTTTTAAACCCTAAAGGGATTTTAAAGGGTTTTCTGGATCAAAATGGTTCTTAGTGGAACCATTAGTGTTACCAGGAACCCTTGAAAAACCCTTTCTTCGGGAAAGGGTTTTTCAGAAGCAACTGGTTCCAGGTAGAACCTTAGCCCTTATAGAAGGACACTTTGGAACCTTTATTTCTAAGAGTGCATAATCACAGGTAGGCCTG
Organism: Microchirus variegatus; assembly: GCF_963457635.1. NCBI lineage: Eukaryota > Metazoa > Chordata > Actinopteri > Pleuronectiformes > Soleidae > Microchirus > Microchirus variegatus. The sequence continues at coordinate 16,711,872 of NC_139803.1, forward strand.
TCCCAGTCAGTAATCTAGTTTTGTCAATCTACAGATGTAGAAAGTGAAATGGTAAATATTGTTTAGCTTCATGAAAAGTTTCCATGAAATTCAGTCGACAGAGTCACACAACTAAACTAATAATTGTGTTGTTCTCAATATTCTTCTATAGATGTATTTATTCTATGATATACACACATATGTATTGTATTAATAAAAGAAACTGGAAGTGAATACATCTGATTGTTACAATCGCATTTTAGCCCACTCAATTTTAATCAAATCTAATTCTGAGTACCAACAGACGCACTGATTTCTACGCCTAGTGATCTTGTAGATGAAATCAGACAAATAAGACCACAAAGCTCTTGTAGATGTATGGTTTAAGTGCATTGTGTAATGAGAGAAAATAGGATTAAAGGGTAAAGACTTGGCTCAGTTACTTATACATAAATTCTGCCTTACGCTCTTTTGTAGAAAACGCTCTGCCTTGCTGTCTTAGAGCAATCACCTCTGATGCTCACTTACGCATCGAGTGGCAGGAAGCCGATCTGCCAGTGTTGACTTTTGAGGAAAGTGAAGAAGCAAAAAATAGAATCCAAAATGGAGGATGCAATCATAACCTGTCAGCTGTGTCACAGTGGTTTTGCTTTACTTAAACCTCCCGTGATGGAGCATTAGCGTTAACAGTACCGCTACAACAAAGGTAGTGTTTAAGCTGCGAGCACAAACAGGTCCACGTGAACTTGTTGTCGAATTAGTGACAAAGCTAACAAGCTCAGAAAGCTTTCCGCCCCGGCACTAAAACCATTTAATGATTGATGTACAATCCACTGAACGATAAAGTGCCAGCTGAGAGGGAGAAAAAAACCTGAATGAAGCTCTGCTTTGATGACATAAGGTTAGTTTTGTCATTGTGGTATTTTCAGCAACCCCATAGACATCTACCAATCACTTTATTAGGAACAACTGTTGAACTTATTGATCCAATTATGAAATCAGCAGGGAGCAACTCAATGCCTTTAGACACTGACATGGTCAATATGATCTGCTGAAGTTCAAAGTGAGCATCAGGGGAAAAAATAAAGATGATTAAGTATTTCAGAAACTACTGATCGACTGGGATTTTCACACACAAACCATCTGTAGTGTTTTCAGAATTAAAGAGCCAGTGCACAAATTAATTACTTCAATCTTTTGATATTATAGTCAATTATTGTGTTGACTGATTTTATAGGCATACATTTAGTGTCTGAAAAAGAGAAAATATCCACTGAGCACTAATTTGAAATCAATTGATCTTCTTTTCTTTGTTTTCAGGATGGTGCCTTGATATGGTAAAATTAATATTTAATAAATGTACCAGAAATATTTAATAATTATGAATAATTATTATTTTTAACAATCAATTTTAGAGGCATGCAGCCCTATTATAGATGCAATAAGTCCAAAAAGTATAATATAATAATAATATATTATATTGGACTTTTTGCACCAATAAATTTGTGTCCATTTTGCCCAAATCTTCATGTTTTTGGTCTGTGGGAGAAACACGCACGCACACACGCACGCAAGCACGCACGCACACACACACACACACACACACACACACACAGACAACCTGCAAGTTCCATGCAGAAAGGCCCTTGTTTCGACCAGGTCACGAACCTTTTCAAAAATTCTGGTTAATACAATACCATATAATAATATAATACCATCCAGTCTTATTTTAGGGGAAACTCTAAAAACAGAATTTATAACAAGACAAGATTTATAACTGGTTTTAATAGTCAAGTATCGAAGATGCATGAGAGAACCCCACTAAATGAGCTCCACTGGCGTAAACAAAATTGTGAGGGGGAGTGAAAAGTATTGGGTCTGCAGATGCTTGAAGTTACTTTGAATTGATAACGCCAACATTTAGACAGTCCTCTGTTGATCTGACTCAGGTTGTCCTTTACATAATTTGGTATCTTTATGATTTGTATGCTCTTGTTTGTTCAGTCAGTGTCATTCACTGCTTCTAAAGCCTGGCTCCCGCTGCTGGTGTAATATACTGTAGTCCAGCCATGTTCTGAGCATCCAACCACATCAATAATTAAATGTTTTTCAGAGAAGCTGTGCGAGCAGAATGTTTTTTTTATTTTTCTCTTATCTCTGAAAATAAACCAAAGAGCTCTTTATGTCAAAATGTAGTTACAAGCACCATATCAGCAGGAGATTCCCTGTCATTGTATGTATTGACACATGGTCCAGAACCAGCAAGAGACACAAATATTAGCTCTCAGTGCCAATTTGGCTAATATTATGTATTAGTAACTAGTGCAGTGCCCGTAGGAAGTATGTATTCCTATAATGGGAGCTGAAGAAGATTTTTCAGTTATGGTAATACATGATAAGGAATGTAAAGGCTAAGATAATACAAACACTGTGCTAGCGTATTGGTGAATGGGCACCTCTTCGTTTCAGTATAACAACCATGTTCTGCGGTGAACCCGACTGTGTGAAAATGTCTCATCCACCGTGAGGACAGCCTCTTCACTCCCACCTTTCCGCTCCAGACAGCGCAGCTGCTGTTGATGAGCCGCTGCCTGCCTGGTGCAGCATGATAAATCAGCGAAAATTCAAATTCCTCCCAAAAATGTGAAAATCAAGGATGCACACCATAGGGCCATGCTCAACCCATATCCAAAGTCTTAGGGCGATCTGACTAACAGTCAGCGAAATATGCCCGTCGCAGACAGACAGACGCAACTCGCTTTATGATTTCACTGAAAGGTAGCATCTGCTGGTTCCTAGCACAGGGGGTACAATCTTAGCTGGTTCCTAAGATTGTACCTTATACAATCACGCTTCTGGTTAAATGTTCTATTCAACCACAGCACAACAAGATGACGTTAGTGTAAATAGTACTGGTTGAACAATAGATGGTGGGGAAGCTAAGTGGTAATCGTGGTGAAAATATAACATTCGTTTCCGCGAAGTTCAATGAAAACAACCAACACAATCACCCAAGAAGTAATTGCAATTACAGCAACAGACAAGTATGTCACAACAGTGACAGGCCTATTTAAGGCAGATAATAGGTGCTCTATCTTTGACCACAAACTGTCATAATAATGGATAATACGATCATGTCATGCAGCTGTTCCTACAGATACGCACGGCTCATGTGTCATCTATTGTGGGGGAAAGCTGCAGCCTAAGAGTACAGCCACATAGTGTGAAACATGAACCCGCTTTATTGTCACACATTTGGCGGGGGGGTTTGACTTCAGGTCATCATTCATCCGAGTAAATACATGCAGTTTACGCTTCCATGTAATTGAAGCTGCCACAACAACATTTAAACGTTGCCTTAAGAGGACCGTCTCGTCTCGGGTTAGAAAGTGTACCTTGACAGATGTGATGGCTGCACTGATGACGTGTAAGTTAGCTTAAGCAGAGCACGAAGAGCCATGACATATATAGGCAAAAGGGTATTTCAGTTTTAACTTAACTTTAAATGTTTATAGTTGGTCTGAACTCAGTGGAAATCAGGTTATATTTTTTTAATTATCCAGAGCAGACTGTAACAATGTGATGACTCACCCTGTAGCCTGAGGTTGTTATGAACAACTGATTTGAACATTTAAAAATAAAAAAAACGGTGAGATGTTGCAGCATGTGCAATGTGCATCAATAATGTTGTTGAAAGCACAGACTAAAGCCAGCACATGTAATTACATGAAGCACACTGCAGTACACTGAAACAGGAGACACAATTTTAATTTGTTTGTCCAGTAATTTCAATTTAATGAAAATAAATAAAAGAGGAAATTGGATGCCTGTTTGGCACCAGACTTATAAAGTAGTCACTCAAATGTTTAATTAAAGGTCAAGTACAGTGCAGTATAGTGCTTAATTTGGTACATCACAAGCAACTCATGCAACACTTGCAAAAGCGTGTTAGTGATTATGGCAAATCCAAACCTATTTTATATAACAAATGTACAGATTCCAGGCAGATTGCACGCATCTTCAATATCGGAAATGTTTGTCAGAAGCGGAAATTGTGCTTGTGATAAAAATACAATTGTGATGTCCTACATAACATCCAGATTTATTTTTAGAAGTAGAGTCCACTTATGTTTGTGGGCTCTTCTTGGTGTTTTAAGCCATAGTGCTGCTCTGTGAAGCTGTTTCACATTACTCGGAGGTATGCCTCTTCCGCCTCACCTCCTAAGTGTGACATTAAATTTGTCACAGACACGAAAACAACACACACAAAAAAAACAGCTATACTGACACAAACGGAGAAAGTCATGTGGAGCTGATGTGCTTAATCAGCGTTGTGCGAACCCATTTGGAAATGGTTTGAATGCAACACTTTTTTATATTTAAATGTTACAATCTAAAGCTTTAATTAAAGACTTTAGATTGTTTTTTAGATGTTTTTTGGCGCATCGTGAAACAGGAGCTGCTGCCTTGTGTGGTAACTCTGTATAAAACACAAATGTCACGAAAAGCACACTCATTTGATCTTGCAGATGGAGGCAGCTGTGCATCAACAATGCGTGCGCTGTGATGTAAATCATTGATTATCTCTATGGACGTTGGTGTTGGTATAAAGCTTTACAAAGCGACACAAACTTCATTTCAACATCTACTACTAGTTCTAAAAGTGTTTTGTTAAGAAATCATAGACTTAGGTGCGCCTTATCCGATGCAGTAGGATAACACAATACTGTCGATACCATTGTTGTAAAGCTGTGCACTCGTTTGCATCTCAGCAGAGGAGACTCGAGCTTCGGATTTTGACAGTAGCATGGGAAAAAAAATAATGTATCTCATTCTTCTATCACTCGCAATGTCTGAACTATATGTGAGGAAGAGGAGGATGGAGCAGCACTTGCACTCTCACAGCTCCAAGTAGAAATTGTGAGATACTCCTTAGTCTATTTGTTTTTTCAGTAAAATAATATATATCCATCCAACCACTAATTTTCTACCACTTTATTCTCACAGGAGGTGCTGTGCCAATCTCAGCTGACATAGGGTGATAGGCAGGGAACACCCTGGACAGTTCACCACTCCATCGAAATCATAAAATAAAATATAATAAATTATTATCATGCAAGGTGTGCAACTGTTGAAAGGTGTGAGTAAAAGCACCTGCACAGAGAGGAAACAACCTTTTTTTTTCTTCTTGTGTGTGTGTGTGGGGGGTGCAGTGAGCGATTACACTGTAGCACTAACAGTACTCAGCAGACAGCAGGGAGTAGATGGGGGGCATGGCTATTAACGTTTCCCTGAGCACCATATCTCCTCAAATTTGCTCAGGCATTAAACGTTCCACACTGTAACCCAAGTCAATGAAACAAGCATTAGCTAACTTCATAACGCAACATTCGCAGCCTATCACATTTCCATCGGAAAATGTAAATGGTCTGTGTTTATAATAGCACTTTACTAGTCTTGATGACCACTCAAATTCTGCTTTACACTACGATTTCGCCATTCACTCACACTTTAATAAAACACATCCAGGGCTGGACTGGTAATCTGGAATTCTGGGCATTTTCCCGGTGGGCGCACCTTGGGACTGGTAGACAACACCGATCACCCCCCCCCCCCCCCCTTAAGGCTGGCCATTGGTTTATGTACTATACTGACACTGGTTTGGCCCAATCATATCCATTACCCACATAAGGCACAGACAGCGAATCACTTGTTCATTTCCTATACTGACACTTGGCCAGCCCAATCATTTCTCTCACTAGTAGTCGTCCCCCCCGCCATCTTCAGAGTTGGAGCAAACGTATAAAAAAGAAAAATGGGTAAGCCAAAGCACAAGGGGTAAAAAACAGAAGTTGTTACTCATGGATGCCCAAATGTGCTCAAAAATTACAGACGTGTTTACTGCTGCTTCATCATCAGCAGCACCTGATCTGCTGGGAGGGCCCTTTTTTATGCCAGTCAAGCCCTCGGTGCATCTTTGTATAATTTACCTTCTCCCCCTTGGCTTTATCTGCCATAAACACCACATCCACTTCCCTGCTACACAGATGACACCCAGCTCTACCTGTCCAACAAACCCAACTCCGCTCTCCCACCTTGCTCACGCACATATTTTAATCCCATTCACACACTGTTGACACAGCCATGAGGAACAACATGGGGTTCGGTGTCTTTGACACTTCGGCATGTAGACTAGTGGAGCCAGGAATCAAACCCTCAACCTTTGAGTTAAAAGGCGACTTCAATATATATATATAGGTGAGTTCAATATCTACTGTTATACTGTGTATTTAAAACAATATGCAATGCAAGGACTAGAACTTTAACTTTTAAACTGGAACAGCAAAAAATAGGATAATTGTATTAGAATAGAGCAAAATAATTCAGCCTTTGTGGTTTTGCTAATTGCGAGATCTATAATCTAGTCTTAATATTAAAAAGACTTCAAATGCCTGCATCTAACTCATGTCAACACTGCCCACACCTTTCTAATAGCACAAGCTGCCTAATGGCTGTGCTGCGTCATGAACAAGGCGAATCATGAACACCAATGAAACACAAGAAACAATTAGATTTTTCTAAGATGCCATGTTCTATGGCAGCTTCTGCAACTCCACCAAAGAAATATGGGTAATTTATTAATCATATGTGATTAATTTAAACGTGTAACTTTGTAATTGAGGAAAGGCCATGTGTCCTGTTTTAACGGGCTTGCACTTCAGCTGCTCATAAAAGACATTACATTTCCAGATATTTAATGGGGTTTGGTCATGATTTTTTTTTTCTTCTTCCCAGAATCTATGAGACAGAATGACTCTTATTCTGGCTAATGTGATGGATGACCGTTGTGTGATATTGTTCAAAGGATGTTACACAGGTTGGTTACCATGGCTTTTCACAGGCGTTTCTCCGGCTTTACAATGCTTGTGGATAATAGGTCAGAGCTATTCTCCTCCTTTTTTTCCTCCTTGGTTGTGACTTGAGTAAAGGCTGGGTCATTTTAACCTCCCCCCTTTCTCTGACTTGACATCTTCACACACCAACAAAAGCCAGTATACAAGGAAGATGTGCGTCTTACTGAAACACCAGGCTACTCATATAATGATGACATTTTTGGAGATACTGCACTGCCAATGTGATTAAATTAAAAGCAATATAAGTTGTTGTTTCATCCGGTTTGGGGCTTTTGGTTATTGTTATTGTGAACACACCAAGGTACCTTTTTGTGTTCAAACTAGTCAAAGAATTTGGAACGGGCCATTCTGAACAGGTGAGTTCACAATGGGTGAGGTGGAATTTGGGGATTCCAGAGCTGGGGGACAGAGTGGCTGAATGGTCTGCTCCCCATGGTGACAAGAAGGACAGGATGAATGAATGCAAGGTTGTGGATGGCTTTGAAAGTAAGGAGAAGTATTTTGAAACTGATGCCACGTGTGATGGCGAGCCAGTGGAGCTGCTGTAGGACGGGTGTGATGCAATGGATGGAGGGGGTTCAAGAGATGATACGAGCAGCTGAAATCTGAACCAGTTGGAGGTTTTTTGAAGGAGACCAGACAGAAGTGAGTTAGAGTAATCCAAATGGGAAGTGACAAGGCTGTGGACCAGGATGGCAGTGGTGTGAGGAGTGAGACGGTGCGGAGATGGTTGATATTACAGAGGTGGAAGTCGGCGGACCGGGTAACATCATTGATATGGGATGTGAAAGAGAGAGTGCTGTCGAGGATGACACACAGACTCTTTACCTGAGGGGAGGGGAAGATAGAAGAGTTATCAATGGAATTGGAAAAACTACGAAGTTTGGATAAGGTCGATTTAGTGCCAATTAGAAGTAATTCTCTTTATTGCTGTTTTATTTTAGAAAGTTTGAGGCGAACCAGGATTTGTTTCTGTGACGGAGCAAGGTGGGAGAGCGGAGTTGGGATTGGTGGACAGGTAGAGCTGGGTGTCATCCGTGTGGCAGTGGAAGTGGATGTGGTGTTTATGGAACATATGGCCAAGGGGGGGAAGGTAAATAATAAAGAGCAGGGGCTCTAGGTCAGAGCCCTGGGGAACACCTGTGGTGACAGGGCTTGAATGATTTTAACTAAATGAACCGAGTGCAGCAGCCAGAGAGGTAAGATTTAAACCAGGTGAGGGGTGTGTGTGTGATGCCAATGGAGCAAAGTCTGTCGAGGAGGATGGTGTGTGAGATGGTGTGAAAGACTGCAGTCAGATCAAGCAGGATGAGGTTTGATAATTGTCCCGAGTCAGCTGTATGAAGGAGGTTGTTGATGATTTTAACAAGTGATATTTCTGTGCTATGAGGAGGTGGAAACCAAACTGAAACTGTCCATACAGATTACTATGAGAAAGATGGGTGTGGAGTTGCTACTGCTTTTTCAAGGACTTTTGAGATGAATGGGAGATTTGAGGTTGTTTGGGTCTGCACCGGGTTTTTTTTCACAATCAAACTGACAACAGCTGTTTTGAGTGAAGAAGGGAAAATACCAGAGGTGAGGGAAGAATTAATTATTTCTGTTATGAGGGGGACCAGGGACAGAAGGGTGATTTGACTAGAATCGTCAGGAGGGGGTCCAACTGGCAGGAAGAAGATTTTTTTTTTTTTTTTTTTAATGAGATCACAAATTACAGAAGCAGAGGGTAGTGAGAAAGATGAGAATGAGTGGGTGAGGGACACAGAGGGGACCAGGGAAGATGGAGTTTGGGAGATGTTTGGGATGAGTCGTTGATGGATTGTAATAATTTTGGATGTGAAGAATGATACGAGTGAATTACAGAATGTTGTGGAATACTTGTGAGGAGGGAGTGAGTTATGAGGTTGTGTGATATTGTTTAGGGAGGCAAAAAAAAAAGAACAGAATAATGTCCTTGTTTGGAACAGATTAAATTAGAGTAATATGACGGTGTTGCTTGTGTTAAACAGTCCTTGTAATGGAGCGTGTGGTTGTGGGACATTTTTTTTTATGAACAGTGAGTTGTTTTCCTGTAGAAGTGTTCAAGTTGGCGACCTTTGGATTTGAGATGATGGAGGGAACCATGGGGTAGAACAGGTGAAAAATAGAAGTTTTATTTATCTCAATGATCAGATTATTCAAAGAGAGACTAAAGTTAAAGATGCAAGATAGTAATCACTGTAACTTTATCACAGTGAGAGTTAATTTAAACACCACAGGACAGACCAACTATGGGGAAGGTGTTATTCACATATTTTAGTGTTATAAAAGTTATAAAAAAAAATGGGGATATCTGCAGATTTCATTGTGAAAGGGGTTCCATTACCTTATTTTAAACACCTCAAAAGGATGTTGAATTAAACTGCATTGTATGAGAATGAGGATATAGACAAATATTATGATTTTGTTTACATATTAGGAAGGCACTTCTCCTATTGTACAATAATAATTTAAAGTAATGACTAGGACACTCATATGTATATATATATTTATTTCCATATTTCTTTGGCATGTGTTTTGTTTTTCTGTTAATGCATATTAGTGCATATAGTATTTAAGTACAATCTAATTCCATCTGTAGTTTACAGGAGAGGAACTATGTTTAACTTTATTTAAATACATTATCTGAACTTAAATATGATTAATTTGTGTTATTACTACATAATTTGTGTGACACAACATTACTTAACATTATTACTGTATTACCTTAAATGATGTGCTTAATCACAGCAAACTGTGGCATTCATTTTTATTCTGAACCACATTAATATCTATATATTTTTTAAGGATTGGCAACAAAAAACAGTGACCAATCCACACCAGTTTTAGAGTTAATGGACGAGTTACACTAGACAACAGGAGGAATACATAATGTAATTATATGTGGTTTTGACAAATCATGCCATCACTACTGTTTGTAATTTAAAATGTTATGTTCAAATATTGTAATTAAACACATTAAATGTGTTTAATTACAATATTTAAAATTTTATCCACATAGAAGCCATCCAGTAGATGTTATTATGCTGGTGGTCATGGCTCAAGAAAAACAAAAAAACATATGGCTGGAGCAAGGAGATAATGCTCATATGCAGGAAAATTATAATAGTATGTTATAATAAACATGTACTTCCACATATAGATAAAAATTGACTATTAAAGGGGACATATTATACCATTTTCTCCAAGTTAACCTAGTTCCCTGGTGTCCTAATGAACATGTCTGTGACATGATTTGGTCAAAATACCCTAAGGATGAAGCACCACAGCAGTTCAATCACTCTGCCAAAACAGCCCTGTTCAGAACGCTCTGTTTAGTAGTATCTATTTAAGTCCACCTTAAAAAAACAGTAAAACGAAACTTCAGGGACAGTAAATTACATCAGCCACAGAGGCTACTGGGAGCTAACAGCAATTAGCATTTGGAAAAGTGATCATTTGCAGGCTCTAGCAGGCACATTGCTGTCATATAACATGTATCCACTGGACAGATAAATCCTCTGAGGCTGGAAATTTGTGTAGGACTCTGTGTTGCTCTGTGGAGCCAAGAATATAACTTTTCGCGGACTTCAGGTTTTCGGATAGCGTTGCCCTCGCCAGCACTCTCGCGAGGGCAAGGACCACAAAAACATGAGTGAGTCTTGTTTTCCACACTTTGCCGACTGATAGGACCTCCAGAGTCCCAAATATAAGGATTATAAGGATATAAGGATTTTTGTATAATATGTCCCCTTTAAGATTATCAAATAGAATAGAATGTACAGTATATACTTTAAGTAACCAAAATATATATGTAGTATGAGCTTGATATGTATAGTGTAATCAGAATTTCACTTGAGATACTGTACATGTGTTTTGCACTTACATTACAGTGTTATATTGCAAATAGGAGCCTATATGGAGTATCATGTTACATACAGAATATACTTTATATCTTTCTGTCTAATAGCATGGCTTGGTGATGCTGTGCAACAGCAAAATCTGCTTTTAAAATGGAAAAAAACAAAAAAACATCCAAACACAATAGTACAACATCAAAGAGCAGACTAAAGGGCAATTACAAATGCTAAATCCGTATGTTGTGCAATCACCTGTTGTAATCATCTGTGCCCTTTGCTGCAGAAAAGAAATGATGCAGATTGAAAATTTGAATGTCATCTACATTTTAATGAAGAATTCAAGTGTTCCCCTTTGGTTTACTTTCTTACAAAAGTAAGCTTTAACAAAAAAATGTAATATATTATAATATAACCACAAATACAAAACAATTGGCAATGACATACTAAAGTAAAAATACAACTATCCCTTTTAACTACTGAGTGTGTGGTGACATAAGCGTTGATGTGTGACATGGTTGCTCTCTCTGTCTCTCTCAATAACAGACACTGCACACAACAGCAGGACAACAACCATGTCCTCCTTTAAGAGAGCTCTGCTTTATGGTTTTCTCTGTTTATTGTATGTGTGAGAAGAGTGAAGTGGGCACTTCACCTTCCTCACACACACATATTACCCAAACATACTTCATTAAACATTAAGATATCTTTTTCTTGTTCTGGATTGTAAGTCTACACTTCCCATTGTCATCCAATCCAGTAAGCAGCCACTCTTTCTGTTTTACAACATTTATCCTATCTATTTTCACACTGGACAGAATAACACTCTAGTAACCATGACATTAGTTTTATTGACTCTTTAATGCTGCTTTTTTTTTTTTGTTAAATACAATATACTGTGGATGATAGAAATCCAGATAAATCTTTTCTGGAATTAAAAATAGCTAGAAAAACATTTTTAACAGTTACATTATCAGCCTTGTTGATCTTTATTGGCAATGGCAGGAGTAATTCCGTCAGCTTTACAGCCGATTCAGCATGCTGATTCTGCATAACCAACCACTAACAAAGGACATCACTGTGATTGGATGTTTGGTTGTGGCCAATCACGTGAGAAACTGAAATGACGAAGCATGCAAACGACAAATACACTGAGAAGGGACACCCCCAAAAGGCTTTTGTATATAATATCTTTATCACCTAGCACAACACAACAAGTGTGATGAAATACATTTTATTGACTCAATCAACAAGTGTAATTCTTATTTATGTACATTTTTCTCTTAGAAACTTAATAAATGCTGCCAAGTCGCTCAAACCTTATATTTTCATCCAAAAGTTTATATGACAAAGTTTAGTTTTATGATGATTTGTTAGATGTTTTGAAATTGGGGATGAGCCCATACCAAGATTGAAATTCCCAGCGGCATTGGTTGATTAAAATAGGTAAGTACTGATTCAGACTCGTATTGGTATTGACAAATACTCAAGGTTGTGGTATTGGACACAAAAAAGTGATATCTAGCAATCCCTATTGTTGTTTATACCTTATTTTAAAATGTACATATACTGCTGTGCAGTGACCAAATGTAGATTGGACAACAAGTGTTTGTTTCAGCTATATGTATACATCATATGGAGGTAAAAATATACACCTTTATATCTCATGGCTGTCCGGATCTCTAAAGATCAGCATCAGCTTTGGATAGAGAATAATCTGCCTAGTGACAACAAAATAAACAAAAGCTTATAGTAGAGATACGGATATTATATATTATATTATATTGGAGATAAGCCAATGTGAAGCTCAGTATCGGTCCGATACTGGTCAAAATCCCTGTATCAGATATTGAATAAAGAGAAAAACGTTAAATCCAACACAATGCAAAAATGTAATACACTGCATGCCTGACAGTGCACAGACTGTAAAAGTGTAAATAACAATCAGCAAAAGCATTTTAGCTGAATCATGTTTTTGGCTATATTTCTTTCTACATTGTGGGAGCAGAGTCATTGTAACACAGTTGGGGAATTATGTCTGAAAAATTGCTTGAACAAATGTTTTGTTAACGGCTTCATAGATTAAAAGGTCGAAAATCACTGTGTCGGAATAATATTGATATCGGGAGATACCCGAGGTTGCCATCTGCTGGTGAGCTGCTATTATGCAAGTGCAGCATGCAAGTGCTGGTTGCTCGTCAGCTGTAATGGATGTGATGTGTGGGAGTGCAACTTTTTACCACCTGCACGGTATCCTTAGGTTAACTTGTATTTCCCACACAGTCCTGGTCCGCATTTATTTGTGAAATTTGTTGTCGAGAGAAATGGGGCTTTATTTATTTATTTTTCACTGCTATAAAAACATTTGAGTTTGGGGTTCTGGTTCTACTTTGAGGTTATTGGGTCTCCATTTTTAGCTTTAATCGAGTTTCTTTCCAAACGCAATGCCAAAACTTGATTTTAAATGCACCTAACTGTGTAAATGAGTGACATGAGTCTTCAACTATGTTCTGTTCGATTAGAGAGTTTCCAAATGCCACACTAACCTGGCTGACATGATTGCTGGGGCCTACGAAAGCAATCATAGCAGTTCCAGCAGTACATGACCAAGAGTAATACGTCTTCTACAAATTCTGCAAAAGTCTACCAAACCACATTATTGGCTTTCTGATGGATTTTAAATGTCACTCGTCAGTAGCTACCGGCGGTGCGTGTATACATATATAGATATAGATATATATGGTAAAAAACAACAACAACACAATAACACACTTTCCCTCGAAAAAATGAAAACACACCATTTCTCATCCATGACCTGTCAGAACAGAGGTCCTGTTGTCTGCCATTAACTGAGCACTGCTCCAACCACCGCTGAATATTAATGGAGCCTTCGCTGGATCATGACTGTGTGCATTTAATTCACAATCCTATCTGCATTTTCTCCAGCACAGGCCTTGAGTGAGTGTGTGCATATACTTGTTTTTATCACCTTTTTAGGACCTTTTCTGGTGCAAACACTGACAGTTTCAGGACCAGTGGTCGACCATAAGTCTGGTTCGGTAAACTGTTTAGGTTACAGTGGAGTTACATGGAAGTCGATGAAGTGTTCTAAAAAGAATAGCTGTGCAAACCTGTGTGTTTGTGCACACTGAGTGGGTTCATACACACACATTTAGATGAGTTCATTTACAGCACATATGTAATTAGTCATGAATGCATGTAATATAATGTATTAATAAACTAATGCATACATGCACCAGTGATGAAAACGGGATACTGAGAAGATAGCAACCATTCCGACTGATTCCAATTCAAATCACATGAATGTCGGTGCTTGAAAATGACACAACACCGATGCTGAGTGATTACAGAGTCGACTGATCGTGTTGAGATGTGACAGCTTATCAACAGGCAAAGGCCAAATGGACGCGGGCCCCGCCGAGAGGAAGAAGAAAGAAGATCTGCTGTGGCAAACAAAGTCTTTTTCACAATTCACACCACAAAAAAAAAAAAAAAAAATCTCACACGCCTGCTCTGACAGTGCGTCAACAAGGATAACGTGCGCAATGTGCGGAGTCACCATTGCGCATACACATGATTATAGACCCCCCCAACACACACACACACACACACACACACACACACACACACACACACACACACACACACACACACACACACACACACTCTATGTTGGTGATACAGGTGCACATATGGCTTACCTTAAGAACTGAATTGCAACTTCCGAGATTAAGAGGATGATGGTGGTGGTGGTGGTGATAGAGATGATGATGGCCCGTCCATCCAAGAACGCCAAATCCTCTTCTTGTCCTCTCTCTCTGTGTCGGTGATGTTCTAACTATAGGCCATTTCTTCCCCCCCACACGCTTCGTGACGATGTCTCAGGAGGACTGGACACGGCGCTGTCGCAGGCTTTCAGCACATCAGCACCACCAGAACCAGCACACCTTCTCCCCCGTGTCCGCCTTTCTCCGGCTTTTCCAACAAAACATCACACCTCATAGTGCTCCCCTCCTCCTCCTCCTCTCATCCCTCTCTTCTCGACAACACCCTGCTGCTCTCCGTCTTACATCCACTGATGTTTGACTTTTGCAACGTTGAGGTTGCAGCGGCGATAATTCACAGTGAAGAAGGGGGAGAGAGAGAGAGAGGGATAAATATTCAAGCACTCACTGGGAAATAAATGCGTTACGCAGCGATCGCCTCACGAGTCAACGAAGAGACGTGTCCTCTTCCCCCCATTTGTCCACGCTGATGATGAAAAATCCACGATATATATATTCGTGTTCCTCCACTGCACCGTGAAGGGGCCGCAAAAATAAAACAACGCACAGCTCCACTTAAAATGTGGAATAGCGCTGGAAAGACCGATAATTAGGTATCCATCTCGCCTTTACGCGCTTGCGTGGTGCGCGCTCTCTCTCTCCCTCTCTCTCTTGGTTCCACTTGGCGTCTGGTGCTGCTCACACAAAACAGTGGCTCAGTGTGACAGGCTGTTTAGCCTTCATGGTTTCCAAGCAGAGTATATCGTTGCAAAATAGTGAGATGCAGTTGTGGAGCACGATCAAAACTGCTGGAAGATCCCACGGCGTGTGCTCTATCAGTTTCTCATTCTCTCTCTCACACACACACACACAGGAGGAGAGAACTTGTAATATTTCAGTAGTTCAGTCACACAGCAAAGTTGTCATGACGAGGAGCTGCGACGTATAATTGGATGAACATGCGCAGGTTCTGCTGAATGCCTCGCGTTAAAATCCACAGAGGAGGGTTTGCTTTGACACAACACTGACGTCACATCTCGTTTTCTAGCTTTAAATATAAACAGTGTTCAGTATTCAAAATGTTCTGCATAACTTTTAGTAAGTGTGGCTGCAGCTTGTAATCTCCATTCTCCCTCCTCTTGTCCCTTTCCCAAGCACTTCAGGGAACTATGGTGGCCTTCATGCCATGGGATTTAATTCTTTTGCATGTGCTTCGTAAGCTTCCACTTCAAAATGTGAAACCTATGCTCTGACTGGTTGATCTGTTCAGGCGGCTGAAGAAGAAGACCCATGCCCTAAACACATGTACAAGGCTTATGCTGCATTTTATTTACATTAGAGATGGGATTTACTACAATTTGAAAGGAGCCAGATCTTGTGGAGCTGTTCCTTTCAAAGAGCAGTTGAAAAGACTGGCTCATTTATATATATATATATATATATATATATATATATATATATATATATATATATATATATATATTTATTTATTTATTTTCAAGAAGCCAGCCTAGGGGAAACTCATTTTATCCAGGAAATAATCACTGATGGAGTAATATTTGGATCAGAACTACTCAAATTTAAAGGTGCAGTATGTAATAAATCTAAAGCAACTGACCATAAGAATCCTCCGGAATATTGTTCATATAACAAACTGAACTCACCAACAACAACAGTACAGCCAAAATATTTGCATTAAAAAAAATATTTTGCAGACTGCAAATCATGTTTATGTTTTGAAATCATGTTTTGGCATGTGGCGCCACCTACCACCGTATACCAATCATTGCAGTCAGTAGAGTCTCAGCTGCCGAGCAACCACGGGTTGCCAGTCACTTCAGAAAACGAAACCTAAAAGACCTCTGTGTTTTGAATTTGAATGTAGTAACTGTTTTTGGCCACATTCTTGCTTTGACAGTGAGATCACTATTTTTGGATTTACCCTTAAATGTGTAAATAAAGCTACCTTTACTTATGTTATTTATGCAACACCTAAAAAAAACTTTGTGGCACAATATAAAGCAGCACACCGCTGCCGTACTGAGGCATTCACATGAGCCAGTGTGGATGATCTCAGATGATGTCATATGATATCTGCATATCAAATAAGCACCACATGTGAACTGCTGTGTTCCCCCCTTGTGCCAAAAAGGAGGAGCTTGTGTGTGCATCTGAAAAAAGAAAAGAAAAAACGAATGACTCACGTTCCAGTTGAGAAGTCAGAAACACAAAGTGTGTCTGTGGCCTTTGTTAACTATAATTAGCAATGCCATTTGACACACACTCATGGTGGTGCACATACAGTACTTAGCATAACATATAAAAATATGCCGCTAAAATAGTAGCTGTGTTTGTATGCTATGTGTTTTCGCTAGTTTCCGAATTGTATACTGCTTATCCGAGATAGGGTGATGGGGATAGTAGCTTGAGCAGAAAAACAGACTTCCCTCTCCCTGACCATTTCGTCCAGCTCTTCCGGGGAATTTTTGAGGCATTCCCAGGCCAGCCGAGTCCTGGGTCTTCCCAGTTGGACGTGCCTGGAACACCTTACCAGGGAGGCGTCAAGGAGGCATCCAAACCAGATGCCCAAGCCACCTCATCTGGCTCCTTGACATGCAGAGGAGTAGTGACTGTGAGACCCTCATATACTTGAACTCCTCCACATGGGGCAGGATCTCACTCCCAACCTGGAGAGGGCACTCCACCCTTTTCTGGCTTAGAACCATGGTCTTGGATTTGGAGGTGCTTATTCTCATCTCAGCCGCTTCATACCCAGCTGTGTACCATTCCAGTGAGAGTTGAAGATTACAGCTTGATGAAGCAAACAGGACTACATCATCTGCAAAAAGCCTGAGCCCACCAAAATGGACTCCCTCAATGACTTGGCTGCATCTAGTAATTCTGTCCATAAAAGTTATGAACAGAAACTGTGACAAAAGGCAGCCCTGGGAGAGTCCACCCCTCACTGGAAACGGATACGTCGTACAGGGACCTAATGGCCCATATTAAGGGGTGCACTCCAGAGCACTCCCCACATGAATCCCTGAGAGACATGGTCAAACATCTTCTCCAAGTCCACAAAGTACAAGTAGACTGGTTGGGCAAACTCCCATGCACCCTCCAGGACCCTGCAGTGAGGGTTGAGCTGGTCCAAAGTTCCACGACAAGGACAAAAACCACACTGCTCCAAAGTTTGACTATCGGGCGGACCCTTGAAAAACCTAACTAGCTAGGCTAAGGAGTGTGATTCCCCTGCAGTTGGAACACACCCAATATCAGATATATCAGATATGGGAAGATTGTCTCAGTTCATCTGTTGCATATGAGATGAAAGCATGTCTCTGTGTTCACCTGGTTAACAGTTAACAACAGGTTAATTGAAAAAACAAAAACAAAAAAAACTAACTTTGGCTTTGATGCTCCCTGCTCTCCCTGTAGTCCCCACTTCTTGGTGTCAAGCAACGTGCCACCCACAGCACTGTCTGATTGATTACGCATCATGAGTAATAGCCTGTCAACACTGAAGGCTGGTGTGTACAGGAAAGGATTTGCAGACTACAGTGAGTGATCAGAGTTGTGAGTCAGAGGGAAGGCAGCCGGAGTGCACAATTAACGAAAGTTGCAATAAACACCACGCTTCTCGAAATCAAAGTTTTTCAAAACAAAGACGTCACAGTTTTGATGGTTGAGGGAGACGACATTGTGTAGTAAGAATGAAATCTAAAAAAGGGTTTCCACAACTGTGGGAAAGTACCCAAAAGATATATGGTGTGATGAGTGTCCCATTATTCATTGTCCCAGCTGCACTACAGTTAATTAAACCAAGCTGAAATATAGAGCAGCAAACATTTACCAGTTAAACAGCATAGGGCATCTTCAGTGGTCTTGTGATTCGATTAATTTACACTTATAACAACTAGTCAATTTGAATAGGAGAGTGAAGGCTAGATATTATGGATGCAATGGCACTAATTGCATATAGACTTTTCATTTAATATTATTTAATATTTTTTTGCTTCATTTATACCTTTCTTAATCATTTATATATCAAACATATTTCTGCTTTGGCTGGATAATACAAGTCTATTCCATTCTATTTATGCTTATCAAATCGTTTTGATTTGACTTGATGCACCAATGCATTACAATAGGCATCACATATTTGCGACCTCAAGATTTGCGACCTCAATATTCTATACAAATGGGCATGGATACTTTTGAATTGAAATACTTCTTTACAAATTAAACTAAAACAAAACAAACAACATACCGGCATAATTGTGCATTTCCTTCTTGTAAAGTATTTAGGTTTATGACAAAAAGTTGGTAAATAAACTTGTCACCATTCGCTTTTTTGACAATGGAGGATAGCTACATACGCTTGTTACCCGACGCTTTCTGCACAATCTCGGGGGTTATACATGCTTGTTATCCGAAATGCAGTGCAGTGTCTGTATTTCATTCATAGTTGCTAATGCACATAATGTGAACCCCTTCAACTCTGTTTGAATGGAAACTTTTTGTTGGGGGCCCCAGGCCCAGTGTGGCTGTAATCTTCATTGTCCTTCATGAGCACGAACCTACAGTACATGGAAAAGCAAAAGCCTCTGTAGCCACAAGTTTCCTCTTGTCCCTGCAGAAGAGAATAACGGTGGAGACCTCCTTCTAATTAAAGTTGACTCCTGAGATGTTTCTCTCCGCGCTACTGCCGAGGTTTGTTGTCCCGGCGAGAGCCACACAACAGCCTGTCAACGCTGTGCAGCGCCACGGAGTTAGACCGGACCCGCAGACGGCCAGAACACCTCACTAGGGGAAGCGAGGTGTTCAGCTGAATGTAAGAGGCATAGTGTGTGGGCAGTTAGAGTGTGTTCCGTTTCCTTGTGTTCAGCGTGCAACCGCACATCCACATGTTCACCTTGTTTAAAGTGGTGCCCAGACTCTGCATGTTCATTGTTGTTGCTTGTGGTGCCGACCGCCCTGCTGCTGTGTGTCTGCTGTGTCGCAGCGAGTCGACAGATCACGTCTGGAGACGGTGGCTGTGTAAACTTTATATTCAAAGACACGCTGTACGTGATCTTTTAAGGGGTAAGCAGATCCTTGAGATGTCACTAGAAATCACAAACTTACAAATTAACAAACACAAGACGACGAAGAAGGATACTCTGACTAGAGACCTGTTGCTGTGGCCATCAAGAATAGCATGGCAAGTCTCTTGTGACCCATTGGGTAGATATTGACGAGGCAAATCTTGGCACGTGCTTGCACTGTCCTCGTTGCTGTATACCTGTGTGCAAGTGGAGATAGCAACAGGCAAAGCTTGGTCTTGCCGTCTGCTGTAATCTAAGGTGGGCTCTGTGACAACTTGTGCTGTCAGTTCTTACAGTTCTTAACCTGGTGGCTAGAAGAAGCACAGCAGCAGAAAACGTATCTGATTCTGCTTCAGGTAAGACTTGCGTTTGCGTTTTTCTCACGAAATGCTCTGCATTTTTTGAGCAGATGAGGTCTCTTACGGATGGCATTCTTTGCTGGGGTCCTCAACCCTTTATTCAGCGTACCAGCCTTGATGTGAGCCAACTACTTCCATAATTGAGTATCTGGATTGTAAAAAATATTGTATGGCACTTTTTATTGACCCGTCAAAAGCTTTAGACCATAAGTTGCTGATAAATATTTTCAAATTCTCATATCTAATCAAGCTGCATCACGGTTCGTCAACTACCTGCCAGATAGAATGCATGTTCAGGTGGTTGGCACCGCCTCTTCATTCTTGGAGGTCTCTTAAGTTGTGCCCCAAGGTTCGGTTCTAGGACCCATTTTATTTTCGATTTCTATCAACAACCTGTGTGACAACAACTGACAAATGCCTTTTATCCTTTTTATGCAGACGATACCTTTATTTATTGCTGTTCGTCATCTATTAGGCAGGACTTGGGTTTTCTTACATATTGCCAAATTGGGAACTAAGCTTTGTATAAAGCTTTTGGTTTTTATTCCAGAAAGAAATCATGCTTCTCGCACAAAGCAAGAAAACTTTTAGTATCTGCAACCTTTCTGCCGTTACTAGATTATGACGATGGGCTGTAAACGGGCGCTTTGTCTAAGTCTTTGAATACTGTGTATCACTGTGCCCTGAGATTTGCCACTGGTTGTGGTCAACTTACTCAGTGGCTATTATTAATCTATAAGGCTTTCTTGGCTGCTTAGTTCCTTCATATCTGCACACTCTGAACTTAATGGCACCATTCTCTTTGTTCTAGTGAAGTTCTCCATCATTCAGTTTTTCTGCATGGAACACTCTCCTGTCTGAACTGATTTCACTTGGAGTATTTCGTTCAATCTTATTAGACAGACAATAAGAAACCAGTAAACAGTGCCTGTGTTTTTAATTCAAACCCCTGCACTTTAAATGTTATGCTAACATGTACATTGTAACAATATTGTTTTTTGTCAAAATTAATGTTTGTAACCTATTTCCTAAACCTGACTTCTTGGCCAGGTCACACTTGGAAAAATGCTTCTTTTTTTTTTTAGCATGTTAGAAGGGTGTTGTGGATCTGGAGAGGGGGGCGTGATATTTCCAACATGCCCTTTGTAGCTGGCCAATCACAAGTCAGTGGGAGTGCTCTCGGTTGCTGGCCAATCATGACTGTGGGTGTTCTGGGGCTGACAGAGGCAGACAGAGAGGAGCAGTACATTGGCCCATTCTGGAGAAACTGAGGTTTCTGACCATAAACACAAGGTAATGTTTGCAATAGACCCCCCTAATTTAGTTTAAAAATTGCAATACATTTAAGTTGTTGGACAACAGCTCTCTCTGGTGGATAAATGTTGACATTGCACCTTTAAAAGCAGCATAGCTGTTGTTTTTTTTCCAGATCATTCAAAGGTGATTTCATTCAAGTCAACTATCAATCTTTGCTGTATTTAACCATTTAAGGGTCATCAATAAGAATTATACATGCTGTCACTGTGGGGTTTCTCAAGGTAAAGATCACAAGTCGGGACATGGAGGATTTTGTGAGGTGAGAGAAGGTAAAATTGTCGACAATTGCTGTATATGAGAAAACTTGGGTAGCAGCAGTCTGGCTGCTTTTTTTTGAGAGTCACCAGATGCATTTGCTGAATTTTTCCCCAGCTTCTGATTTATATCTGCTGTAGACCTTTGAGGGAGCTTGTACATTTCCCATCACAGTCACGGTTTCTGCCAAAATAATCCATAATTCAGCTGCAAGGCATACGAAAAGGATGCTTGGCTCAGAGAAGTCTGCAGCTTAAGTTATCCAGACTATCACCTGTGAGGTATAAGCTAGCATTTGTTGTTTGTTAGTTTTTATTGAATATTTTTTGTATTTGTGGCACTCTGAATCTGATAAGGATGGAAGTGAACTGACCCATGCTTTGTTGTTGAAGCACAAAATCCTAATTAAAACACATTGTAAGGTTAACCATATTAAGTGTGATTTTTTTTTTCTACAAAATAAATAAATATAAATAATAAGAAAACACAGAATTAGACTGAAATGGACTGGTTCTGGATCTAAAAAGTTTGAGGTTTACAGTGTTTTTCTTACTATTTCTGTGTGAAGCTCTGGGCAGATGCATAACTCATTCAAAACAATAACAGGTGTTAACAAAAAATACTTTTAGAAATGGAAGCGGAAATTAGTCATAAGCATTGTATTGTGCACAAATTTGCAATCAATAAAGTCATGGTTTGCCATGTTATGAAAAATGCCCTTCAATATTAATATACTTTGAGTTTAACACATCAAACATTATATGATGCTATTTAAATACACGATACTGGTTTAATTAGGGAAATGGAGTCTACCCCCATTAACCTTACAGCTGTTCTTTGTAATCAAGCTGAGCTGATTGTTATTGTATCATGCTCATAGGGACAGAGGCAAGGGAGTAGGAATTGCATGACAGAAAGGGGTCAACAAAAAAGCTTTTCTGTTACGTTGAAGAACATAGCAGTGGCAGAGTTTGAAGTTTAAAGTGAGGTTGTTTTCCTAGTCCTACTCTTTCTGTGTGATGTTCTGAGCATGTAACACATCTTATATTAGTCTCTGAATATTGGATTTGATGTCATTGATGCATCAGGTCATTAATTGATGATATACTATAAATCAAGTCATCTGTAATACCCAACATTTTTGTACCTCCCGTGAACTCTGTTTTCAGACTCACAACCGCAGCATCACAAGACTGTTTTAGTTCCAGAGAGAGAAAGTGGGTGCATCCTATTGGCTGTTCCACTGCACCTAATCTGCATGAACAAAATGGCTCATAAACACTTCAGAATTCTGGGATATTCTTTTTAACATGCACTGCACATGCACTTTTGAAATGTCTCATTTAAAAAAAAAAAAAAACAGTCAGAGAAGAATGTATTTGAAGGTCAGCGGGAGAGTGAACCATGTGTAATAAGTGACAGTATAAAAAATACCATCTGCCAGAATGCTGTTGCGAAAGTTGATCGTAATGGGTGGAAATGTGAAAAGGCTGTTTATCGCCGTCTGAAGTCAAGGATTTGTTGTTTGAGAAAAAAAATAATGAAGCACTTCTGCCACCTTTCTGTAAACCATGTCTGCTGAGTGACAATGGAACGTGCTACAGCAACAGAGGGAAAGAGGCAACCAGTATTACATGGACTTGTACTGTACTGCAATAGAAATCAATTCTACAAAACATTATCTAAATTATTAGATTTACACAATGCTGATTAAGTCTATCAGCAACACATGTCTCATTCCTGCACACATAGTTGATTGTTTTACATCAACGCTTCTTGCCCCCACCCACGCATTCCCTGCTGCAGTATACACACAAACACTCCCTTAGTCAGGTCTGATAGTATTGCTTGTGCTTGTAAGAGCCCAGATTTCAGATGGACACAGCATATTCGTAATATATTGTTTCTGTTCACAAAGACCAAACACATTAATAACATAAACCAAAACAAAAATGAATAGTTACAAACTGCACTTTTACAAAAACCTAGCTATTGTCATCTACAGAAATGCACTGATTTTGCTGCTAAACAATGAGAATATGTCACACTGTATAGTATGTATATTGTTTTCTACATTTGTTTTGTATTCATACATCATTTCATAATATATTCTTCTTTTTCTTATCTTATCCTAACTGTCACCCAGCTCTACACAAGAAGCTCGAGAGCAAAAATGTACAAGCCTGACTGGAGATAGAACCTGGAATGATTTCTTCATTATATTTAACATTCATTTAATTGCTCCCTTTTTCACTTCCCCCTCTCTGTCCTCCTCATTAATTCCCCCTCCCTCTGTACAAAACATTTTACAGTCTCCCTATCCATAGCTATGTCTTTAATAGGATGAGGGAAATCACGTTAAAGGATTTAAAGCTGTAGCTTTGCCAGGCTCAGCCTCAAACACTCCCCTCTATATCTGAATTAGTTGGCGATTAATTACTTCGTTCACTACCAGAGACTCACAACCCGGGTTCAGTTAGTAGATAGATGTTGGTGTCGGTGTGCTTTCACAGTGTATAGTATATGCTCCATGAAACATTCAGTCCTCTGATGTGAAAAGCATTTGCAGGATCTCAGAGAACATTAAATATTGGGACTCTGCTATCTCAGTCTCTGGATAGAAAAACTGTTGCCTGTGGAGGAGCACAACTCCAGGCTACTGCGTCTTATTCATGAGACAGAGGCTGCTGCATGCCCTACTTTTCACCCCATTGTATTCAAAACTTGCGAAAGACCTTTCAAATCCATTTTGACTGGTTTAAAAACTGAAATTATGTTACAGGATGATGTTCTGGGGTTGTTTTACAATAACACAGATGGGCGCTAAGACCACTTGACTTGTCTACAATATTTAGATGTGATTAAAAATCTTACCCAGGAAGGGATGTGGTAAAGCAGTAGATAATGGACAGATGGATGGAAAGCTGCAACAGATTCATTCTAGAAAAAAAGGGGGTGAGAATGGGAATAGGGGGATGGCTTTGATTGACAATACTTCAGCAGTTATGGGCTTTGGACTGCGGGGGGCAGTGTTACACCTCTTGGTATGCAGCCTTCTGTATACTTGTTGGAAGAAGAAGAAAAAGAGGGCTAGTCTTGCACCTTTTGCTTGAAAAAGGACTTAAAGCTATTAAATAAATTACTGAAATAGATCCAGTTAGTTTTATGTTGATCAATTAATCGATCTCTTCATCTCTCTTTGCTCAACACTTATGTAACAAATAATTCAGGTGTAGCTATTTTGAAACACAGAATAATTGCATGATGACAAGCATAAATAAGGTTTTCATTTCATATTGTTTTTTTCTTAACACTAATTCATGTATAGAATTGAATCTTTCATATTGAGGATGAGAGAAAATGCTGGTGTGTCTGGGTGAAGCAACGCCCTTGATGGGTTTTCCCAAGGATGCAGCAGCCCTGAGAGTCAATTGCGATTCCTGTACAGCAGGAGGTGCTGGCTGACTACACTCAGCTGTCTCCACGCAGCTGTAATCCTGTAGCTGCTCTGTAAGCGGGAGATAGTCATGGTCTGTGGGTAAGACTATCAGGGAGGAGAGGGAAACCATGATCCGAAAGGAAGATGGGAGTATACATGGGGAGCAGCAAGGCAAATGCAGGGGTAGTAGGGGGAAACGTGCATGGGTGTGTGTGTGTGTGTGTGTGTGTGTGTGTGTGTGTGTGTGTGTGTGTGTGTGTGTGTGTGTGTGTGTGTGTGTGTGTGTGTCTCCAGTGTTAGCACTGACCTTGACAGAACCGGATATTCTCATTGGCAGGGTTTTCCCATTGTTAGGACTTCAGGTTCTGTGGCATCTGAGAAGAAAGCAGAGAGGGGAATTAAAGGTGATATATTATAACATAGTTCCCTGGTGTCCTAATAAAAATGTTTGTGACATGCTTTGGTCAAAATACAATAAGGATGAAGCACAACAGCAGTTCAATCACCCTGCCAAAACAGACCTGTTCAGAAGCTACTGGGAGCCAACAGCAGTTGGCATTTGGAAAAGTGATCATTTGCAGGCACATTGCTGTCATATATAACATGTTTCCATTGGACAGATAAATTCTCTGAAGCTGGAAGTTTGTGTAGGACTCTGTGCTGCACTGTGGAGCCAAGAATAGAACTTCTCGTGGACTTCGCGGACTTCAGGTTTTCGCGGACTTGCCCTCGCCAGCACTCTCGCGTGTTTTTTTGGACAAAGCAGAGCCCCCGCGCACAACGATTACAGGAATTTAGCGCATTGTAACGTCCCAATGAGTGCGGAAGCCCGGGTCACCACATTAGGAGGATAAGAATACAAAATGTGATAAATAGACAATAAAGAGGACCAATCAGGATCACAAGTGTGTGCTATGTGCTTATGGTTGATTATGCTTTCATCTAATATGCTCAAGGTCAACGATACCCTGCAAAAATATGTTAGCCACTCTACCTTGCAGCCAAACAGTCTATGTCATCTGGAAATTAGAGTTTAAAAAGAGATCTCCCACATCAATATCCGTTGAGAAAATCCAAATGCTTAGCTCAGAGGGACACAGAAGCTGCTGGTCTATTGGTTCGTTGTTTGGCGAGTTTGTCACTTAAGAAAATCCCCCCAAAAATGTTTGGATTTAAAACACCAATGTGACAAAATATTTTCGACTTACACCACTGGCATGTGCCTTGATGTAAAAATACACAGTTTCCTTATGGATTTTGGTTTGCAAATGAACGATGTATAAGAAGACACAAACTTCAGTTTCGAGTAGGACAAAAGCTTACAATGGTGAGCTTAGCGAGCAAATGCATTTGCATGTGAGCCTATTGTTAAGTGGCTAAAATACTATATACAGTGCAAGCAACTGCTCAGTAGTGGTGGGCAATATCATTTTATTACGATAGAATGAAATATTTATGATGCAAAATGAATCTATTAATAAAAGAGGAACCTACATAATTTACTCATATCTTGCCACATGTGGCTCGCGGGCCACAAATTTGACACCTCTGCTTTAAGGTCAAGGTAATAGGCTAGCTGGGGCTAATCACAATAAATGGAATTTGGTGCAGTGTCCTAAGGAGGGTAGCTGAGTCAGCATGTGTGTGTGTATGCATGAGGGTGTGCGTTTGCTAAAGTTGGTTTGGTTAAAGCAGGAACAGTTTTCTTCTGAGTGGCTGCCTCTCATCTTTCTGTCGTCTTTCTTTCATCTTCCCTGAATGGCTTCAGACCAACCCTTGTTCTCGTGTTACATCCTCTCCCCAGCCTCCATGTCCATCATCCTCTCCCTCTTTTATCTCCCCCTCGCTGTCAATCTCTGTTTTCTTTCTTGTTGCTCTGTGAAATACTTCCTCATCTTCAGGTAAAGTTAGAGAGTACAATTTCCAACAATCAGCAGAATCTGGTCGACAGCAACCTCACCCGCTCACATCAGGGTCAAATACACTGTAAAAGGGGAAATTAGTGAAGGACAGAGGATGAGAAGAGATATGTGTGTGTGTGTGTGTGTGTGTGTGTGTGTGTGTGTGTGTGTGTGTGTGTGTGTGTGTGTGTGTGTGTGTGTGTGTATCATACACTGAACCAATCTACCACAGATAAGAAGATTATGCCTCTGATTTTCCTGGAATTTCCTCTGCTGTCCCCCTCCACCCACACCGAACACTGTCTGTCCCTGTTTCTGTCTCTCTTCTCCAAGCTGTTGTGTGGACTGGGGTTTGGATGCCCCCAATCCACCACGGCTCCAGTTATATATGCCCAGCCCCATCCGTCCTCTCATGTGTCCCCCAAAGCTGTCTCCTGAGCACACCAGCCTGAGCTCAATCACTCAAATGCAGTTTCCACTAGCCTGACATCGTCCAGCCTGGAGGAGAGCCTGTACACACTCACTTAACCTCATATAACATCTTTGACACAGTCTGATGTTTTAACAACCTCACACCACCAGGTCATCATTCTATTATGGCTGGAACTAGTCATTGATTATTGAAACATTTAATTTACTAATTAGTTTATAAAATCCCCCAATTACTAAATTGCTCTTTAGTTACCAGGTATTGCATTTATTTTTTGGTTATTTTAGGTATGTGCCTACCAAATCAAGTTCAAATTATAACGGACAGAAGTGCCTCAGGGTGCAGCTTGGCCTGCTTTCATGCCCTCTTTGCTCATCACAAGACAATGCCTTGACAATGGAGGACACATACAAGCTAAACTGTTGTTTACCTTCTGGTTCTAGACAGAGGCGCAGTTTGTGAACAGGCAGGGCAGGCAACTGCTTGGGGCCCCGAGCTGATAGGGGGCCCCCCGAAAGTCGGAGCCTGAGGGCTGTTTTTACTGAAATGTGCAGTGACCAGCAGCCGCCTCCCCGTCCCCCTTAAAAAACAACGGGCGATTTGCAATGACAGGGGCCCCACCTCACTTTAACCTGTGTGAAGTTATCGGTCTGCAAGTTGGAAAATGAAGAGGATTATTTACAGTGTAATGCATATATTTTTTACTCAGTTTACATATGTTTTCTCAGTTATTTACAGTATTTTATTGTTCCATATATTTATATTGTTTCATAATCTGGGTTCTTTACAGTGTAATGTATTTTTTTTTACTAAGTTTATATAGTATTTTTAAAAGCTATTTACAGTATTGTATTGTTCTTTACATTTATATTTTCACATACTTTTTAATTACAAGGTTTTTCCATGTTATTTCATTCATTTTGAAAAATATATATTAATATTTTGAACTCATACATTTTTCGTTGGTTATTGATTATTTGTAACATCATGGTGATGGTTGGAAGGGCCCCCTGGGAATTGTTGCTTAGGGCCCCTACAGACTCTAGAATCACCTCTGGTTCTCGACCAGAGATGGCAATATAAAAAAACAAAACAAATCTGCTGACTCAGAGTCTCCACTGGTGATAACGGCCA
Source organism: Microchirus variegatus (assembly GCF_963457635.1). Taxonomy (NCBI): domain Eukaryota; kingdom Metazoa; phylum Chordata; class Actinopteri; order Pleuronectiformes; family Soleidae; genus Microchirus; species Microchirus variegatus. The sequence continues at coordinate 16,740,347 of NC_139803.1, forward strand.
ATGGATTCAACTGAAGCAATATACACAAGCGTCAAAATCTCAGCAGAAATGGGTAAAAATCAAGATGGCTCGTTCCACAAAAACATGACGTTGATCAGCCGCACAGCGTGAAAAAAAAGATGTCTGAAAATAATCGTCAATTCAATTGGTTGACAACTAGTTTTAGCAGAGATAACGGTGAAGCCAGCGTATATTGAACAGCAGGTATGTTCTTAAAGAACATTCACAGACTCTCTTCGTGTTTTGGCCTGATGCACCACTCTCCCAATGACGCAGCTGATACTCCAACACACGGGTTGCCAGCAGTTAGTCAATAATTAAACCGCATAACTTTTAGAAAGACGTTTACAACATACTGTGAAGTTTTCTTTCCATTCGACATCAAATTTGTGTTCAAGTAGTGCTTTTGTATATAAAACACGCTGCCCCAACATGTTTTAATCACCAGCAGCCACTGGTTTGCACCTATTTTGAATGCCAATGGACATAGGATTACATGTAACTCCTTCAACCTTTTGTTAATTGTGAACAAAACAATGAGCCCTTTGCACCGCAGGTTAGTGATCCCATTAATGATGGCTCTGTTCAGTTCATGCAAATTAGGACAGTGTCACAGTGAATCAGCATGTACCCTGAAACTGAAGAAGCCAAGTGGGGCTCAGCTGTCATTCATTCAAGTATTTACACTTGTGATTTTCCCTACTGTGACATGTCAAAATGGCTGCTGTGCAAAGAGCCCATACCGACGAATACTCCACCTTCTGGCTGCCCTTGTTTTTTTCTTCCTTCACTAATTTCATGTAGCATGAAGTGGCTATTTGTTATTCTCTTCTACACTCCACCACATGAGACAGAGGGACAATAAACTGTAATTATTTGTAGAGTACCTTTCGCTAAGAGGGGGTTGAGGTTATAGATGTATGAAGGTGACCTCACTCCTTAGCTTTTACCTTTCCCTGCCTCATGAAATCTATCCATCTTTCAGTCTGTCCGGTTTCTACCCTCACGAGGTGCTGAACCCCCTCCTACAACACTCAGGATGTTTTTTTTCTTTAGCTCTCCCTCATCTGTGTTCTGCCCATACCCCATTGATCTCAATTAACACAGTGAGGGTATGCATAGTTTCTGGGAATTCAGTGAAAAAAGGGTGAGCATTTGGGCGTGAAGGGGCAGATCTGTACAATTTTTTTTTTTTGCATCTGGATTGTTTTATTGTTGGCTTTATTGCCATTGTTTAAGAGTTGGTAAAGTCTCGCTGAAAACCAGATCCTTCACCCTAAAGGTGTTTTCAACACACACACACACACACACACACACACACACACACACACACACACACACACACACACACACACACACACACACACACACACACACACACACACACACACACACACACACACACACACACACACACACACACACACACACACACACACACACAAAAGGTGCATGAGGTGAATTTTGATAAAGGTGCTACATGTAATGGTGCAGGCAAGTATATTCACAAAACTTTCATTTGTGGTTTGCTACTCATAGCACTTCAACGCACAGGTTGCCAGCAACACATCAAGGTGCAGCTATAGGTTCGAAATGCCAAATGTTGCTGAATCTAAAAAGTCTCAGTACCCCTCTCAAGAACATCTGGACAAGAGTCTCCTGAACAGTGACGCAAAACAGAAATTTACAGCCAAGGTTAGCTAAAGTGCTCTCTATCCTTCCATTACACTTTGATGGTGTAAATTCGACATATAATATTTTTATAGTTAAGTAGTGCTACTCTCATTGTGATAGTCTTCAGTTCACTCTCCATATCTGCATGTTGCCACCTGAAAATGAATCAAATAGTGTCAATGTTTATAAATATTTATATATATTTAAACCTTGAAAATGTTTGAGCTGGGGCTTGTTGCATCAAGGTAGAATTAAGATATCAAGGATATCTGAGAAAGCGGGCATTAACCTCTGCTACTTATTCATGGCTTAGTCGGCTGTGTGAACGTCAACCAGGATGAGAAAACATAGTCTGGTCAAGCCAGGTGTAGCTTATCCTGAGAAGTGTGCATGCACATCTCTTTGAGGTAGACCCTGAGGTCGATCACAGATTTAGTGATGCAAAGATGGAGAATACGTGTCTTGCCAAGCGAACAGCAGCTTAGAATGTAAAGTCACGTAGAGATGAAGCACTTTATACATAAAATAGAGATACAGTAAAATCAGCCTGATGGAAGATAATGTGTATTGATATCCAGAGATATCACAAATACATCAGCCACTGACTTTATCACATAAAGATAATATGGCAAATCATGGCTTTATTTACATATTCCACTTGTCCATTTCAATGTAAGAAAATGCCACTTGTAAAATAATAGAAAAATGTAGTACCTGCCAGATCATCAGTGGTGAGTTCAAAGCTCTGTGCTGTGTGATGCTTCATTTTGCATACTATCATATCATACTGGATAATTAAAGGCCCCATATTATGCAAAATCAACTTTTTAATCATTTAAATCCTTATATGTGGGACTCTGGAGGCCCTATCAGTCGGCAAAGTGTGAAAAAAGATGACTCACTCGTGTTTTTGTGGTCCTTCCTACTCTTAGTACAGGAGATGAAACACGCGATGTTGACTTCTGCATTTATTGGGACGTCACAATGCGCTAAATACCTGGAATTGTCTCGTGGAGCTCCGCTTTGTCCGTAAAACACCCGAGAGTGCTGGCGAGGGCAACGGTATCTGAAAACCAGAAGTATGCGAAAAGTTCTATTCTTGGCTCCACAGTGCAGCACAGAGTTCTACACAAACTTCCAGCCTCAGAGGATTTATCTGTCCAGTGGATACATGTTATATATGATGGCAATGTGCCTGCTAGAGCCTGCAAATGATCACTTTCCAAAATGCTAGCTGCTGTTAGCTCCCGGTAGCCTCTGTGGCTGATCTCATATCCTGTCCCTTAAGTGTTGTTTTACTTTTTTTTAAGGTGGACCTAAAGAGATACTACTAAACCGAGCTTTCTGAAAAGGCTGTGAACTGCTGTGGTGCTTCATCCTTATGGTATTTTGACCAAAGCATGTCACAGACATGTTCATTCGGACACCAGGGAACTAGGTTAATTTGGAGAAATGGGGTATAATATGACCCCTTTAATCAAGACATCTCATGCAGGTAAATATGATCCTTTCACCATTCATCATATGTCGACTGTTGTTTTCTTAATTCTTAATTCAAATTATACACAATTACTTTTATTAGTGTTTCTTTGATATTGGGTTATTCATAATATAGTGTATGGTTTAATTGTAGTATATACATGATGAGACAAGATTAATCTATAAATTGGTAATTGTACAAGCCATTTTCATCACTGCTTCACAAGGCTGATGGTAAAGGCTTCATATTTAGTTTTGCTCAAAACCACCAAGACATTTTTTTTGGGCTCTGACTCCATACTAATTAGTATTCTCTTTGACTTCTTCATTTCAGTTTGAAAGGGAACCCTTGGAAGCCATATAATTAGCCATGGCTCAAAATCTTTAAAGTAAAAGTGCCTGGGTGAAGTGAAGTCACGTATTGTACTGGATTCTCTTTCAACTCTTTTGCTGTTGTCACACTTGCACTCTCTGTTGTGTCATCTCTTACTCTGGTCTGCTTCCTCAGCAATGCCTCCTGTGTCCATCAGCCCTCTTATCCTTCTTCAGCAGCCCCATCAGGGAACTGTTGCAGTCTACAGTGCTCCACACAACATTGTTAGCTAAAGTGCACAACCAAAAATAGGCAAATGTAAATCGTGTGCTGCCACAATTTATGACGATACAAGGAGAGTTGCCAAGAATGAAGTGAAAGACAAACAGGGGGCTGAATTTGAGATGTTCATTGGCTCTGAGACTGTGGTATCCTTGACTGAGAGGTTACTGCAACAACGCAAAGATGTGAGAAAATGACACAAGCACACACGCATTCAATCACACAGACCCGTGGATGACGCATCGACAGATGGAAGAAACGGGAAGAAGAAAGAGACGAGGAGAGACTCCTAGTGGGGTGTGACAAATGACTCTTTAAGCCATGACACACTAGATGGGCTGCAGTCCGAAAGCAAGAGTAATTAGACAGAGCAAAAGAAGAAACTGTCAAACCAGACTATTCCCACATGATCCACCAAGCTCAATGTAGAAATAAGTGTGAAGATAACTGTCCAGATAATAAATGGAGATACCAAAGAGAATCTAATCTCCTGCTCATCTTTATTAAAATATACAAAGCATAGTCAGGAAACATTTGAACCAGTCATGACCAAGTGTCACTGTGCATGGCTACACTAGCACTGCAGACTAGCACAGCTCAGGTGAGTCTGCAGGTCCAAATTCCAACCATTCTCTTTGAACACTTCAGATGTTTCAAAGAACAAGGGCTAAATCATTAACCTCGGGTTAATAAATCCTGCTACTGGGGATCCAATGTTCTGCACGTTTTCGATGTTTCCCTGCTTCAACACACCTGTTCAGCTCGTCATTAAGCTCTGTAAAAGCCTGATAATGACTTATTCATTTGAATCACATGTGTTGGAGTATAGGGAAACATCTAAAACACACAGGGCATTGGTTTCCCAGGACCACGATTGACAAACCCTGCAATAAACTTAAGTTGGCTTTGTACACATTAGCTGTTTTGCGAGTAAAAGAGACATTTTGGTTTTTACTTGGAACAAAATCTGAACACTACAGCTTCAAGATATAGCTATTTTCTGTCTGGAGCCCAAGTTTTTTAATCACTCACTGTACCAATCACCATGGGAAGATCAGGGTTTTTACTCTAATATTGCCTCATTTCATAAGGTTGTCACTGCTGTAAATCTGAAGGAATGATTTCCTACACCAACGTCACAAAATAACACATTTTACGAGGTTGACAGAGGCTGCAGTTAAATTGTAAAATTATATATGAATTACATTATCTGAAAATCTGTCGGACTGCTAAAGCTCCCATAGAGTGGTCCTATCACACATAATGTGAGTTATAGAGGTCTACTTACATACATTAACTTGTTTTTATGGCCAAAAACATCCTAGTTGCTGCAAATGAGCTGATAGAAATCTCTCCTCACTGAAGCTCTCGTCAGTCGAGAGCTTCAGGGGGTGAAATCTCACCCCCAGAAGACAGACTGTGTTGTGATTGGCCAGCCAACGAGAGCTTTCCCAACCGTCTTGTGATCAGTTAATACCTGGAAGTGACGTAATTAGCACACCAGCTCTCAGAAGCACAGCTCCCCCCTCTGGAACAGTGGATGCACTGCTACTCATTATCAAAAATTTGTTTTAATATATGTTTAAAAAGTGCTTCGTCACGACGTCCTCGCTGGCAGCCATGTTTTCAGCAAGAGTGAGCACCAGTGTCTTCCATTGCGTACACAGTGCAGTCAGCGTTGACTATGTGTCTCATACAAGCACACTTTAAAAAAAGTTTAATAGCTTAGGGGTCGATTTCCTCCTATCTTCAGGTTTATTAAGTCTGTTGCACAAGTCTTGAGTGTATAGGGTATGGCTCTTCATTCCAACAAGCTGTGACTTGAGAGTGATCTCCTTTTATATTGCTGACTGCCAAAAGTTATGCAGTCTTTTTTCAGGGGCAGATTCAGAGGGCCATTAAACTCCATAATATGACGTACATTTGTGGGTTGAATTTTAAAGCAAGAGCAACACTATATGGCTCAAAGTTCCAGTTCCAGTAAATGAAGACTCTGAGGAGGGTCTCAGTCATTACCCGTTTTCACACCAACATGTCTATTAATTTTCCTGAGTCAATATTAGCAAAATAATTGCCATTCAAGTGGAGAGGGGGGGTTGTGGAAGAGCTGAAAGGTCATACAAACTGCTTGATCGACTCATTCATCACTGCATTTGAGAAAGACATTAGGAAATTAAATCTGTTGAGCACTTTCATTGATGAACACATATCTCAGAAAGCAATGAAGTCTGTTGACTGGCATTTCCCAGCATTACAATGCTATATTAAAATATTGAACATGGTTAAACATCATATGATTAAGTTATAACTCACTTGTCATGTCTTGTTTTTACATTTGTTAACATGTGTTTGAATGATTTCCTTATATGCTCATGTGAAAATAAAGTATTTAAAATGACTAAAGAGTATGCCAGAGAATAACAAATTACTAACACCATATTTCTACACAATGGCACTCATTTGTAAACTGTCATAGAAACCTGCAGTGCAGATCTAGGTACAGAAATGGTGCAAACACGGATTACAATCCAATCACCAGCATGAAATACTCACAAATGATCATAAGCTGATAAATTTGGAGACTGTAAACAATTGCCATTTAAATCTCATGACTCTTATACACTTGCCTGGCCAAAACAAACACAACACACCTGAATATTTCCAGCTTTATCTTCAGCTTTGATTATGGCACACATTTGCTTTGTCATTGTTTCAATAAGCTTAAGCAATATCGTAACATTAGTTTAAAATTATTTCACCAAGATCTTGGGGCCACACACAATGTTGCTGAACCTTGACCAACTGAAGAAACCCTATATCACACGACTATTCACACAGGCTTGTACAGTAGATATTGGAGTTCGTATAAAAGTGTTTTGTTTGTTTTTTTAGGCCAGGCAGTGTATTCAGGTGTCACACACAAGAAGAGGAATTTCCATCTGGATATTGAAAATCTGGATATTGGCATCACACGTTCAATTTTACTGACTTTTTTTATTTGGCAGCCCGCAAAGTGGAATCAAGGGAAGTGGGAAAAATTACAGCTTGGAAAGGTATCGCAGCTCTGGTCAATGCTGATGTTTGAATATTAAAGCTGTAGTCGGTAAATAGAGATGCATGATCCGAGTATTGATGTGTTGTTTCTATCTTTTACTTTATAGCGTGATAGATTTGCATCTAGGTTATTTTTTACACTCCATATAAACACTTCATTGACCAGTATTAAAACCTTTCCTTCGATGGAAACTGCACTCAAGAAGTGTTTTTGCTTTTTTATATTAAACATGGATTTTCATTAAAAGGTTAGTTAAAGGTGCCATATGTAAGAATGTGGCCAAAAACGGTTGCTACATTCAAATTCAAAATACAGAGGTCTTTTAGGTTTCGTTTTGTGATGTAACTGGCAACCTGTGGTTGCGCGGCAATGATTGGTGGACAAAGATAGGTGGCGACATCAACATGATTTGCAGTCTGCAAATAATTTTTTTTAATGCAAATATTTTGTCTGTACTGTTGTTGTTGGTGAGTTCAGTTTGTTATATGAACATTAGTCTCTGTGACATATTAGGAGGATTTTATGACCAGTTGCTACATAATGCACCTTTAAATATAATAAATAAGTTAGTTAAATAGAATAATATCCACAATGCACTCACTGTTGGTTTGGCAATCCATTCCATTTTAAATGCGTTTATCTTTTGGGCTGGTATCGGATGTAGCACCTTACTTACACTGCCCGCTAATGCACCACAGTTAGAAAAACTGATGCAAAAACATTTCCCCATTTCTGTTTGTTTAACTTTGTTAAAAGATTAACCTACAGAAGATCATCCAGTGCCGTACATGGAGCTAGGCTAAGAAAACCTCCAAGGTGATGTCATGTAGCGACAGGTAAAACCACAGCTAATTATGATTAAGTGTTGTTAGTGCTCAGATTTGGTGTCCCGAGTAATCGCTGATAAAGTTGTGATATTATTAATAAATTATCTAATTTCATTCATTCAACTGTCTACACCGAGGGACAGAAAATTAGGAAAGATATCCTCTTACTTGTCCTCCCACTTTGTTATCAAGCATTTTGTTCCATAAATAAAGTGTATTATTAATATTATTTATCATTATTTAACATGTTAATTTCACAAATGAGCACAGGTATATTTGAATGTTACGGACAAACAATCACATCCACTCGTTGGTCTCTCCAGACATAAATCACCATTTGATCTACAATTGTGTCTGTCTCGATGAGTTAAGCTCCCACACGAGAGCACATCTGCAATGTAGATGCGCTCCCCGCACGTCCACTTGTTAATGTGACCATCTGTGGGGATATTTCTGTGTATCTGATGGCAAGAGGAAAAGGGTATGATGTTAATATTTTAATTGCAGTCAGTGTCTGGGCTTCTGCTGAGAGACAGGCTTAATATGGTAACAGACGGGGGGTTACGGGGTAAACAAGGATTTGGCTGCACTCCACAGTCAGTGAGCGGACAGAGTTGGAGGATTAAAGTGCAGCTTTGGCAGAAAGGCAGCTATCATTTAGTGGCATGCATGCAGATGATGATGACTGAAGGCACGGTTATGAGACACGAGTTCACCATATGATGTCAAATCTCCAGTGTCACAATTAATATACTGTTAAATACCTGTGATAAATATCATTGGAGGGAAGGCAGCCAGGTAACACAGATGTTGATTTAGCTGCAATTCGAAAAGCATTGGCTGGTCAGTTACTTGCTCGGTTTCCTCTCAGCATGAAGGTGCTGCTTTCCTCAGAGGTGAGAAAAGGGACTGTGACTGTGACTGTGTTAATCTGACCTAGAAGCCTGCCAAATGCATGCTGGGATAATTCTACTGAGAAGAGAAAAAAAAGGTAGCATATTATACATTTCACAGTAATCAGTAATTCCCAGAGACTGGGTCAGAAGCCGACTTTTTGAGGGGTCGCCAAATACATTTGCATACTTTTTTCCCCCTCAGTCATTTATTAAATATCTAATATTATTTAATATATTATTTAGGTGTTACATTATGTAATATTGTGAACATATTTGCCGAAGATTATATTGCGAATATATTGAAAAAGATGGGGAATCACTGATTCACATTATCAATGAAGTAAATTTTTAGTTATGAGTGGTTTGTTCCATATATTATTAGACAATGGTGAAAACAACTGTCCATCTGTGATTCCTAAGCAATAAAATAATGGCTTAAGATTATACTACTAATAATATAATCGTAAAAAAACTTGTTTATATTTAACAAAAACATTCAAACTAATCAATAGATTTTGAAAATTGTTAGAAATCATCAATTGCACAAATAATTGGTGCGGGCCTACAACAATGAGTATCTAATTTAATTAAACATTTTTGTGTTGTTTCTTAGTCAAGCTTTTCCCTGCAGACAAGAACTGATTCATACATAATGTATAACCCTCAGTTTGATTTAAAGAGTTGGCACAGAACAAACTGGACCTTTTTATTCCTCAAGTCACCTAAAGCTGGATTTAAAGTTGGCTAGCTTGTGATAAACAGTCTGCTGTCTGACCACTAAATTAACCTTAACCCACTTCACACCAAATGCAGCGCAAATCTCTGAACGCAGCGTTGGAGCAAGGCTGGCGAGCGCGGACATAATATTTCAATCTAATTCTGTGATCAAAAATATTTGTCTCTAATCTCAAACTGTGCACACATCGGACATATAAAATAGACTGAGCAAACAAACATGAGCATAAATGTAATGTTCTCCCCGAGAAACACTTTACTAGGTTTATTAGTTTTCCTCTCATTTAATTGCACCTCACAGGTGGGAGCGCTTCTTCTGTAACCTGCTCAGTGGATCTGACAGAGCAGATAGGAAACTATTTTTACTGCTCTCTTTAGTGCATCTTTAGTACTAATCCGATGCTGTATATCAATGCATTGCCTAAATGAACATCTGCGGTAAACACTACACTCTATGTTAACCTCGATATAGCACACCCTGTTAAAAATGTTAGACATTATTCAGTCACCTTTAAAACAGATTATGCTTTAAAGGATTCATATTATACCCTATTTCTCCAAGTTAACCTAGTTCCCTGGTGTCCTAATGTCTGTGACATGCTTTGGTCAAAATACCATAAGGATGAAGCACCACAACAGTTCAGTCACCCTGCCAACAGCCCTGTTCAGAACGCTCGGTTTAGTAGTATCTCTTTAAGTCCACCTTAAAAAAAAAGTAAAACAAAACTTAAGGGACAGGAAATGACATCAGCCACAGAGGCTACTGGGAGCTAACAGCTGTTAGCATTCGGAAAAATTATCATTTGCAGGCTCTAGCAGGCACATTGCCGTCATAACATGTATCCACTGGACAGATAAATCCTTTTGAGCCTGGAAGTTTGTGTAGGACTCTGTGCTGCACTGTGGAGCCAAGAATAGAGCTTTTCGCAGACTTCAGACAAAGCGGATCTCTGTGAGACAATTCCAGGAATTTAGCGCATTGTGACGTCCCAATGAGTGCAGAAGTCAACATCGCGTGATCATCTCCTGTACTTAGACTGAGGAGGACCACAAAAACATGAGTGAGTCATCTTTTTTCACTCTTTACCGACTGATCGGGCCTCCAGAGTCCAAAATATAAGGATTTAAATGAATAAAAAGTTGATTTTTCATAATATGGGACCTTTAAAAACACAAAATAGCATTCTTGAGATGTACAAGAGTACAAGAATCTGAAGGATTGCGAGTTTGGTTTGTGTATCCGGCAGTAAGTTGGACCTGTTCCCAGTGAGGGTTGGATGCAGCCAGGGCTTCCCTTTGTCACAAATCTGTTCGTAACTTATAAGGAAAGAATTTCTCGGCGTCTCAGGAGTTCGTTTTCTGTTTTCCATGGACTTCCTGTTTTATTTTGAAATTACTACTTCCAACTTACTAGCAAGTGAATGTGTGCAACTGTCAATTTAAAACCCAGCACCAGAGTTATTATTATTTTCAGCAGCTTATGTACTGTAGCATAAAATACATGCAGTGTGAAATGTGAATTACTCTGGTTCCAGCATGTCCATGTCATACCCACATTTGATTTTGTTTCTGCTCATGAAATGACAAGTAGGCCCCTAGCAAGTCTTAGCTGCAATATCCATTAATTCACTCTGGTTTCCCACTGGTTCAAAGGCTGTGTTGCGGCAGAACTCGACAACGTCGAAGAGCACTCTTTTGACAGATTGCAGTATAACGTGGAACTCTCAGCTCAGCCTACTACCAGCCTGCCGAAGAATCTCTAGGATGCACCAAGAAGAGCAATAAATATTGGTTTTAATTAAATTGACCTCTTGATGGCCTGCATAGGATGAAGAGAAGCGGATGCATCTGCTTCAAGACCTCTAATGATATCATCAGTCCTTTGGGGGCACTGCAAGCCAGCTGTGGCTGAAAATGGCTCGGACAGAGCAGCGGCATTGTGGGCAGAGAAACATGAGCTAAAAATCACTCTAAACTGCTATGGAGTTTTGCTGGAAAGCTGTGGAGGGTTTGAGATTCAAGTGACATCTCTGTTTTCACATGGTCATTTGAGATATTGGACCACAAACAGATCGACTAAAGTCGGGGTGGGTTATATTCAAAGTAGCTCCCTCCCAAACATGTGCAAATAAAGAGAATGTTCTTCTTGAAATGAAATAAGGACAAACAAAATTGTATATTTGCCACTAAATTAAAATGTAAGATAAATCAGAGTTGTATACACCAACTAAGATGTGAGAAACAAAAAAACATGCTCCATTCCTTGCTTGCACTTGTGACTAAATGTCATATCAATCAACCTGAAAGCACAGGGACGGAAATACCGCGTTTACGTCTGAGAACTGAGAAGTTGCGATGAACTGCCATTAATTCTCCAGACAATCATCTTGTCTTTTTTATTTATTTTTTTTAAAGGTCAACCACATTTGTTTTCCCCTTAGTTTTTATCACCTTTTTTCATTGCCTCGACGTTATACCTCTGCCCATCTGTAAAGGTCAGATCTGTAAAGGGAAGTTCTTATAGTCTGATATGTTGAGGCGGCGGAACTTTGTATTTTTGACCAACAAATACCTGATCAGGGTTGCCAGATCTGACAGTTTCCAGCCCAAACACAACGTAAAACCTGTTGTAAATATTGTCCATAGAGAATATAAGTGAGACAAAGTGCCAAACACAGATAATGAAATGCAAGCAGGCATAGATTAGGCAAACCTTTTCTGTAGTTAAAATATATTTTGTCTTTGTGTCCTCAATGGCAGCTATATTTTTTATATTTATTTATTCATTCATTTTTCATTCATTCATCCCTGGTTCAAGCTGCTTCTATACGTACAGCAACCCAAATGTTGACTACAGTATGTGTGTCAAAACCTCATAAAACCACACTAGAAAAAACCTGAACTATCACTTTAACTAAATGCATATGGGAGGCTTAAATGGATTTGTTAAATAGTTTCTTTGACTGCTGATATGTGTGACAGATGACATTGACAGCTGGACTCAGACTTTCCACTGACCATAAGCAATAAATCCAGAAAAAAAGCAATAAAATGGCAGAGTAGACTGGCACTTTATTTCCCCAAATCATGCACGACTAAATATTACATGACACAATGTACCAAAGATATTCTAATTACCAAGTTCAGTAGTAAGCAGCAAAGAAAGTCCACAGCCATAGAGACACAATGAGGCTGTTCAGGATTAAAACAATGCAAATGTACATCATTAAAATAAACACATATACCTTGTTGTGAGATATGGGAGTTTTCACTTTTTTCGACAGATTTGCTAAAAAGGTCAGTTTTGATTTGAATAAAAATAATAATTCAATAGTACCTCCCATAGGTCTACGTTACAGTAGTGTTTGTGTTTGTTTTGCTCTCCAGTCAAGCTGCTTGTTGTTTCAATCAGTTAAAAGTCAGATTTTAGTTGGACTAAGAGAATAATTAGGTTTTCTCAATGTCATGCAAACATGTTAGTTCGACTAACATTGAGCTAGTCTTAGTCGGACTGACATACCTGGATAAGGTGATTCATAGTCCGATTACTCCTTCATGTGCACTTAGTCAGACTGGAGTAGGACTGCGATATAATTTCTTCCCGCTCTTTGACTCGGAAGTTGAAAAGGACGACTTATAACTTATAACTGCTGCTGCCGGAAATCATACGATGGTGGCGTCTTTCTTCGGCCAACACATCAACCACAAGAGCCAAGTTCGATCTAATTTGTGAGACATTTAGTAGGTATGATCTCACTGTCCATCTTGCCATTCGCTGTTTGTTTTTCTCTGACGTAAAGGTCAGCAGGAAACTGATTCAATAGTCATATTGCCTATAGGGAGATACAGGGCCACCCATCAAGTTGTCCAATTGCCTGTTTTAGCCGGTCTATGGCATTGTAAGCGCAATTAAATTTTGCATGCAAATGTACGGACTGACTCACTAAGCCACAGAATCTTTGGGAAATCCTTAATTTAAGAGTATTTATACTAGACTAATGAGCAGAGAGCATTCCCAATAAACTGTTTGTCCCCACATGTCAGAAGACTTGAGCATGAACTGAGCAACTCTTTGCTATGCCCTTGAAAAACAACACAATGAAGGAATTGCTACAGAAACAGATTGGGTTTGAGAGCAGGCGTTAGTGTAGTGTAATGGTAAATTCAATTTCTCTGTCTCAGAGCTAGAACTGCCCATCACCCGATACCTGCCCAGTGCAGAATACCAGGTCCTTTGTGTATAGTGTATTGTATATTGTGTATTGTGTCTAGCCTGCACCTTCCTGCAGCACCCGCAGGGAGCCAGCTCCCAGATACCTACAATAGACAAAGAGGTCTGAAAAGGTAGGTCTTTGTCTATTGGAGGAATGTGAAAGAGAAGCTGCTCAGGCATAAATGTGGAGTGCTCACTTTGCTCGGGGTCTTTCCCCAGCAAGGATCACTCCTGTGAAGATTGACCTTTTCCTTGCCACGAAAAAACAAAACCTTTTCAGCCCGCAGAAGTTCCCTATTTCATTCTTTACCAGCAGCAGAGGAATTTCCACAACAGTAGTTAATTCTGAGCCTTCTCAAGATGTTATGATCCTAATTCAGCTGAACATCTGTGATAGGAGGTTCCTCACAACCCCCAAGAATGTACAAGCTTTTACCTTCCACTTCTCTCTTCCATAATCCAACCTGCAATTCTGCATCAGTCTCACTCACCCTGACAGGAAATTATGTCGGTCACATCACTGTAAATATGTAAATAAACTACCAGCAGCATACACATTCTGTACATATGTGTTTCTATAGCCACCAAGGTCATGAAAATCGGATTATTGACACCATAATAACGCAATAAAATGTTCTGAATCATCAACCACTCCTTCTGAATGAACAATTATTCTAATCGGTAGTGAGTGTCAACTGGTGATATGCTAAAAAGACAGCTGGCGACCTCCAGAGGCACAAAATCAATATTTATACTAAATACATAGCTACTGATGCGACCTGCTTCTGTGGGAAAAACATATCTTTATTCCTGCTTTGCTTTGATTCTCTGCAGATCCTCATCATGAATACATCATATTAAAAAATAATAATAATAATAATAGCAGTATTAACATAAATTTTCACACACACACAAACCCGCACACAATTTCTGCTCTGTTTGTGTTGACGGAGAATATTCTAAACGGGATGATGGGATTTGGTTCGTGCAAGATTAGTTTATAAATAGGGAGTCATTATTTGAAGCCAAACATTTCCTAATCCATGACATCAACGGTCATCCTAATCTGACAGAGGCCTACTTCTGTTTTCATTCAATGTTATATAAACAAAGGATGAAAACTGTGGAGCAGAGACCGAGGATTGAACAGCAGAGATATCTTTTAAATCAGACTAAAATATTACAACTGCTTTGGAGTCAAATGCCATGCAGTCAGTGACGAGAACACATGAAAATAAGGGCGTTAAACTGGGTTTCTCGTGTCACAGTTAAATGCTTGGAATGTTATCAACACCTAATGCTAAGTGACAGAAGATTATGTTTAGAGGGGAATAGAATGAACAACGTATTCCATTTTTTTAGTTGTGACTGGAGCAGCAGAAAGACAGAGATGAAAACTTCCTTTGAGAGCTTCTTCAATTAAAACAATTGTTTGAAATCAGTATTGAACATTTTGTGGGTTTTTTTGCATGTATTTTTATAAGTTGTGACATAATACTTTAAAATCAAAGCTCTGTCCATTATTCACAGTGCAATTGAATGAAACTGTGACAGAGGAGTAACACACCACCTAACTATTTGAAATGCTGTGGCAAGGAATGTAATTGAACATCTCCCGCCACTGCTCTACATGCAAACATTCATTACCCTCATTTGTGTTTGTGATACCCAAATTATGTTTGCCATCAGTAATAGCTAATATATTTGCCCAACCCAAGTTTACAGTGGTTTGATTTGAAAGTGTATTTGAACATGCAAAAAGAAACAGACACACACATGACATACAAATAAAGACATAAGAAACCAAAACACCGTGCTCAAAGGGAGCAGGGAGAAGTTTTAAATCCTACACCTTCTCCACCCCTTATTAATTAACATATTGCTTCGTAGTTTTGAGGAGGCCATTTAAGACATGGGTCAAATATAAAGTATATCCTTTGTGTTCCTCCACGTGAGCAGCATCTGAACGTTTTCAGTGAAGAGGAACACACAGGGGAGAGCGAAAGAAGGGTTGGTGATATGTAAAACAGCCGGGGTGACTGTGGGGTTTTACGAGCAGCATCACAGAAACCATCCAAAATATGCACCCAACATTATTCTATGAAGACTTTACCTCAGGCAATGGGAGATGACTGACTACTGAGAGTTTACTGTGTAAAAATGTTACATAACCTTATGTTACATAATTTTACAGAGACTGCTGTATATATACAATGCAAGCTTATTAATATATTTTATTAGTTAGGTATTATATGTTAGGTATTAAGTATTGTAAAGGGTTTAGAAGTGTGGATGTTGGAGGCACTGACAGTCAGTGGTGACTATGATGTGGACACTCGTTCTACATAAAAACATAAAGGCTGGCAGCAGACAAGTAAAACCAGATTTTAGTCACTTCAAGCGGACATATTATGCAAAATCAACTTTTTAATCATTTAAATCCTTATGTTTGGGACTCTGGAGGCCCAATCAGTCGGGAAAATGTGAAAAAAGATGACTCACTCGTGTTTTGTGGTCCTTCCCAGTCTAAGTACAGGAGATAAAACACACAATGTTGACTTCAGCGCACACAAGGACATCACCATGCGCTAAATACCTGGAATTGTTGTTCTATTCTTGGCTCCACAGTGCAGCACAGAGTTCTACACAAACTTCCAGCCTCAAAGGATTTATCTGTCCAGTGGATACATGATATATGACGGCAATGTGCCTGCTAGAGCCTGCAAATGATCAGCTCCCAGTAGCCTCTGTGGCTGATGTCTTTCCTGTTCCTTAACTTTAATTTTTCTTTTTTTTTTTTAAGGTGGACCTAAGGTGGGCCTCTGAACAGGGCTGTTTTGGCAGGGTGATTGAACTGCTGAGGTGCTTCATCCTTATATTATTTTGACAAAAGCATGTCACAGACATGTTCATTAGGGACCAGGGAACTAGGTTAACTTGGAGAAATAGGGTATAATATGACTCCTTTAACAAAAGGCACTCAACAATGGTCAGTGTTTTATCTAATAAAAAGATATCCTTTTTAAACAGGAAACTTCAGTCTCTTTGTAAACTATTAACTTCCCTCACAAAAGTCAATTGAGTTAATCCTTGATTTTACATCATGGCACACGTGTTATTAATCCATGATTGTCTTCATATGCAAAATCACAGGAGACCAGAAGCTCCAGAGTTCTTGCAAGTTAAAAACACTGATTTTCTCAATGGACTTGATGAGGAAAGTTAGAGCAATATACAAACTTAAGTTTTTAGTCAGAAAAAGCTGTCAAACTGTAACATAAAGAGGCAAACACATTCTTAAAATATCACAGACGTGAGAGGGGGATCATTGTTGTAAGAAGAGCCTTTTGTTAAGTGGCTAAAATACTGTTTCCTTGTGTCCCTGCTAGCAGCCATGTTCTCACTGACTGGGGCTACACACAATCCAGTCAGCACTGACTATGTGTCAGTATCTCCTACAACGCCTCAAACTATCCCCACCTTAACTGTGACACCTTCTATAAGCACTATACAATGGAAATGTATTCAATGTTATTTCATTGTATGCTATACAATGACAAAATAAAGCTTTCCATTTCTAATGGCGGTTAATCCAGTGCAATGTGACACATGACAGACAGCGCTGGTTTTCTATCCATGAGATGCTTTACTCATTGAATAAAATAGCAGTGTCGCAGAGAAGCTGGGAATATTTGAGTATGTGCTGTCAACATGGTAGAGTGACTTGAATTTTGAAATCATTCATGTGACAATTAAAGGCAAACTACTGGCATGCAGAAGTATCTGTGACACCATTGTACCTAACCTACATCACCAATACATCAGTGACACGGTGATGTACAGGGTCTATGGGAGGATGGCGTCCCAACAGGCGTAGATCAAAGCCTGAGAAATTATGAATTTACAATGAGATTAAAGCAAAAATAAACAGTACTGCCACAGCCTTTTAGTCCAGGGACTTTATGGGTATGGATATGTAGTACAATGAAACAATGCAATTTGAATTTCAAAGAATTCATAGGCAGACAACATGTCATGTTTGCATCTGTGCAAAGCACTGCATTGTAGAGAGTCTATTATTACATTCATGTAGCCTATATGCATTTGTACATCAATAAATGTTGATAATATAATCAACTCAAAGCTGCAATGTGATTTGTTGTTATTGTTGATGTTACTATTCTGTCTTAATGTTTTGTTTGTGACCAGAAATGAGGCAAACTCTGTCAAGAAATGCTATCAGACCTGGCCGAGGGAGCGTGTGTGTATACAGCAGAAGAGCATGTGCGGGCAGGGGCAAGAAGCATAAAACCATTTCTCGTGCAATGTTACGGTTGCTTCCATTTGTCTTGAAATAAAACAAATCAGTTCCTGTGAGCAGTGCAGGAATGTCGCCGGGTGACACAGGATCTAAACATTCCTATTCTGGATAACACAGAGAAAGCGGATTGGAGCTGACGGTCTTATCCAGTATTTGATAATACTTTTGATGTTCAGGGTTTCCCCCAGAAAACCTGCTAAGGCCGGTGGTCGGACGTTTTTGTAAAAAAAAAAGTTTGCAGATTATTATGTGTTATTGTAAGACATTCTTACAAAAAGACACACTCTTGAAATTAAATAAATATCTTTTTTTTCACTTAAGCTAAATACAAATTAAGTAATTGGCCAGTAAATCTTTAAACAAGCCATGGAATTGTCACATTTAAAAGTAAAATAAAGCAACATAAATAAAAAAGTGGTAGTGCCCCCTCATCTGCCTCATCTGGTGCAGACAAACGGCCCTTTTATTTCTGCGCACCGCCCCTACGCTTTTCGTCGCTCCTGCGCTCTGCATCTCCGCCTATCCAAGCGGTCTCTTCCAAAGCAGACTGGATAATTTCTCTACTGTTTTATCCCCACATAAAAATAATGATCTATATGACGAGGAGCGAGTACAGTCGCGATGAAGTGCTGGTGATCCGAGTAGATCCGAGTATAACGGCCCGCCAGGCTTATAATACACTGGGGGAAACACTGATATTATATACTGTATAGGTGATATGTTACAGTGGCATCTCTATAAATGTGTATTTATGCTTTTCCCTCTATAACTATGTGATTTAAAGCTAATTTATGTTAGACATGCGCTATAGTTTAAAAAAAAGAAAGAAAAAAACCTCTCCCAGCAAGTGACATCTCACACACGCCAACTAATTCTCATGATTAAAACCCAATTACCAGAGACTGATTTGAACAGAGCTACATTAAGAATGGAAGTGAGGATGATATGCGCTGCTCACAGTTAATGAGCAACTCACCCATGGGTCATGGACAATAGAAATGTTACTTCTGTGTGCAAGAAGCAGGCTTCAGACGCCACATGGTTGCATAATGGAGGGGGATTAACAAAAAAATACCTCCTGTAATCTGCGGAAAGCGTGATGAGCTGAGAGGGGATTGAAAATGAGAGAGAGAGAGAGGGAGAGCACGATAAAAAAGAGGAGAGACAGCACTAGGCCAATTGTTATAATGTGCTTAACTCCTGGCGTTGTGTTTGTGTTCGCATGTGCGTCCGTGTGTGTACATTTCTGCATGTGTATTATTCACATCGCATCCCATCACCTACATCAGTTTTGAACTATACTATGTGTAGATGTCGGGAATTCAAATCTAGCATGAGCAAAACATTAGCAATTCACCGTTACAGCTGGGCAAGCTACTTTTATTTAGTATGGCAAACATACTCCTAAGATTCCTAACATGGAGTTCAAGGTTGCTCCACAAGAAGTAATAATCGTTAAAATTGTACATTTTTAAACTCTAGTCATCTACTCACCAAATGCAGATTATAGAAGTATTTGTTAGGTAAAATATAATGCACAAAAATTTGGGAATCATTATCCTTTCATCCGAAATAAGGATACACAATTAAAGTCCTCAGCTTCCATGTAAACGGATATCCATGCAGGGATTGTGACAGAGTGCTGTCTTTGCTATTCTTAATTCTCTTAATTCTTCACTTTGATTCATGCAGAATTTACCTTAGAGATATTGATGATGCTAGGACTGAAGCGTGCGCACAATAAATCCTCAATATGCTGAGATGTGGGTTTAAGGGCCTTAAGAGGCTGCAGTTGTGCTAATCTGTATTTGAGCAAGTAAAAAAAAAACCTGCAGAATTCATAATGGATTTAAAATTCTTGGGAATCTTAGCCGTCAGCTTTGCTCTGTTAATACACATGAAGACTTTTAACCCCTACAAACGGTTTATGTTTAATGCCTTCACAGCAGCAGGTGAATGGCCTCATAATAAGGGTTTATACTGAATTTTTGAATATATGTAATTCATCAGTGAGGTAAATATTACACAGTTAATGAGTAATCTGCAGTGAAAATTTACATTTTGTATCTTCCACGTTTTCTAAAGGTCCTGAGAGGTGACATCTTTTGGGAGGAGACTCTCTTTATTGAGTGTTCATGCAAAGAGCTTGGTGGACGCTGATTCTCTGTGCCCCAACATTCTCTCAAGAGAGAGTCGGAGGAGCCTTGCTGAGAGACGAGGAGAGAAAGTGGCTGAAAGCAGAAGGATGCTTCCGCCCTCCCACCATCAGTCGTGAGTAAGTGACTGCATCACTCTGTCCCATGAATAACAAGGCAATCAGAGATGGCAGATTTCACCCCATTCACAAAACAAGCCTCTGGCGGCCTCTGTTGGTCATATTGGCAAGTGTAAGGAGGGACAGGGGATGTTTTTTTAGGTTTTACATCACTCATTTGAGGATTTTCTTCGTCTGCACTACAATTTTCCGAGATCAGATTGTGTTCACAAAAATCGGCCCCCTTATGGTCTAGCATGGTCATGTGACGGCTTTACGACTGGTGGACAAAATCTCTACACTACCACCAATTTAAAACACTAATCAAAAAAAACTGCAGGTTACAGGAGGCTAACCTGTATCCTCTTGTTCAACATGACCAGGTCTTTTAATAAAGTAAGAATTAAGCAGTCCCAGAGTATTGTAACGGCTCGGCGGCGCCCCCCACAGAACCAGAGAACTACCGTTATTGAATATGGTGGTGGTTTTCTCTCATGCTGAAAGACCCCATCTATAAAAAAAAAGACTTTTCCTTCTTCGACAGCTCAAGAAGTTCGAGGCAAGGTCTCGTCTCATCTTCCGCTTCTATACAGCCATCATCGAAAGCATTAATCTATGAACGGTGAGGATTAAGCATGTATTACGTAATGTGTCTGTCTGTATGTATTTTTATTATATGTTTAATACTTGATGTTTGAGTTGTACTAATAACAAATCCCACCAGCCTGGCTGTGTGGTCATGAAAAGAATCAATCAATTTCTCACATTGCATTTGTTTGTGCTTTTGAATCTGCAGCGTTCGTGAATATAAAAGACAATAGAGGCACACAATCGTTGGGCTGCCGCCACCACCGCAGAGAGGAAGCAGAAGGAGAGGAAGAACACAATTAATGCACCTGTATGTGTAGCCGTGCACGACTCCACCCAGGAGTCAATGCGATCAGCTGGTGCAGTGAGGTGTGCAAGGTGAACTTACCTAAGGCATGGGCGGGAGGGACCCCTCTCCACACAAGCATTGTTCGGATTTATTAAAACAGTATGTATGAAGCCTCACAGAGACTGTAAGATTTCAGTAATCTGAATATAAATTACACTGTGTGACATGGATAGCTTGAACATCAAGTGTGATGCATGCAGACTGTACAATGCTGATACTGACTGAATAGTATAGGCTATGACACAAGTCATCATCAGCTGCAATGCAATCCTTCTGTTTATGTAAGTGGAGCAAAGTTTAAAGAAGATGAGGCAAAGCCCCACACTCCATACTTCGCTTCCGATGTAGTTGGCTGATAAAAAGGCCACTTCATCTTGAATTTGCACAGGCCAGTCAGATGTAGATTGTACTTGCACACACACTGTTCTACATTTGCAATTTCCTTCAATCTTAATCTAAATAATTATATCCGCGAGAAATGCGCGCGGATATTATGGAATCGGTCTCGCGCGTCCGCGTCGTCGTCCACGTCCGCAGATTTTAGACAAGTTCGCGGATATACCCCTTGCTGTCGGCCCCCGACAGCGTA
Source organism: Microchirus variegatus (assembly GCF_963457635.1). Lineage (NCBI taxonomy): Eukaryota > Metazoa > Chordata > Actinopteri > Pleuronectiformes > Soleidae > Microchirus > Microchirus variegatus. The sequence goes on from NC_139803.1 coordinate 16,761,922, forward strand.
GGCTAGTTATGGTTAGCTATCGGAGCATCCCTGTTTATATGGAGGAAAATATAAGTAATCCAATTGTGATGTGGCATTTAATTAGAATAAACTATTTTGACATGTACAGATATGTTTAACTGTCTGGAAGCAGTGGTAAGAAAAGAAGCTTAATTTACGCCTGTATTGTAAATAAACATCATTGTCAAAGATGTTGCTCCTCTGCTCGTTCCCTCACTGTGTGCCATCAATTTTATTTCTCATATCTGTGACTTCAGTTTCTGTTTAATCTTTTTTTTATGGAGCTCCAGTGTTCCTCAAACAACTTTTAATTCATCTGTGTCACAACACTACAGGCTTAGCAGTTCATACTGCTCCTGTGTTTTGAAAAACATGGGGGGTTTAGAGAGTGGGAGGATATTTACATCAATCCAAGCACATTTAATATACTGACCTACAATTCAGTATAACCAGTTTTTGCTCCGGCCCCAACTGGGTTTCTATCCATTTCTAACAATATCAAAAGCGGAAATATGTCACGTTTATAGGTTAGACAAGTGATAACCCTAAATAAACTCTAAATGGACTGTATGGACGACAGTATTCTGACTGGTGTGTTTTCATGAAGCATTTTTATACCGATCAGGCTTTTATTCTCATCATTTGTGTCTACGTGACCAAGGCTACTGTCAGACTGTTTTACAAGCTATCTTTGGTCACAAGACCATGACAATTGCCATCTTTAGGTACATTAGTAAAGAAGAAGAAAAATCTCATTTCCGTTTACTCTTCATCACTATACAAAGAGCATTATCTCAGCTGTGTTTCCCTCTCCTCCTCCTCCTCTGTAACCACTCGTCCCTCCATGGAGACCAAACATCCACTGTCACCTGTCAATCAAGCCCCGCAAGCCAATGACCTTCCTCGGCATTGTTAGAAATTATTTGAATTGACCTTGCATTTTCAAGTTGCTTCCGCTGCTGGTTTGCCTGGAAATTGGCTTGTAAAAGAGGTGCCATGCCAAATAAAATTGGATTGATTGGCTCCCAGATAAATAGATTTATTGGGTTTGAGTCTGAGTGGCCAGACGAGCGTTGTTTACAGAGCTTTTACTGTGAAAGCAGTTGTTCGACAGGCTAGTGGTGCAAAATGAGTCTCTTGCATTAGGGAAGCTGATGTACTGAAATGTACTGGTACTGTATTTTTCCTGCTATCTATCCATGATCATATATAACATGCACATACCATAGCTAAAGTCTGTCATTTCTTTTGACAGCAAGAAGTGTAAATGTTACCTCTTATTATGAGCCATCTCATATTTAGGGCTGCAATGATTCATTTGGTGATATTCCACCAAATTCAGAAATAAGCAAAATACAAAGATATTGCATTTTGAAAAAGAATAGAAATATAAAAAAAAATAAAATATATACATCACACAGATACAATATTGGTCCTACGAGTAGATGTCTTTTTTTTTTATCTTAGTCATTTAGCGCAAGTTTGGTAAATTACACAAATGTATTTTGTTTGTCTGTTGTGAGGGGTATTATCAATCCATACCAAACCACTTTTTTAGCATCCTTTTTGTTCCATTTGTTGTCGGAACTTGGAATTGATCCTGAACTCCAAATCAGAAACTTCGTTCAACCTCACCAACTCTGACATGGGATTCCAAGATACTTTACCATTAATAGCACTTCTGTCGAAGGGCCAGAATTTTACTTGACAGACACATTGAGGGCCAGACATTCAGATAAAATGTAATAAAAATGTACATTTCTGCCTAATTATTTATTTTATATATATATATATACATATATATATATATACACATATACATATATATTTAATTGAAGGCATTTAAAGCCTTCCTTTTTACTTACTGCTCGATTATTATGGGAGTATACAAATGATTATGGGTGAGACTTTTTAATAACAAAGGTGCGCTATGGAATGCACGCTGAGAACATCGAGCACATGCTAGTCACAAACCCATTTGGATGAAGCAGCAGCTTGTCAGTGGAAGCAATTTCTTATGTCATACATTAAATATTATGAAGTCTATTGACTGAAAATGTTTGACCCACGGCCGACAACCTGTCTTTCACCCTATGCCAGCTGGAATTGGCATCAGCGCCCATTGATACCCTCATGTGGAGGATAAAGTGGCAGAATATTTGTGTATTGTGTGCAACTATTCTGTGTATGTGAATGCCAGCACAATCTCCACTGATACATGTGGAAGTTTGTTATGGCTTCATACTATTAAAGGAAATCTGTCAATTTGTATGTAAATGGGAGTAAAGAGGAATGAGGGAACTGCTTTTACAAACTCCAGAAGGATACATTTATGTATGTATGTTTTGGCAGGTTGAGCTGTCAAACTCGATCTGTACTACCTCATGTTTCTGTCAGGGTTAGTGTAAGCCAGCAGTCGTCTATTTCAGACACTAAATGTAATTTTCAGAAGGGAGGGGGATACAAAGGCACATTCTGAAAAATGGCTTTCATTTCATATGTAGAGCTCAAGGAAACGGATCATAAAGAAACTGTGAAGGTTACCACTGTATGTGAGTGGATGCCAGGAAGGGAGACAAAGAGGAGAATACTGAGTGGAGATGCAGTTATAGAGCAGGGGAGACTACAAAATATGCTGTTGTGCTCTCTCTTTATCTGTGTAAAATTGTTATATTGTTACCTCTTTGGGACCTTTTCTGGTGCAAACACTGACCTTGTCAGAACCAGTAGTCCTCATGTACACACTGTCATCGTTCCCAAACGGGGTCTAATTCCATTCTGAACCTTGTTGCTCTCAGCAAAACAGCCTGTGTTCTGACCAGTAAGTGGAACCAATGTTTCACCACCCTACATCATCAATGGCAGACATCTTAAGTGCATGATATGAAGAGTACGGAACATGACATTGGCAACAAGTTGGATTGCACAGAACTTCCCTTCTTTTACTAAAGAACATTGTGTTCATCAACCAAGCTCGCACCACCTGCCGATAATGTGAAGGATTTAATTATTGATTTTCAGGTTCGTAACCATTTTATTATTCAGTGTGAACATGACAGCCAGTTAAAAAATTTGTCTGGGAACCAGACTGGTGTATGTAGGTCTGGCACTGGCAGATGGCACGCTGTGTGAAAATGCTCATGGAGACCAAAGCCTTATCCTAAAGCCGGATTTCCACCGGGCGCGTTACGGCAGCACAGCAGTGCCTTGATAGCCAGCGGTATTCACATAAGATCACGCGATAATCCTGAACGGATGTGAGTCCGCGAGATCCCGCGATAGACTGTGTGGATTAAGGAAACAACAACACAGCTTCTTTCATTCGCCGACGTGGAAGAACTGTTGATCTGGTGTCGTAAATGATTTTATGTTTCTCCACTTCAACAATCAGTTTCTTGTCGTCCATCGTGCCGACTCTCCGAGACCCGATTCAGCAACAACGACGGCAGAAATAGAACTGCTACCTATCGAAAGCGATGCGGCACGGCGAGCCGCTTCTGGGACGCTGCTGAAACACGCCGCAGCTGAAAAATGCTCACATTGATTGGAATGGAAGCGATCAGCAATGGTGACCGTTCTGCTCCCTTAATGAAGCAGCACCCTTATTACTAAGTCATTGGTTGGAGACAAGATTTGATTTCTGGGTATGTTATGATAAAGGTTACGCATCAACTTAGCCTGGATCAGCCCAGTTGAGTCTGCATGCAATTTAATTTCACTCTGCAGACACTTCTGACAAGGATGGCATTTTGGCCAAATTCACAACCTCCTAAAAAAGTGAAACAATCACAAACCCCAAGTGCACCACTGACAGGCTTAACGCGATATACAGTACACCACGCGAAGTATACATCCAATGTGATAGCTACTGAAGAGCAGCCGTCTTTCAATTCAACTCCAGGCAAAAGTCATTAGACACCATTACTAGATAGTCATCGGTCTTGGAAAACAACAAGCACATTTTGTTTTAGATATGCCATTCCGATCATTGGTCTGATCGGTTGTAGGTCTATCCAATTGCATTTACATCTGTTGGTCATGCCTCTTGAAAGTGGGAGGTGACCGTTTCCAGACACATACTCAATCTCAAATGACAGTGAGATTTAGTCTGTGGTTAGTCAGACCAGCATTAACTGGTAATGGATAAGGTTTGGAATAAGAATGAAGTTAGGATGTCCAAAAGAATGGAAGTCAATGCTGAGTAGGGATGCAACTATTAAGCATTTAGTAAATGCCGTAAAGGCTTGGCTATGCCAAATGTTTCTGGTGAGTGAAGGCCCAAGTCTGGCTCTGTGTGGCAACAAGATTGGTTCCACAGGACTATGGACCGAACAATAGCATCGTAGTTACCCACGTAACTAGAGTGCTAATGCTTGGTGCCACTCAGCATTCAAAAAACTAGCTAAACCATGGCCAAGGGACTGAGCAGTCAAGCTTCATTTCCCACCAATCTCTTAAATCACTGGTATGGGAGCATTTTGTACACATGAAGAAAGATCAAATCCTGCAAAACGGAATAAAACAAAATTATAGTAATTGTAAATAAAGAATAATTACTGGCAAGTTAATTAATGAAAACGACAGTGAGTCATCCATAAACATGTCAAGGTTGTGAGTTAAGAGTCATTTTTATTCATCGTACCATTACTATTGAGAATCAATAAGACTCTAAACTAGAATATCCCCCCCACCAATACACACACACACTGTTTCAGTCAAAATTATTTTTTTAGACAGATGTTGCTATAAAATAACTACAATGTAGCCTCTCCCACATTTTCTCTCTCTCTCACCAACCAAGCTCATTCTCACACAGCCTCTGTATCTCCCTCCCTCCTCTCTCTCTTTCCCTCTACTCCCCTCTCTCTCTCTCTTTCACATGAATGTCACCTCTACTGATGGTGGCTGCTGGAATTCACGCACACATACTCTCACAGCCACTTGCTGACTTTGGATGGGAAGAGGAGAAGGAAAAGGAGGAGGAGGAGGCGGAGGAGGTGGAGGGGGGGACATGTTGAGGACTGTGAGAAAGGACTGTGCCATCAGAAGAGGCAGAAGAGGAGTCGGTGTCTGTCTGTGTCCATGTCTTCGCTCTGTTCCCAGCTTCTTCCTCACAACGACAGCCAACATCCCTCCTGCTGTTCCATCTCTGGATCTAAGTCGGCTGGGTTGCCGCCTGGACTCTCTGCTCATTATTCATACATGCCGCCACGTTTAAATGGGAGGCAAAGTTGGACCTTCATGGACTGCAGAAATGGTGATAAAATGTTTGATTTCTCTTGGGCTTTTAAGAGCTTCTTAGCATTCAAAATGAGTTCACTTTTCTACAGTAAAAACATTTTTATATGTAAATTCTGAACTTCTCTTCTAAGGTATTGCCTCTTTTGAATAACTTACTTATTTTGCAATATAAGATTCAGAATTTGGCTATTTAGGGTGCATTTTGATGTGAAGAATGAGTGGAGAAGGAGGGTAGAAATACCTTCATCTTCCCCTTTTTTGAAAGTCAATCATTCAAATACTGGTCTTCAAAGTAAAAATGTGACTGTGGCACTTTTTCCCAGTGTGCTCTGATATTTATTTTTGGTGAGGAGTGGAGGCTTTATGTTGGACCGGAGGTGAAGTTTCACCGCTTCCAATTTGTCCCTCTCCAAGGGAACACTCAAACTAAACTCTTCCCTGTTAACCCACTTAGACGCCCAATCTCCCCTGCGGGGATTTTTCTGAAGCACCCATCCTACTCTAGTTTTTTTTTTTTTTGATTAAAGCAATAGCAAAAACCAGCCAAAGGGGGCAGTGAGAAGGAAGGCACCCCCCTCCCTAAGGTGTGAGGGGGGGAGAAGATGGCAGCTCTCGCCAGCACTCTCATTAGACAGAAACGAGCAGTCAAGGACGACCACCCCAACCGACCAGTAGCCAACAAGCGAAGGCCCTGTCCTAAGAGCAACAAGTCCTTGTGCCAGAAACAGATCCTGGTCCTGATCTCCAAAGTACGACTATGCAGCGGTCGAAAAAATCAAAACGAGAAAAGGCCAGGTAAGTCACTGCTATTTTCATCTTTCTCTACTTCTTCCCTTTTTTTAAGGAATCAGAAAATCTGAAGCAGAATATTAGGGATGAGCAGATGCGATATTCAATATCTGTATCGATACTGGTCATAAATAGCAGGATTGGATGTTGGAAAAAGAAAAAAAATTTGACTAATATTATCCAAAAACCTTGAATATCACATAAATGCTTCAAAACACACAGGCTGTGTATGGCCCACCACCATCATGTGACCAGAATATGTAGTCATTATATGAGTTATACAGATTTTAAATTAAAGGAAGGGAAAAAAAACAAAACTAAATTGATGAGTATAATTTTGTTAAAAAGAATAATATATGTATATATACAAACATATACATAGAAATACATACACACACATATATATACATATATATATATATACATATATATATATACACACATATACATATATGTGTGTGTGTATATATACATATATATATACACACACATATATATACACATACACATAAATACATATATACATACATATATACATATATATATTTTCGGTAGACACTCAAGGCTGTAATATTGGTATCATGAAATAGTATTCCTACAGAATACTATATTAAGACAAATTTGTTTATCATGTGTTAATAACACAACATTATTATACAATCAGGCCTACTTATAGTTATATATTTGACTCGAGTGAATTTCTTTTTTTTAAAATCACATTCTCTATTAGTCTATTAAAGCTGCCAGGAACAACAATCTATTTTTGTGTTTACCACAGAGGCCTCAAACTCAAGGACCGTGGGCCAGATGTGGCCCTCTGATTGATCGTCATGATTTATTTCTGTATTTTTTATTTTTTTTTGTAATAGATTAATTTTACTTTATAAATACGTTTTTATTGTCAACTATACATTGTTCCATATCATAACAAACACTTTTGTTTTAAAATGTTGCAAAATATCATCACAGATATTGTCATTCATTGCCCACCCCGACTGAACAGTTGCTTTTTACCCAGACATTTGGAAGATAGTTGAATTGATTGGCCCCTCCTCACCAGACTAAGACGCTCAGTGGCCCCCAGCTTATTTAAGTGTGACATTACTGCTCGACTATGAAGTGTGCAATTACCTGAAGATGTGTTGCCGTCTGTGTGATAAAAACATTGGCAACAGGGCGAACAGCCTTGTCCAGGAGCTCACTTCTAACTTAACTGCTGTCTAAGCTGGTTAAGGGAGGGAAAACAAGGGGCCAAATGAATGGTCCTCTGATGAATGCCTCTTTGAAAGCATAACTTCCACACCAAGGCTGTGAATATGTGCTATCTCTCAGTCAGTCTGACTGGTAGATCACTTTATTATTTAATACACCGTGAGAAGTGTTTTGCTTGGTAAGTGTAGTATGTTTTAGTTAAATTATGCATAATACAGAAAGGCCACTGTTCAAACATGTTTCCTAAAGAAGCCTGAATACTTTCATGGCTGATGGAGGCAGAAATAGTGAATTTAGAGTGTTGTATTTCTCCTGGAGGTAAAGCCTGCATCTGACCATTTTGAGTGTGAGAATCTTAAGCAATGAGGATTTTTTTAATGAGGATTTTCATTTCATCGTGCGTCACTCGGTCATTCATACTGTTCTGCTTAGCTTCAAAACACCACTGTAATTCAACATAATTTAGGAAGAGAGGTTCAGGCGAGGGCCTTGCTTTATGGAGGCCACCATCTTGCACCACCATGTTTCTTCAGTATCCCAAAGGGCCATGCATTTTGTGTCTTCAAGGGGAAAGTCCACATAATAACATCAGTGACTTTTTTTGAGATAATCTCTTTGCTGTTTAAGCCAGAAGGTTCTGTGTCATGAACATCAACCTCATCAACAACTCTCACACACATTAGCTGATGGCAGGGTATACTTTTCCAAGTAGAAGAGTGATTTTCCTGACTGTAAGAAACATGCATTGCATTATTTCTCGTCATTTGGAAATATTAACAATTTAGATAATTCACAATCTACTTTTGTACTTCTATATTGTCCTATTCCTAATTATGATATGAAATAGCCAATACCAGGGTATAAGATAGATGCTCTTCTGTGAACCTGATAATGCTGCCACCCATAGGCAAGTATAATGCTCCAGTTAAAAACTTAAAATGATAAAGAAAAGATAAATCAACCTCAATCAGCTGAAACATTTAAAGTGCAAGTCATAAAAAGTATCCCCTCTGACATTGTCATCTCACAGGAAAATGTGTTACTAACCACCTTGCCAAATGTGAATGATTAAAAACGTTGCTAAGTGTTTAAAAATTAGGTTTCAGATCATGTATAATTCAGAAACATTCTCTGCTCCGAGACGCTGGGGGTGTGTCCACTGGAGGAGACAAATACACAAACACACACACATTTCTGCCTCTGTGGGGAACAAATTAGCTGTACTGTTCCTCAGTGATTGTACAGAATGTAAAAACTCTGGTATCAAACCACATGTTTATTAAATATGTAGAGAAGTAACATTTTCACCATTTCGGTCAGTTTAATAACATAATAACACACAACTATAGAGAGCATCTGTAGCTACAGTCCTGCTCTTTGTCTCCCTCTTTATCTGTCAGTTGACCTCCGCCAAGGAGGTATATGTTTTTGCCAGAGTTTGTTTGTTTGTCTGTCTGTCTGTTAGAAACATAACTCGAAAAGCCGCGGACGGATTTGCATGAAAATTTGTCAAATGTCCGCAATGGAACCAGGAACAAGTGATTACATTTTGGGCGTGATCCATAGACGCTATCACTATTTTTATCGCTATTTTGTGGGGGGCTGAGCTGCCTTGGCGGAAGTCTGCGCTGTCCGAGTGCTTTTCTAGTTATATTATAGTTTTTCTGTGGGATTTTGAATTGAGGTAAGACACCTTTTCAAGATAAGGACATCTCAGTTAGCTAGCAAAAACAAGGTAGTATCAACAGGGTGCGATTTGTGGGGGGATTCCCCCCCCCCCCCCGGTTTTCCTATCCCCATCTCTGTTAAATTAATTTCATCTCCGGTGGGGACAAGGACTTCCCCCCCCTTGATAGCGATGGATGCAACTTAACTGATGGCACATAAACTCTTAGAATCTATCAATCTTCAAACAATGTCAATCATGGGACATGGGCTATTCAATAGCCTACAGACAGTGCATCCATAATATGTTTCTGAAAGTTTAAAAAAGTACAGAACTAATGATGGCAATCTTAACTCTGCAGATGTAATTTTTTTTCATATCTGCTCAGCCACTTTTTTCTTAGATTATGTAAGGTTTGTTTGAAGAGGAGAATCTCTGCATTTTCTTCACTCAGGCTAAATATTTTTCACTGTTTTTAAACCAATACATGATGCATATATAGTTTACTTTAATATATCTGTGGGTTTGAAAGGGGCTTAGAGATCAGAAAATAATACCTACACATTTAAGTGCCTAGTGTAGCCTCATATTACAAAATGGAAAAATATAGTCAATTTTCTATGGGTGCATATTTTTCTACTTGCAGAAAAAAATCAGTAGATGTGTCTTTTTTTAAGGGTAGAGTTTTCAGATTTCGTATTAGCATTACACCTGCACATTCTACATACATAAGATACATTTACTACTGCCATAAAGCTAGAGCCTACTCATTTGGCATAAGGATGGACATAAACCTTGCAGCTTATACATTTGGCAGGCACAACATAATGGTCGTATAAGACGCAAGCAAACCACAGCATCAGCCTGAGTTTGACTTGCCTCTTTGCCCTACACCATACACCACTGCAAAGACCCCAAAGATAGGAAAAATGGTGACTAGTAGAAAGTAGAAAATAAATGTCCACGTTTTACTCTGCAAATTTGAGGCACATTAGTGATAACAAGACGCACAAAAATGTAACAAATAAATAAAACAATGAGGCCACAGCAATAACATTATCCAGTATTGTTTACCAAGCCTATTCAACTACATTTTTTGCACCAAATTAAATATGCTGCACAGAATCTTGCCATCATTTCTAATAACTGAAAAATGAACTTTACAAACATACAAATAACATTAAAAATAAAGCAAACTCTAGAAGCAGGCTGTTGCTTTAAAGTTCACATAGAGTGGTCCTGTTGCACATATATGTTAGTTATGGAGGTCTACTTACATACATTAAGTTGTTTTTATGGTCAAAAACCTCCTAGTTGCTGTAATAGAGCCGATACAAATCCTCTTTTCTGCCGGTGTTTCCCAGCCGCGAGACTTGAGACTCAAATCTCTCAACCTGGAAGTGACATATCAGCACACCCGCTCTCAGAAGCGCAGCTCCCCCCTTCGGAACGGTGGATGCACTGCTACTCATTATCAAAACATTGTTTTAACAAAATTTTAATAAAAATAGCTTCTTCACGACTCCCCGCCGCAGTCCCTTTTATGACTTTGACCCGGAGTCAGAAGACACTGTCGTTCGTGAAACACCTCCACAATTATTACAATGTTATTCTTCTTCTGCGGTTCAATGTACGCAACCGGATGTGCCCGAACTAATGCCCGGAGCACTTTTCCAGAGAACCGCTGTATACGTAACTATAAAAGGATTTTCAGAGATCTCGCTGAGCCCGAGATTACAATAAAACACAGTGTTCTCAGCAATGGCTGAACTGTTTGTTTCGAAACTTCAGGGCTTCATAAACAAGGTAATGACGCAGATACACACTAAAAAACAGCGTTAATTGGAACTTCTGGGCTAGTTCCGCTTTAATAATGAAAAGTGATGCCTTGAACATTTTTGTAGCTTATTACGTTTGACTCAGTTAACTCCTCTTTGTTCAAAAAGCTGACGTTGATGCAGAACACATATTTCTTAACAATCATAAATCAATAGACCACATCCACCAACATTATGTGATAAAGGGACTGGATTACAGTCATTTAAGGACTGGGTTATTTAAATAAAAGAGACAAACCAAAGGCTAACCTGGGGAATTGTGGTACAATCACATTCCAGTGACCATACTCTCTGTTCAAGACACTTGAGTTTGTGCCTGTAGCGGTGCTATGCCCCAATAACAGTCAAGGTCAAAGGCCCCTTCATCTCACCTCAACATTTGTTTTCATGCACATCAGCTTCTTCTTCTGCATTTTATGATTGTAGTTTGGCTGACGGAAGCACTGTTGGTGTAACAGTTAAATACACAGCACGTGAAGTCCGGAGCAATGACAGCAACATGCAGTTGCTAAAACAAACAAAAAAACAAGGTGATGGAATTAAAACCAGACATGAAACAGAGTTTCTGCAATGAGGGACATACATGCTGCTGTGAGTCTGCTGTCTTCACCCGCTGCGACTCTGTCTGTCTGTATCGAGGCAGAGTCGAGGCAATGAGAAATATTTGGTGTGCAAAATGGGTGCTTCTTGGCGTTTTCAACCAAGGAGGTGGGCAGTGACATTACACATCATTCGTCAGGTACGCCTGCAGAGCTTTCTGAAAGGTTGACTCTAGGTCTGCTTTCGTATACGCTTTACTAGTGCAGCCATCAGTCGTGTGCAGTGAAGGAATGTCGCCAAGAAAACAAACATACAGGCAAACACATAGAGAGTAGTGTGGAGCTGTTAGGCTTAATCAGCATTGTATGAATGACATTAAAGCCCCATTAAAGGGCTAATGTGGTCAATGGAAAAACTCCCAATTGTCAGTAATCTGCACTGTTGCCCTGTTTTCAGATCAATTCAACTAATTAATGGATAGCGATTAATCAATAATCAGCCTTTCCTTTTAGTTCAAGGTGGAATTTGACCGGACACTGAACTGCCTGACCCTCTTTATCACCTTTTAAAGCTCTCTCTAAATCAGAGTAAATTAATCTAAGCACACAACACAGCCAGGGATAGAAAATACACAACAGACCTCGAGACCAAAAATGATGATACAAAGAACAAATGAGGAAATGCAAGTAGACTTCACAGTAATAAAACACCCGAGAGGGCTCAGTCATTAACTAATGTTTTATATAGTGGCGGATGCTGGTATACATATATTCTGCAAACGAACAACTAAAACACGGTAATGCATTAATATGTAAACGTGAAATGAGCAAATAATACACAACCACCAGCTATTTGTCTACAGAATTCCCTCACAATATCCACACAGGACTGAGGCAGAAACTTCTCTGCTGTCATACATTTCTGCAATGCTGTCAATCAAAAACTTTGATTGACACTGCTCCATTGACCCCCAGAGAAGCTGAGCTTCTGTGGAAGTGACATTTTTGCTTCATTTGAGTCCAGTCATCACCAAGCTCACTGTAGTGAAAAACACATATTCAGTGCTGTCCCATAGAGAACAGTTGAAGCTCAGCTTCAAGTGGTTTTAATGCGAAGGCTACTACGGGAATACAAAAATAACATTAGACAATCCGTCATCTGTGACAAACAACTAATTCTGAATGAACTAGTACTACTAGAGCTACTAATCGTGCTCAAGAGCAAGTTTTCGTATTAAAATACAATACAATACATTTTGACGATATTTCAGAGGAAGCTGAGTTTCCCCTGCTATCTTGGAGCAATCGCCACTGGTGCAGACCCAGGGCCATTTGGCGTAGAGGTGCACTGTAGTACGTATGTTGTAGGGGAAAGCATCCGTGAGGAGGGTTGACAGTTGGAGCACAAATGTCAGCCCTGGCTGGTGGGTGGCAGACAGGGTTACAAGGAAAGATCCAGCAGAGGATAGCATTAAGCTGACCCCCAGAGATCAGGGCTGCAAAGTCGCTTACTCAACAACACCTGATCAGACAATGCAGCGTTAGGTACCTTTTCATCAGTGCTTCACCGACTGTGACAGGGGTCAGAGACATAGAGAGGTGAGGGAAAGACACAGGGAGGGCGATTTGGCATAGATAAACACAAGCTTAAAGTGGTAGTTCAGGGCTTTTCTTTTAAGGTGTGTAGTTGTATGAGGTATTGACACATAGTTAATGCTGACCACACCATGTGTGCCCCCTACATACTGCCTCACAGTCAGAGACATTGATGCTAGCCATGGATGAATTATAAGAACTGGATAGAGCACCGCACACGGGCATTTATAGTCTATATTTCATGGAGTTTCTTTTTGGAAACCTTGTAAATACCTGTATAGATCCTTCAGCTTTATCCAGGTATTTACAAGGTTAAACTGAACACAGGATTCGAATCACTGAAACAACAAAATAACACATTGGAACTCACTGATGGAGTTCCAATGGACTTTGGTATGGAGAGCAAGTGGTTTATAAAGTGACACAAACTTTACTTTACACTCGGATAAGGCTGTCCAACAGCAAGATAAAGCAGTGAAGATTAATAAATCACAGACTTAAAAAGGCGTAGAATGTATATGTCTCTTGTTAGGTGGCTAATGTCTGGCAACGATGTTGTCAGCGAGCGTTAGCATCCTCGTCTCTGGCTGGTTTCACACTGAATGAGTGTATGGCACATTACAGCTGCAGTGGATTTCTCTTGCATGTTTGGGGATGATGCTCCAGCTTTATCAACTGTGCAATAGTGGGCAGGTGAATTCAAGAGGGTTAGGGAGAGCCTTGACGATGACTCAAGGTCGGGGTGTCCTGCCGCAGCCACCACCCAAGAAACACATTGATCGTGTGTGATGGATGTCAGATGTTTGACTGTTAATCAGATAGCCAATGTTGTCGGCGTCTCCTGTGAAGGAGTACAGAACATTCTTGTGGAAGGTTTCTGCTGATCAAAAGTACACCAGGTTGGTCATGCTGCAGGAGAACTTGATGTTGAAGAATAAACCTAATTTTGTCAAATTTGACCAATGCATCTTGGTCAGTCCATGAACTTTTCAGCCCATCATTATATAGCCAAACTATGAATGAAAAGTTAGATTTTCTTCTTTGTGTCTATAACTATCAGACACAGCATCCCACAAACACCAGTTCCTGTATCGAAGTAATGTGGCGCAACAACTGATGCATAACATTATACTGAACAGTCCTAGGCATTTGATTACAGTACAGAGCGGTATTAGGTGTATTTAAAATATGTTCTCTGATGTTCAAAGTCAAACTCTATAAAATGCATAGCAGAAGCGGCAAATAAGCTCAGTGGCAGGAGGCACACACCTAGTGTGAATGACAGATGTGCACAAGATGCAGCAGATCCGTGCTGCTGCCATCACACACTGCACACACATCCTGTGTGAAGCCAGCCTCAGGCTGGTTCCCAGCAACAATAGCATGCTGGAGGCAAGCACAGCAAAGTCAGCACTAACTACGTATCAGTACGCCAATACAACCACTGCACTTCAAAAAACCTGAACTAAAACTTGAAGGAGAAAAATAAAGACTGACATCAGTGTGATGTAAGCGAAGACTGAATCTAAAGGTGACAGCAGTTGGAAGTCATGGGGGTGGACACAAATGAAGAGATAATCAAAAATTCAGAAAGAGGAGTAGGGAATGATACCAATGGAGATTAAAGGAACAATGGGTGGGGGAAAAAGGAACAGTGAATCAGCCTGTCATGGAGGCAGCATGTGGAGAAGATGATGAGATGTGAAACCATGGGGCGAGATACACTGTATGAGTAAAATAGTTTCTTGCAAACAAAGTTCCTCTTGCTTCATAATCTGGCTAGAAATAAGTTCATCTTTCCCTGAACGCTGATGATGTCTGATCTGTTTAAAATATAATGGGCAGGATTTGGTTGGCATTATTGATCCATAATTCCATAATAACCTTTCAAATCAAGTGATCAGAAAGAGAACAACTCTTCTGCACCTTATTTTGGATGTGTTGGATGTGATCTGTAACAGCACAGGAGGCATAGTGGGTGCTTCCATTAGCCATGAAACACAGACTCTGCATACCTTAGGTCCCTTAGCAAAACTGTGACAAAGAATAAATTGGCAATAAGGTCATCTGTTGAGTATATAGTATATAAAGCGACAACAAAAGGGCTATTTAATGTTGATGTAAAGTAGCAAACAAGATGCCCTAGACTTGTAGAGGTGTTGGTTTTATTGACATGCAGTTAGAATGCCGGGACACTAGGGGGGGAGTTTGGCTCGAGGAGAGAGATGAAGAGAGGAGCTATGGATAGAACAAAGCAGCGGTGTTAACAATAAGAATTCCAGTGATCATAAACAACACTTTTATAGTTATAGTTGTTGTCGTCAAAGGTTAAAGCCATTTTTTGAGGTTTGGTAGGAGGCACTATCTTCCCATTCAGGGCTACACTTGTTTGAGCTAATCTTAGCTGAGCTGCTAGTCTGTAATCTGAACATAAAAACGATGCCATCAGTTAATGTATCTGTTCTAGCCAGATGAGAGAGGTGACAGAGCCATGCCACCAATACAGCTGCAAGAGTGGAGACGGTAATGAAGCACATTGTCCATCTGAGCTCACACATATTTCAATAAGTTCACATGCTCACACATGACATTTCTTATGCTTATAGGTGATACTTATAGCAATCTATGAATGGATGATGCAAAGGTAGATTGCTCTATCCCATTCATACAGCTGTCTTGAACTAGCAACCTATCAGCCAATCAGAAAATAGTATTTCCTGTTGCCGGGTAAAACATTGGTTGCAGAATGGAGGCACTGCGCTCTGATACACACATCTCCGGCGATGTACACTGCTCACGTCTGCCTGCTTCTGCACAGCTGGAGTCATGAGACTAAGTTTTCTCGGGGGAATTCTCAGAGATGGACTGATCGTCTGTGTCGTTCCGGGCATTTACGCGGGATTACAAACCTTGGGGCCGATACACAACAAAGATCTTTCTTTCCCCCCTACGGCCAGCCAGCGACTACTAGTGAACCGAACAGCGGCCCATTGGTTAACTAACGATACTGACATTGGGCCGCCCCAACCACAGCGGTGTAGACAGTAACGGGTCACATTACTCACTGGCACTCCCAGCCCAATTCGGACACATTAGCGCACAAGAAGGAGTCCAGAGTCCCTGGCCACTTGCTACACATTGTCAGTGTCCTCTCCCGGTCAGGCTAACACGGGTTTCCCCACAGATTTATCTGCAATTGTTGAACCACCTTAAAAGCAGCTACATGCGCTTTTGCTGTTATTTATAACACTTATAGTACTGAAGCTGCAATGGTTGTAACGAATGCACGAGGGATATCGGACAGCTCATGAATAACAGCCGCTTGTGTGTTTGTTATTCGTGAGTTGTCCATGGTACTCAAGCTACAATGATGGATCAATGTTATCTGATGTAACTCATGCAACATGTTAGGTAAAACATTATCTGTTGTTTAGGTTTAGGTTTATTTGCCACGTTGTACACTCCCCCTCCGTCTGCAGAGTTTCTCATAGTTCGCAACAGAAGTAGAGATCACTTATAAAAAAAATAGAAGTGTACAAGGAAGGTGCAGATAAAATGCATGTCAAAAACGGAAGCAATTACAGGTGGCTGCCAAGAAGTTCTCCAAAATAACAGACATGTTTACGACAGGAGTCATTGGTAAGGAGTAATATTAGCAAATAAGGGACACTCAGGGATGGAGGCAAACTGTCAAGCAAGCACTCTCCTAGTTGGGTGGTATAAAGTGGGTAGGTACAACTTCATTCAATGCTTAGAATTTAACACACCAACCCCCAGGTTTGATTGAGTTCAATTCCTGGTGTCCATCTTGTGCCATTCAATCTACAAACAGTGGGAAGTTCAGAGGCAAATTGAGTTGCAGAGCCTTTTGTAACCTCATGGCAGCTGATTCTAGATTATTCACTATTCTCATCCTCCTTGACCTGAGCGCCGCCTTTGACACAATTTCTCACTCCATTCTCCTGAATAGATTATCTTCCACACCCCTCTTCACTGGTTTCACTTCCATCACCCAGGCTGCAGTCACTTCATTCAGCTCAAATCATTCAGATCCCAGCCTTTAACTGTCAGTACAGGTCTGCCCCAGGGGTCAGTCCTGGGACATCTTTATCATCTACCTCCTTTGCCTTGGCAATATTTTCCACAAATGGAATATTCACTTCCACTACTTCATGGAGGACACTGAGCTCTATTTATCCTGCAAACCAAATTCCACACCCCAACCCCTCTCCCTCACCAACTGCTTATCTGAAATAAAATCCTGGTTCACCTCTAATCTCCTCAAATTAAACAGTGATAAAACAGAAATCCTCATTATTGGGACTAAATCCACATTATCCAAAGTTTTTTTTCCCTCACCACTGACAGCTCCTCGGTTTTCCCCTCCACTCAGGTTAAGAGTCTGGGTGCCATCCTCGACGCACACTATCATTTCAATCTCACATCAATAATGTTACCTGGTCTGCATATTCCATCTACACAACATTAATCGTCTCCGCCCCTCCCTTACCATCCATATAACAATTCTTGTTCACAGCCTGGACATCTCTCTCCTCTCTGGTCTCCCTCACAAATCCCTTCATAAACTTCAACTGGTCCAGAATTCAACTGCCCACATCATCACCAGAACCCCTCCACTTCACCCCCACCATACAACAGCTCCACTGGCTCCCTGGTTAAATTCAGAATTCAATTCCAAATCTCCCTGAATGCTTTCAAGGCCATCCACATCCCTCTCTGACCTGCTCCACATCGCCACCTCCTCTCACTCCCTCAGATCTTCCTCCTCTATTTACCTCACTGTGCCCTCAGCACCATGGGGAGCACAGCGTTCAGCCGCTTTGGAATTCACTCCCACCAGACAATCTGCAACACTGACTCTCTTCCCCTCTTCAAATCCAGACTCAACTCACCTGTTCAAAATAGCTTACTCTCTGAAATTTCACTCAATTATCTGTTTACTGTGTCGTCCTGTTTGTTTGTTTTTTATTATTCTCTGTAAAGTGTCCTTGAGTGTTTGAAAGGCACTCACTATTAAATAAAATGCATTACTATTATTAGTAGTAGTAGTAGTATCCCTTATGAAAGCACACCTCTCCACCTGAAGGAATGAGATGTGTTACTACTGTACATGCACACGCAATATCATATTATTGATGCCGCCATGTCACATCATTCTGAATACCTTGTGCTGAGCGTGTCGTTTAGTGCCGCTGATATGTTCCTGTCATAATGCTAATGAGGCACATATGTGAAAGCTGAATGTGTGTCAGGGAGCCAGTGTAGTTCCTATTTGCCTCGTGTTCGACGCGATCCCGTCAGCGACATTAACATGCAGCAATAACTCGCTCTCACTTATGTGAACTGCTGCCAACGTCGCATGAAATGATTTACGAGTCCTTTTATTATAGATAAACAAGCCGTTGTTGGTGCTATGCACCCTCATACTCTCACGACCATGATATTAAAGGCAAATATTGTGATTTTTTAATAAATTATTTCCTCATCATTATCTTATTCTATCTATATCCTGAGCATCAGGCATATTGAAGCATATTTCTCCAACGAACAGCTTTCCTTTGCAGCAAAACATAACCTCCTATGATAGAGATGCTGGCTACATGAATACAGAGGGAAATTTCATGACTCAGGGACTCAACAGGGATGTGTGTGGATACAGGCCAATGTGTAATGGTGGGATTTTCCCTTTAGCAACTGCCCATATCAAGTCTTGCATCTTACCTGGCAAGTCATGGTTCAACTAATGGCACACGTTAATGTAAAGAAGACAGCGTACCTGTTTAACAAAAACACAACCTTTCATATACATACATATATACACATGCATATATATGTGCATATATATATATACACATGCATATATATGTGCATATATATATATATATATACATATACATATACACACACATACATATATATACACACACACACACACATATACACATACACACATATACACATATATACAAACATATATACACATGCATATATATATATATATATATACATACATATATAAACACATACACATATATATACACATAACTCTTTCAGGGACTTTAGGGGCTCCGTATGGGGAAGGAAGTGTGAACTTATAAAGGCCTACCCTTACATTACATTATGTAAGGATATTATAATGTAGTGCAAGCATAACAGTTGCTTTCTAAGTACATGTTTGTACTGTTATATAACACAAACTACTCTGACATAGGATACATTAT
Source organism: Microchirus variegatus (assembly GCF_963457635.1). Lineage (NCBI taxonomy): Eukaryota > Metazoa > Chordata > Actinopteri > Pleuronectiformes > Soleidae > Microchirus > Microchirus variegatus. The sequence goes on from NC_139803.1 coordinate 16,781,045, forward strand.
GCATAGGTTTCTATGTAGCATTCTTATGCCATTTGTATCAGTTTTGGTTTTAAAATAACTAATTGTCCAGTCGTAATCCCGTCTCCCTTCCTCTAACTCTCGTCACACTCAGTATCTTTGTGTCCGTCTTTCACTCCATCACTCCTTTCCCCCCAGCTTTTATGTCTGGATTAAAACATGTAGGATTTCTCAGTCTTTGCCTGTGTGTTAACCAACCACTTTTATGTCTTTATCCTTCACTCTTTTCCTCCTCCCCCCCCCCCCCCCCAATTTTCCCAGAAGATTGATAATTACTAGCAGCACTGTAGAGCTCATGGCCCACTTTAGGAAAGGAAAAAAAAAAGAAATCATGTTCTCCTTTTATTAGAAGCACAGTGTAACAACACACAAGAGACACAATCCCAGTTTCTTGCGTGCACTCAATGCACATGCATATATGTGAGTGCATACATGCATACACAAAAAGCAAAAGGGGAAATGTATATATGTGTGTGTGTGTGCGTGAAAGAGAGTCTGATGAAAACAGATGGAGGGAGGGCGGATGTCAGGGAGTCCTGAAAATACAAGCCAAGGAAAACCCCTGTTGTTCGGTTTGGTCAGAGCAGAGGAAGAAATGCCCTTGGCTGCTCAGTCATGCAGGCCCCAAGTAATTACCTCCACTCTTATCAGAAGGACCACTGCTAGAGGGATAGCGGGAGATCAGCGAGCAACATACCGCACTCAAATCTAGCCAGATAAATACATTAGTGTAATGATAACCAGCACCTATGGCCATACATCGCACCGATTAGCAATAAACCCCAACAACCGCTTATTTTTCACAGCAATTACACTGCAGCTAAGGCTTTAAATGTCCTTGATTGCAGCCATGATGCATGAAGTGATTACCTTGGGTTCTTATGTGCACTGACCTCATTTGCACAGACACATACATAATTGCTGTGTGAATGCTTTCACTGTAGCACTCGGCTCCGGTCTCCCCGTGGTATTTTCAAAATGATTATCAGCACCAAATGTAAATTGATGAGGGGCATACCTGTGTGTACTGTGCCGCAGTTACTGCTGAGATTACAGACCGACTCAATTTAATAAACAACATGCTCTTGTGATGTTTTTACAATGTTATAAAAATCACAATGCTCACAATTTCAAATTGGGAAAAAGACCAAAAGAAAACATCTCAATTCATGTTCAAACATTGGATGAAGTTCAGATGCAGGAATCTTTAAGGCCACATCCCTATAACTAGCTAAGTTTACATGGACAAAAGTAATCTTAATAAAAGCCTGATCGGAACAAAAAGTAATGTCATATAAATGTGCCAATCTGAAAACTCTGATCTGATACAGGCTTTTCGGAAACAAATGTCAGTCTGAGAGGGCTGCTACATGCCACATATCATTCAGATTGGTATTCATATAAACAGCCAATACGATCATGCCTTTCTGATTTGATGCCATCACGTCTGATCCATATAAACGTGACATATTTACAATTCGATAGTGCTGTGTTTCCATTCCAAAAAAGAAGAGGCTTCTTCTGCATGTGTATAGATACCACAATTAGACAATTTCCTTTCCTGTCCATCTAAAGAATCTAATTGCCAATTGTGGTTGCATAAAGTAAAAAAAAAAAAAGTGACTTGGCTGTTTGATATTCTTTGTTAAATTTACCTGTGGGGAACAAACATACTAAAACTAAGACCGCAGCTCCTGGGTTCCGTGGGCTAAACATTTTCTCAGAGTCTCAAGTCCATAGAGATTCTCGCAGATTTTCTCTATGGACTTTAGTGTGAAAGAGAGAGTGGTTGGAGAAGACTGTCTAATGGAAAACATGTGCTACATTTAAATGGTAAATCATTTCTTTTTTTCGGACTGTCCTCCAAATATTGGTCATATGCAGGAATTATGACGCATATGTGTTTTTTAAAATAGGTTCCCCAAGCAGTAGTATAAATAACAGCAATAGCTTCCATGAGGTTTACACCAGCTTTAACCACTGAGCAGTTTGCTTAGTGTTTTGCTTTGTGTGATCGACACAGGTTTGACTCCCACATTACTAACCTCACTAACACTTGTGAGTAGTTGAGTTAAAAAATACTACTGCGCCAAAAAACGTACTTACGGGTCGTATCCATGGGTTGGCCAAAACGACCAATAACTATGTTTCAGTTGGAGAACAGGTTGTTCAAATCATGGTCAAATTAGTTCCCGCCCATCACCTCCACATGTGTTTTACAGAATACCAGTGTTTTGTTTCTGTGTCAGCACAACATTCCCACACTACTCAGTGACACATCATTTACATTGTGACTGATGTGCAAAGTGGAAGCACACAGCTCCATAGTGCTAGTAAAACGAGACGGCTGCATGCAATTAGACTATGGCTGAAAACACCAATAAACCTTCAACAAGGCTTCACAGTACACATAAAGCGTACTTTGAGAAGTCCATGATAAGAAATAGAAAGCGAAGCAAATTAAGCATTCCCTTAATTGCCTGACCAAGCAGCTGTATTACAGCTGCTGCTGTTCCTGCACTGTGCAGCTCCAAATTTCTTGGATGTAGTCTGTGTGAGTAACACTATGTTAAAAGTCAGATATACAATATACACAAGTTATCAAAGTACCATGGAAAGAAACATCTAATATGTAGCTCTGTGTGCATAAGAGAGACAGATTGAGGAGGGACAGGGGAGAGAAAGTAGGTCATGTAGAGACTGGCAGTGTTTTGATAATTGCTCAGAAATCCACAGGGGGTGACAGATGTTCCACACTGGAAATTGAAACAGGTGTAGATTTTATTAGGTGAGCCTGATGTCAAAGGCTATAATCAGTTGGTCCTTGTATCCCTGGTGGCAGCCATATTTTCACTGAGCATAAGTGTCTGTGTCACAGGATGATTGTCATCTCCGACTATGCGTCAGTTCCTCATATAACCACACTTCAACCACTTTAGGGCTTTTTTTCAGTAATGTGCGGGGAGGACACTTGGAAATGGCCCGATGATGAGTCAACATCAGGTTTGCCGATAGATAAACACACAGGGAGCTTTCTTTGACACTCCACTGACCTGGAACAGGGACTGTTTTCTGTCACACTCATGTCCCCATAATGGCACATCTCTTCACCACAGGAAATAGCCAGGACAAGTCAAGGCTGCCTGCTGTGTGTTTGTGGTTGATTTATTGAAAGCTTTACCAGACAGGTGCCAATGTGCTCCCTCAGAAGAAAAACGTGCAGTTCCCCTATACAGGGCAAAAGATTCATCTGGACGATAAGACACAAATGGTAGGATCAATCTTGATTCGAGACGGTCTCCAAATGCTGAGAGGGAAGAGAGATGTCGTCTGTGCCTGATACAAATCATTACGTGACTTGTATGTTAGTAGACAATGTTTATTTAGCATTTCACTGTTGTCTATATCCATGGTTCTCATACTGCAGTAGATGTAGAGGATGAAGCATTGATGGCTGAGGATCGGGCATTGCACTTTCCTGGGCCTTTTCTACTAGTGCTGCACCAAATAGCTTTGACTTTCCTGATTCGCCATGGATGATTGGCCCAAGTTTTCAGGCCACCAATCATTGGAGGCTGCGGCATTCAGCGAAACCACTGGCCTCTTTGCTGTTCTTATGTGTCTGAGGCTTGGTGTTAGTTGTTAGTTTGTACAACAGGATTAACCATTGAATGTAAGACAGGGCAAGGCCCTGAGATTGAATGACTGATTTCTGCCATTCCACACAGCACATGGGTCTGTTATCGTGTCATGTTATAAACAGCAGCCATCCACCCTGTTCCTCACTTTTAGTTAATATAAAAAACAGCAATAAATCCGGCATTATCTTGCTTCTGGTCTTAACAGAGAGTCAGCACCAATCTGCCCTTACTCACTCATATTCTACTGCTTTATTCTCAACATGACATAGGGCAAAAGGCAGGGTACACAGGTCGGGGTTCCCTTTGCCTCATCCCCAAATCTGCATGTCATTTCTTCAGCTGACACCCTGGACAGTTTGCCAGTCCATCGCAGGGCTACATATAGAGACAAAACCATTTACTCTCACTCTCACACCTAAGGTCAATTTAGAGTGACCAATTTAACAAATCCCCATATTGCATGTTTTTGGACTGTGGGAGGAAGCCGTAGAATCTGGATGAAACCCACGCACACACGGGGAGAACATGCAGAAAGGTGTTTGTTCCAACCACGTCCCAAACCTGGGTCTTCTTGCTACAAAGACAAGATCGCTAACCACTATGCCAACCATGTGGCCCCCTCACAAACATAGTTTACTGAAATTGCAGCTGCAAGTGGTTCAATAAATATGACCAACCGTGAAGGAGAGAGTGGACAAACTTGTCTTGAGCCCCTCTGGAAGGTGAAGCTTGTAAAGGTTTGATCATTCGTCCTGGCAGAGGCAGTGGGTGAACTGTATAACATTTTGATTTTGATTGTACTGTACATAATGTAGAGTAGAATGATCAATCAGTCAGAGAGCTGAATGAAATGAAAAGTACTAACAAAAAATAGTGAGTGAGAAAGAAATGTGTTTTCCAACCTTTAACAAATTCAAAGGACACATCTGAACTTGGCAGATGTACACTCTGTTTTACTAAATATTTGATGAAGAATGAGTAAAGATTATGAAAGCACTATGTCACTTTACTTGAGTCGCAATGTGTCATTTGTTTAAAGCCTGATGTATGAATCCGTATTCCAACACAATTACCAAAAAAGGCAGAATAAAGTGTGTGTGCACTGTTAAAACAGTGAGGGGGGAGCAGTTGACAGAACACACGGGGCTGAATTGCATTGCTGCTATTTGATGACACTGTGTTGAGTCAGTGTTATTATTATGCACAGTTTTGTTCATTTGTATGTTATTAAGAGCTTTGATGCACCGCTGAATTATTGGATGCAAAAGAAAAGAGGCTCAAATACAGCAGTAATAGCAGTCAATATACGATTGATCCCATAGTAGTACAGATACATCATCTTCCATGCACGTGAGTGGTTACACAAACACAGGGGGCGAGGATTTAAAAGTATCAGATCATATATGTCCATAAATCATTTCAATCAATCCCTTTGTCCGTTTGCCTTTCCCAATGTAAGTGAACCGCAACAGGGATCACTTGCAAGCAAACTGAGAACCCCATTTTCAGGTGGACAAGGGACACTTTGGTTTGTTTGATTCAACCCTGTCATGTCTTGATGTTTAACAAAATAAACCTTTTTTTTGGACAGGTAACTATAATATAATTATTAGGGTCGTAGGTCAAATTTTGAGGAACCTATTGTTCCTGTTGAGATTATTATTATTTCCCTCATTTTTGAGGGGGTTAACGTGAATAAAAAACTCTTGAAATTTGGCATGGAGGTCGGGTAGACAAAAAATGCGATAGTGGCATAGGGCCCTAACCCGTTTATAGGCCCAGGGCTCTATTGCGAACTTTGGTGAGAGTGAATTTTTTGGGAATATTTGACACGAGATAAAGTGGTCAAAATTGCGTGAAATGCAAAATGTTTTTCTTTTTTCTTTTGTGTCTAAGTCACACATAATTGTTCCAATGTGAACCAAACTTGGTACAGTTGTTGCTCTCATGATTCCAAACAAATTTCTGATGTACTTCAATTAGCTCCACCCACCCAGAAGTCGGCCATTTTGAAAAAACGATAATTGACTAGTCTGTGCATTTGAAGGAACTCTTCCTAGCAGGTTTGATCGAGTGCTAGGAAGATATCAAGTGCATAATGTTCAAGACATGTCAATGATTAAAAGTTGTTCAAGAATTTTCTCCACCTCAAAAGCCTCAGTGCTCCAACAAAATTGACCTTTAAATTCAAATTTTTTAAATATTTAACATGAACAGAACTACATGATATTTCTCACAGTCATTAAATATGATGAGTCATTTGATATTTAATTGTTTATTTTGAATTATTTGGCACAAAGTGTGACCCTGAATGAAAATAAAGCGAAATGACAGTTGAGTGAGGGAGACGGCGAGGTCGGGGAACTGCTGCGCTCCCCGAGTTGCAGCAGGTTCGCTTACAGTGGGAAAGGCAAACAGACTATCCAGCGAACCAAAGAGAAGAAGTGAACCAAAGAGAGGAAGTGATTGAAATGATTTACACACATATATGTGATCTGAAAACATTTAAATCCTCGCTCGATGTGTGTGTAACCACAGTAGCATGTCGTAGTCCCGCTCTCTACCATCTTTTTTGGTACAGCTGCATTTGTCTCATCTACAGAGCAACATGCTGGATAGCTCACTGCTTCGGGCGATCAGCTGTAAGTGCGTGACATGTCAGCCGTTCAAAAAAATATATAATAATCTTAGGTCAAATTTGGGACAACATACACTCATTCAAGAGTTTCGGAGCGATGACTGTGAAAGCCCAGTTCCCTCTTAGCTTCAGCCTAGTGTTTGGTGGATTCAGAAGCAGCTGATCAGCAGATCTGAGAGACCGCGATGGAGCATAGTACTGAAGCAAGTAAGAAGGGTAGATACACCAGCACAATATACTGTAGGTGCTTGATCGCATATTAAAGAACCGCGAGCAGTTGACACAGCTGTGAGTGGTAAAGCTGCCTCAGTCCTGTGTGGATTTTGCAAGCGAAGTCTGTAGACAAATAGCTAGTTGTGTGTTATTTCCATTTGTACTTATACACTGTAAATACAGCATTTAGGTTTTACATAATTGTGTTTTCTTCGAGTTGTAGTCCTAGTTGCTCATTTTCCAGAATGTATGTAAGAAGTTATGATTTATGTGTAAATAACTGGGCCTGAAATGACCTCTCAGTCTCAAAGACCAGCAACCGCCACTGGTGTGACACTTTGGAAATATGAGTGTGCGCCTAATTATTTCAAAAATGCAATATTTGTATGGTAATAACTTGGCAAAAGTCCACAGTGGCCTTTTTCATGTTTTATTTTATCATCTATGAATCTGTAATGCAGTTGCAGTAAAACCCAGACTGTTATTGTTGTCGCTGGGAGCACACTTTGATTATACTGGATCAAAATTTATTGTGCGTCGGGGTGGGGATGATGAGGGCTTTTGAAGTCAACGCCAGCACCGCTGAATGAAACATTAGTTTTAGTGTCACTGACACAGAGCATGGGAGTTTTGATTGCAGCCATATTGAAAAAGCTGTCTATCGAATTTCTGCCTGAATGTGTTTTTCTCCTGCACGTACAGCTGTCACTCTTAATGACAAGAGAGCGTCTTCTCTTTCACCATTTCCTTGCTGTCCCTCTTCTCACTACTCTCATCCCTGATCCTCCCTTTTCCCACTCTCTCTTCCTCTTTCATCCCTCCATTTTGCATCTGTGTGGATAAGTAATGAACACCCTCCCTGTTCTGGTCGGATGATGTATGATGTTATTAGGTGGGATGAATGTGTGAATAACTCAATAGGTATGAAATGAGAGAGGAGAGAAAGTTGACGAAGAAGTTGCAAGAGGCACTGAAATGTTTTGACAAGCAGATTTGAAACAGAGAGATAGTGAAAGGACAAAGGAGTGTTGCAGAATTCAACATGTAACAACAGGGAATAGATGTTTCAACCCTGGCACTCATCCACTAGGAAATAGATGTACATATCTTGTTCCTGCATCCTCTGTCATTCTCTTGCTCCCTGTGCTACAGTGAAAAAGACAGGCAGATTGTGCATGTCCTTTACGTCCCTCCCTGGAGAATATGGGTGGAGTTTACACAGATGCCCCGCAGTATTCTTGAGGCTTTGTTATTAACGGCTCCTTCATCTATGTTTTATCTCCCTTCTTTTTAATGCTGCATCGAAGGACACTGGTCACTTTACCGGGCTTGACCGGACTAAGTGGAGCACTGGTGATGCCGGAGAGCTGCTGCAATGATTCTGTCTATTTCTTAAATGAACACAAAGTAGGCTGCAGGGACTCCGCTCATGAAACATTCAGCCGGTCTCCTCCCTCTCCTCCACCACCCGGCCCCCTTCATTATATATCTTTTATTTAGCCAGAGACACTTTCTCTCTTACTCGACTTCATCCACTGATGCCCTCTAGAGATTACACTAAAAATATACCTGGTTGCAAGATTGTGGATAGATTGCTTAAGTGATGCATGCATTTTATTCATTTATAACTAAGCATTTTCATATACATTGTACATTAAACAGTCCCAGTGTGAGATGAATTAGTTAAAAAAAATGTCACCTGGGCAAGTCACTTTAAGTTATAGAAAACTCAAAGTCTACATTGTCATTTTTATGCTCAATAATTTATATTTTGCTCACCTACATCTGACAAGATGGATTAATAACATTGCACTCACACAAATGCATCACTTTAAAGATTGAATTTGGGTGGAACTGAAGTCTAATGCTGAGATGGCTTTAAAAAGAGCAGTTTCTGTTATGCCTAAACTCATAACGAGAGTTGCCAATGTTACTCACGCAATAGTGAATTGGTCCATAGTTGATGGTTGCACATGGAGAACAGACTTGTCCCAGATCTCCATTTGAATGCTGAAACACATAAACATTATGTGATTGAGTATATTATGACAGGATAAGGGTTTTCTCTTGTGTTACTGATAAAGGACAATCAATCATCAATTGTTTGGGTCAAACATCATCCCACTGTGCGATGTTCCTTTGAGCAGCCGATTTGAAGCCCATCGAGCTTTTCATCCGACTTTCATTTGCTAGATGTTTATGCTTTTTACTTATGTATAGATTGAAGTTAAAAGAGCACAACCTTAAACTCTCTGACAGTCAGTGGCCGGATGTCTGTCGACGTCATTGCTCAGGTCGCTGAGCAGGTCCTAAAAAGATACCAGGTACTATCGCTAATGGAAAAGCAAAGACAAAACGAATAGCGACGAATTGAGCCGTGCCGTGCCAAGTAGTGGTACAACTGTATAGTGGAAAATCACAATAAGATTGGACATGAAGGAAAACCTTACACTGACACTTTGTGAGTTCAAAAGCCTGAACCCTAGAACACTCTCCTTAGGCTCTTTAAACTTCTACTTCAAAAGTGTGGTTGAATAAGGTATTGATGCATTGTTAACTGTGTCGTGAGCACCCCCTGTGACAGACAAACACGCTGTCAGAGAAAACACAGACATAAGGAACAATTAGGATCAGGTAAATCTAAAAGAAGGATTTCAAACACCAAAGTCACAAAATAACACATTTGACCATACTGTTGGAGGCAGTAGTGGACCAACAGCCTAATGTGCTGTGATGAAAACATTTTTATCAATGGAGCTCTGTGTGGGAAAGTTAGTTTGTAATCAGAAAAGACAGCCAGATAAAGCAGCTTAATGCTGGCATAGATGTTTTTTGTGAGCTTATTGTTGAGTGGCTACAACTTGTTTTTTGTTGTGTCCCTGCTGGCAGCCATGTGTTCACTGATGCCTGACTCAGGCCGGGTTCTGGCACAGGAGCTTTTGCTTAGTGGTAGGATCGGCTTGCTAACACAGTCATATTAATAAAGCTAACATGCTGACATTTGTACAACAGTAGGCCTATGTCCATCAAATTCAATATCATCAGGGCTAAAAAAAACAAAACTTTTTCAGGTGAAATCAGCAAGCAGAGATTCTGCTCTTGACATCTAACCACAGCACCTGTCAAATGTGTTTTTCTGTGCTTTCTTACAGATCCTCAGCTGAAAGGCATTGTAACCCGGCTATACAGCCAACATGGATACTACCTGCAAATGCAGCCTGATGGCACCATAGACAGTTCGGGGGATGAAAGCAGCTCATTTTGTGAGTGTTTATTTCTATCTGACCTTTTTTCTTTGCCATTTTAATTGCCACGAGCAGCACAAGCCACTGAGTAGAACAGCAGATGTCTGGACCTTTTTCATATTCATGTTCACACATCCAACACACAGTTTGTATTTTAAAACCCCGTACAATTATTCCGCTTCAACGCCAACATTTGTCATTGACAAAAAAGCAATTGGCTGCCTGTGCGGCCTTAATTTGAAGATTGCCTAAACAGCTAGATACAGTAAATGTTCACTGTGACCTTTAGCAGTCTAAATGTGGTATTTAGACCAGCCCGAGGCTCTCTTTGGTGTGGCAGAACATGTCTTTTATGACCCAAGTTTAGAGGTTGTGTGAAAAGCACAGTGAAGGTGAAACGGGCATTGAGTTCGTACAAACATAAACTCAGTGTGGACACACCACTCAGACTGAAGAGGGCTATTCTGTGCGGCAGTGATACTGCATTCATACAGCCTCCTCGAGCTACAGTATTGCAGTTTGAGTTTACATTCTTCTCTGATTCTATTTCTCCCTCGCTCTCTCCTTCCCCAATTTAGCACAGTTCAACTTGATTCCAGTGGGACTGCGGATCGTAGCAATTCAGGGTGCAAAGACAGGGTTGTACCTCGCCATGAACGGTGAAGGATACCTCTACACCTCGGTATGTACGTTTGCTTATACATGAAGAAGTAACCGTGTGATAACAATATGTTGCTATGACACCAGGGGCCTGTAGCACGAAACTAGGATAAGGGATTAAGCGCTGGCGAAGTTACTTATCTTGGCGCATAAGTTACCATGGCAATTTATTATTTGCGGTAAATAAATGTTAATCCTGCTACTCAATCTGTTCAGTCAGTGGTCACTCTGATCAGAAATAAACAAGTTTTGCAATTTATTCATGATCTTCAAAATTTATTTTCCCTCAAAATATTACAGTGATTACATGTGGTTCGATGTTTATTAAATTATTATTCATATGATTAGATCAAAACGTTTTTATGTCAATATTATTGCAGTTCTTGAGATGATTAGCAACAGCTGAGGTTGTAACGGTGGTTTCAATCATGTCAGCTACGAGGGCAATAACAAAATACTCATTCATGTCATCTGTGTTTCCATCACAATGATGTTTTAGATGAGGAACTTTCTGATGGTACACAGTGTTTCAGGACAAGTACCTGCATCTGACGTATTGATAAATAATCCGGGAATCAATCAATGTTTATTTATATAGCACTTTACAATATCTGCAAGGTACTCAGAGTGCTTCACATAAAAAGAAAGAATAAAAAACACTCAATAAGTTCGCAGGAGTAAAATACACAATAAAACAGTGAGGGGAAATCAATAAACCAATAAAATAAGAATCAATACATTTAGAAAAATGTGCAATTAAGAACAGAGTGTCACAATGCTACTGAATTTTATCAGCCATTCTAAATAAATATGTTTTGAGTTATCTTGACCTGGGGGCAGTTGGTAGCCACTGAACTGATGAGCGTAAAACCCTGTCATTTTCACATTGTTAAAATCTCTGCTAAATAAGGTGGAGAACGGCCATAAATGCAAAGAGTAAAATTGTTAAATACTTAAATAAACCGGCAGCCATTGGAGTTCATATAAAATGGGGGTGGTGTGTTGGCACCTTGGGGTATTTGTTCAAAAGAGAGCAGCAGCTGGAGAAGCGAAAGGGAAGACTGACCAAGACCAACTTAAAGTACATTACAGTCAAGTTTTCGCTTAATAAAAGCGTGGATTGCTGTTTCCAAATCTTGGTACAAAAAGTTGAAAAAAGCTAATTTGAACAACCGAGTCAATCTGTTTTTCAAATTTAAGCCCAGTTTTCATAGGCAGTGACATTTGCAAGTCATCTGCATAACAATGACACATTTTGCTTTCTAATTAAAGGTAGCATGTACGCCCCTACAGTTGAGGTAGGTAGGAAACACCTGTTGTGTAATTTGCAAAAACAAATAACTAAAAAATGTAGTGTTTATTCCTTTTTAAGTTTTTTTTACATACACTTACCAAGAGAAGTTATACCTGGCTTGACCAAGCTGCACCTTCTCACCCTGGACTGACATTCATGCAACGGACTAACCCAGAACTAAGGTCCGCTTTCTCACATATCCTGTTATAGCTCTCAGTTATAAACCCAAATATGGTTCCTCTGAGTTTTGGCTGATGAAAGTATCCATCCATTTTCAACCGCTTTGTCCTACACATGAGGGTCACTGCTACCAATCTCAGCTGACATAGGGCTGAAGGTGGGGTACATCCTGGACAGGTCGCCAGTCCATCACAGGGCCACATAGAGACAAACAACACCACTGTGGTCAATTTAGAGTGTCCAGTTTTTCTAATCCCCAAATATGCATGTTTTTGGACTGTGGGAGGAAAACGGAGAACCAGCATTTGCACAAGTGAGAAGCTGTTAAATAAATGCATCACTTGTATAGAAGGTGTTGTCTGTGCAGATTTGTCATTATGCTGGTAGGTAAGGCATGAGGAAATGATAGATTCCACCAGTTTCAGACCCATTGGAGGTCACCAGTACTGTTCACATAGCCTCTGTTTGGTACACAATCTAGTTTTTAGGAGTGTTTTCCGCATTCGGGGAAACCATTTTCAATCCGAGTATGTAAGAGGTTGAGAGCTCTATCAGTGGGGAGTGCAGACATGACAGGCAGTCCACGGCCTGGTTCTGTAATCCTAGTCTGTACTCAACATCGTAGGTGAAGCAGAGCAAACGGGCTGACTACCGTGCCACTCTCATACGTGCCCAGCCAATTCCTTTGGTGGCAAGCAACGTGATGAGTGCCTGATGATCAGTTCTTAGACTGCCGTCCCCAGAGATACAACCTTCACTTCTTGACAGCCCACACATACTGTATGCCAGAGACTCCTTTTTTTTGGTCAGCACGCCACCCAGGCTATAATCTGACGCATCTGTAGTCACAGAGAAGGGTCAAATAATGATAACACTGGACTGTCTAATAGCAACTGTTTTCAGTTCGTGTAAACAGTCCATTCAAAACCAGTCTGTAGCCTCTCTCAGCAACGCTCTCATTGATCTACCATTGTTGCAAAATTTAGAAGGAATTTACTCTACAATGAATTAGTCCTAAGGAAGACCGTAATGTGACCAGGTCATGTGGGGTTGGGGCTTCACGGGTAGCTGTGATGTGGTCTGAGTCAGGCAGAATTCCCGATTTGGTAATGACATGGACGAAAAATCTGAGGCTTGTCTGTCTGAAAGAACATTATTGGAACTTCAGTTTCAGGCCTGCATCAGTCAGGCGTTGCAGGAATTCACACAGGTTCCTGCCATGCTCCTCCACAGAAGGTCCAGTTGCAATGACATCGTTTTGATAGATGAATACCCCAGACAGACCTTTTACCACCGTTTCCATCATCTTCTGGAAAGCAGATGGAGCAAAGGCTAAGCCATAGGGAACACAGCAGTAGGGAAAGAGCCCTTTATAAGCAATAAAGGCAGTGACTGTCTTCATGCAGTGGTAGTTGGTGGTACACTGAGGCACCCCTGAGCTCACTCAAAAGCTCTTCGATGTGGGGCAGTGGATGACTATCAGCAACAATGTCCTTGTTAGGTTCATGGAGATCAGTGCATAGTCAGATTATTCCCCCCTTACTTGTTGTTACCACTATTGGGGATATCCAGGGTGAGGCATCAATCCGTTCAATTATGCCTTCCTTAAACATCAAGTCAAGTTCATCAGAGACAGCCTGACGCACAGAAAAAGGGAGTCATCGTAAGTTTTTCTGCACGGGTACTGTATCCCCACGCACCTTAACTTTGTGCACACACCCTGTGACACTGATGAGGGAACATTTGTTGTTTCCATCACAGGTGCAATTGGCAAAGCCTGATCAGGGGCAGAAGGTGAAACATGGTAGAGATCGTGAGTGAATGTCCAGTTCAACGCCCTGATCAGGTCCATCCCCAGCAGGGAAGAGCGTCCTTGACTTTTGAGAAATGTCCAGAAGTGTTGCATTTTACTTGGGATGCTGGGCAGTCGGTTGCATTAGCCAGGTGTGTAGTTGCTTCACATCTGTAGCAGGTGCACTGTCCCTGCGTTGGTCTGTTTGTAATAGGATCAGAGCGACATTTGTTGTCCTTCCGGTGACGCAGCAGCACCCACTGGCGCACTGGACAACTGCAGAGCATGCTCCACCCAACTGATCCCTCAGCATGTCATCTTCCATGTTAGCATAAGCCCATGTAGCCACCAATTCCCTTAGCACAGCCACATCTTTACCCATTGGACCCACTTTCATTTTAAACTGTGTAGCAATGAGTTAGCCTCAGTTGGGAAAAGTCTTCCCGCAAACCAATCAGGATTTACCATCTTTTACAAAAAATAATCTGACTAACGGTCAGCGAGATATGCCTGTCACAGACAGACAGACGAAACTTGCTTTCTTTATTGATAAATGCTCAGTACAGCTGACAGTTGCTTTTAGGTCAATCGGGACTGGATGGACGTTGCCATAGTGAGTATGATCAGGTTGAGTATTTAACTGATGTATTAGATTGTCTACATCTCTATCATTGAGTATTTTATATCACAATTAAATAGAGAAACATCAAATCAGATACAGGTTAAAAAAAAAAAAAGGTAGAAAAACACAGATGGCTTAAAGAGGTGGTAGCAGGAGGGTGAAAAGAGAGATGGGGAAACTCATTTGAAGAGCAATTCCCAAGACAGGCATTAGTATTACAACTAGCTTTGTCTAATTTATTCAATTCTGAAAAGCACTTTGCTAGCTCCAAAGTGTTTGCTCTTGTCATGAGTTATATTGTGATTTGGGTCACAATAGACTGCCATCTTTAAAAAGTGTGTCCCCATATGTAAAGTTTGGGAAACAGTGGCGTATATATAATCTACAGCAAACCTACTGTAACGCACTGTATGTGGGATCACAAACTAATCAAAGAGGACGTTACCATAGCACAGTAAATGAGACAGTGTGCTGAGTGAGACTTTGTGGTTATTTGTGTGTTGGTTTACAGAACATATGGAAAATTGTCTGTCAAAGCACTGCATGCAAGTTTGGATTTATGCATATGAGATGTAAAGGAAGAGAGCATTATGTGTACATGTGAGAGTTAAAGCTTGATTTATGGCAAAAACACCATCTGCTATTATCTTCTCTGAGCCCTTGATTAGCATGCATTAGACTCTGGAGCCTCGCCTCTGTGAACGGTGAGGAGAAGGAAGGGATTTCCTCAGCAGCAGTCAGCTGTGCTGAATCTCACACTGACCTCTTTACCAGTAGAGTTTCACAAACACACTCACAGTCTGGTATCCATGACTTCAGAGGACATTAAATTGATTTACATTCATTTCCTTCCCTGTACTCAAGCATTAGCCACCCTAAGCCTAACCTTAACCTAACCTCAATCTACCCATAAATGTATTTAGCTTAAAATATAATTTACATTATGGGGACTTGTTTTGTACAGTTACAGGAATGTATTCATTGGTCTTCTTCTATAAGACTACACGTGTTGGGTTTTATTATCCCAAATTTGTACCTCATCACATATTTGCTAATTTTGATCAAAATTGAGAAGGTACAGGTGGCATGATATGGACCCCTTATCTATATTGTTGTGCTCCAATAGCACAAAAGTCATAGAGAGAACGTGTCACTGGTATGAAGTGTTTTTATTTATTTAAATAAAAAAAGCACATCACTGTCACCCTCACATCACTGAGCTGAGGTGACTGACTGCGGCTTCCCTGCAGCAATTTCTTCATCTTCTTGCATAAACTGCTTCCTCTGTCTGTTGCTTACTGACAGTTATTGTGCTGGTCTATACTGAACAAGTCCCTCTTTCTCAGGCTAAATGCCCTCTAGGGTTTCAAATGTCATGCATTTTCCTTAATGTGCATTTTATGCAATAGAAAATATCTGTTCTGACTTCATCAACCCACAGAAAAATATGTTACTCAACATCTTGCCAGATCGGAATTTTCAGACCGACACCGAGATGATTCAGTTGGGACTCAAATTGACCCAAACTGTCCCAGGTGCTCTGCTCTCTTGTTGGAACATCTTACTCTACTACTGGGTTTTTGAGCTAAGGAAGAGAAAAACCTATTGCATTTCTTCCAGCGTCTAAAAGAGCAAATGGTCGTACCCATATGCTTAATCAGTTTAAAGATAAGATGGGATCCTTGGAAAATGTTCTCCCCACTAATCTCTTCATCAGAGAAGTGCATTGAGATGCAGGGGGACACCTGCAGCCAGACAGCATCACTTTCACCTCTGGACAGCAGGAGATGTGGACAAAAAGAAGCAGAATGAGCAGCACAGAAAATAACCGGTCAGAACAGGAGAAAGGCAACAAACTGCAGACATTTTAAAAGAAAGAGACATCTTGCCAATTATTTAGCATTTAGGGAAGTCAAACCCGATGACTCATCATGGACGTATGATCTAAGATGCAACCATGGTGATGATAAACGACAATTTCATCCCTATTTTTGGTGTGTTGTGTGAGAAAATTAAAAGCAGGGGGAGACGTGCAGCTAGAAATGTCTGTCACTCAGGGTCATAGAGGGTGACATCAGCTTCCACTCTCCTCTGTGAGCTGCTTTATATTGACAGGAGCCCTCCAGCTGTCAATCATCACAATCACAGAATGTGTGCGTCTTGTCATGCAAGTATCATGCTTCCCTAGCCATCGTGCAGCATCAGAGACACGGCATATACACATGATGGTGTTTAGACTTTATTAACTGCCGGTGTAAATCCCTCTCAAAAAACAACTATGTGCACAGTTGAATTATGTAACGTGGCGTGTCATAATGCATCAGCGGCATCCACTGCTGTAGCGGTGGCTTCCTGCAAAAACACTTGTGCAAACAGATCGTACACGTCCGTGTATATTGTTGTGATACGGCACTATGGGAATATGGTGGGAATAATGCAGTTAATGGGATCCCACAGATTACCCACAGAGCACATGTGCAACAGTCAGTCAATAGATGCATGAAGCCTGCATGACACCGTGACCGCTACAGTCTAAACAAAGGGGGCTGCACATCAAAGGCTATAGGTGGGTTCCCATCAGCTTGATTTTGTGAGCATTTTTAATATGCACATAAAAAAAACACAAAATTAAAAAGGTTTTGAAGTATCACATTCCACTTGAGGGAGGTGGAAAGATTTGCATATCGATAAAAGGTAGATGTGTATGAATGCAATGGAAAGGACATTGAGAAATATGAAATTGCGGTACTGTAAAAAACAGTCATGGCAAATATAGCACCTTGTTATCATTATAGGTAACAGGAACTTTGGTGCCACCTATAATGCTCATTTTGGTGAACAATCTACCAGTGTTCACTTTATAGCAATCGATTGGTAATTGGAAACCAAGCTTATGTTCAGATTGCAGTCAAATAGAACTGTCTGCACTGTTAATTGCAAGTGATTTGGGTTGTAGGCGTATCAACGCTTGCTGTGTGGCTTTGAAAACATGAATGCAAGAAGAATTGAGGTGCATCATCCTCCTGTCCAATCATGTTTGGAGAGTCAGTGCAGAATTCACCGAGCACAGCCATGCTGTCGTCACGGTTGATTTTCTCGTCTCCGTTGTGAGCTCGTCTTTGAGGGTGTTGCAAAGGACAATTTTAAAAGCAGCCAGAGCATTCAGACTGGGGCGTATCTGTACAAATAGATTCAAATGGTAGTTCAGACCAGTTCCAAATGTGTGATTTAATCAGATTTTTTTTTTTTTGCCGTCCACACATTCTGTAAAAAGAAAATACATATATTTATATTTATTTCTCTGGAGGTCTGAACATATGCCAAAAAAAAGTACTCATTCAAATTCCATGCCTGTGCACACAACGATGAAGCGAAAGTCCACAAGATATGAAAATATGACTCATGCATCATCCATTTAGTAATTCCTGTTGTAATATCCTTATATGCAAGGTCAGATTCCAATAGATTTTGCCATACAAGTACTAGACTGTGTCTTATTAGTGCTTCGGTGTCGTTACTTGGTGTATCCAGTGTATATGGTGGCATGGATAAGCTTTTTGAAGCAGGTAGAATAGATGTAATCAGACATGAGGGTAGGAGAAGGAGGTGGTGTGTGGAGTGTGTGTGGGGGGAGGAGGAAGTTGGGATGGTGCTTTGCATCTTAAAAAGGTTTTTCCAATCTTGGACGTTCTCGGCACAGATGCTATTCATTACCGTTCTCCGACGCCTTCATATAAATTCATTTTCGGCTTGAAACATATGGAAGAGAAGCGACCAAAGCCTCCCAATAAATCATGGTTTACGTGGAAATACTTCGCCGTCATTCTCCACCCAAAAAAAACTGCGCAAGACTTCTCGCATCTTGTGCTCTCACTCAATCTCACAGGTAAATGTGACGGTCTGAGTGATGTCCTCACCCTGGGTTTGTCTCTGCACTTCAGCTGAGGTTACCTCAAGGTCAGTTATGGAGATGGAATAGCTACACAATCAAACTTCCATCATGTCTGAGGGCAGGGACACCGGCCATTGTCTTCAGTCATTATCATAACTCACTTTCTGTGTTGCCTTCTTTCCGTGTATACTTTTTCCTCGAGAACTACTGACAACTTGAGTGAAACAATTTCAGGGGACAGATTATGAAGGGTTTTCCCATGTTCTCTGGTGTCCTCTCACAGTCTAAAAACATGCAGATTAGGGGATTAGGCAAATTGGACACTCTAAATTGCACATAGGTGGGAGTGCGAGAGTAAAGGATTGTTTGATGGACTGGCGACCTGTGCAGTGTGTACCCCACCTTTCGCTCCAAGGTCAGCTGGAATTGGCACCAGCGCCCCCTGCGACCCTCATGTGAAGGATAAAGCAGTAGAAGATGAGTGAGTGAGATTACGAAGGGGAATTAAGGGAGAGGTTATCACTGGTGTCATTTCAAAGTTTAAGTTGAAGTGTGTTTTACTGCAGTGATGAGTACAGTCCTGAGGGACATCAGTGTTAGATCCTTGGTCCTGGGGGATTTTTCTCCCTTTTCTTACAATGTCCTTTATTACCCAGCAACCTCTCTGTCCTTTCTTTCTCTATGGCTCTCCTTCCTTCCCGTCTCTCCTACCTTTCCCCTTCTGTCTACCACACTTCCCATCCCGCTTGCTCTCTGGCCTGATTAATAATGAATGAAGCAGATCATCTATTGATCCCATCCTCTTTGTGTTAGCACAGCAGAAGACCTGTCATAGGATCTTAAAATAGCTTTGCGATGGGAGTGGGAGAGTTTGTTAAGGGTTAGGGCTTAATTTTCTTATAGTAGTGTGAAATGTCAGTGAAGGTATTTTAACATTCCCAGATTAAAATATCTAAAAACAAGACAAATGTTTGCACAGTAGGGTATAGTAGTCAAAATATTTCCAACACACAGAAATTCACTTCACTTCTGTAAATATATTGCGCACCGTAAAACTGTGGATGAGTAGCGGAGACGCAAGGGCATCGAGTCCTGATTGTCATTTCAGCTCCAGACAACACTTCCTCCCCGTGAAGGAGAAAAGTGATGATGTGTGATAAGTGTGCGACTAGAGGTCTCCTATACCTTCTCAATCTACTTCTGGCTCTTTATTAATGCTCACCTAGGCCAAGTTGTGATCCTTTGGCCCCTCTTCTGTCGGCCGGAGTCTCAGAGAAAATTCTCCACTCAGCCATTTCTGCCCTGCTGCTCTCATTTAATCAATCCAGCAGATTGGCTTTGCTCTCCGACAGGGGAAGGACCCGGTGGAGACTAAGAGAGATGTATACCTGTCGCTACTGGTTAAAATCTCCCATCAACATCATGCAAGGTTCAGGAGTCCTTATGTTGAGGACAGAAACAGAGAAGAAGGAGATGGGTATCGCGCTGAGAGAACGTATCATTTACAACGACAAGCAGAACTGTTGGATTTCATCCAAGATTTGCTAATTAGTTTGTTGTCTATTCAGATTTAGCCAGTCATTGACCACTGACAGTACATGGCAGGAGTCTATATTAGAGATCTTTTTTTCTACTGGATGGTGGGATAAATTATAAGTGTGCCGTTACCTGAGGAATACAAAAACTGCTAACTCTGTGGATCCCAACATTTCTTACTTGTGACCTCTAAAATAAGGTCATGTGTATTTATCAGGGATGCACAACAATATTATTATTAAAAATGTACTATTGGATATCGTCAAACATGCCTAGATCCTTCGATATGACTATTGAATAAAGCTGTAGGCTGTATAAGCTTCATACTTGTGCCCTCACCAATTATGTTGTGTGTATTTATTGTATATCTACATTCTCTGCAACACAGGTATGGACAATATTTTAATTTCAATACAGAAGAGACTTGACTTCTGCAAGTCCTAGAGTCCTGGCCAAAATAAAACTCACAACAAAATATAAAAGCTAAAAGGAAGTAGTTAAAGTAGAGTTACAAAGAAGTTACAAAATAAAAGTGACGTGCAGAAGTATACAGGCTATACCAACTAGAAGCTTAATCCAAAGCCCTCAAAAAGTCGATGTAAAACAACATGTTTCTTTCATCATGGTCCATAAAATTACTTTGAAGGTGTTTAAAAAAAAGGCGCCTGTGTCTGGAGTGAAATTAAACAAACCAGAATATGTCCCATATTTTAGATTCTTCAAACTAGCCACCTTTTGTTTTGATGACAACGTTGCACATTCTTGGCATTCTCTCAATCAGCTTTATGAGGTAGGCACCTGGAATGGTTCTTCAACAGTCTTGAAGGAGTTCCCAGAGGTGTAAGCATGTGTTGGCTGCTTTATCTTCACTCTGTGGTCCAACTCATCTCAATTGGGTTCAAGCCAGGTGATTGTGGCGGGCCAGGTCAACAGACAGAGCACTCCATCGCTCTCTTTATTGGTCAAATCACCCTTACATAGCCTGGAGGTGTGTATGGGATCATTGTCCAGTTGAAAAACAGATGATGATCCACTAAGCGCAAACCAGATGGGATGGCATGTTGCTGCAGCAATGCTGTCAGTGCTTGATGGTCTTTGCGACATGTTCTTGAAGGTTTTTGAAATTTTTCAGATTGACTGACCTTCATGTCTTAATGTAATGATGGACTGTCATTTCTCTTTACTTAGTTAAGTGGTTCTTAAGCCATAATATGGATTAGAATAGTATAGTCAAATAGGGCAATTCACTGTAAAGACATTTGTATCAACCCTACCTCTGCACAACACAACTGATGACACAAACAAAATGGGAACATCTGCAAACTCCTTCAAGACTGTTGGAAAAACCTCATGAAGCCGATTGAGAGAATGCTAAGAATGTGCAAAGCTGTCATCAAAGCAAAATGTGGCTACTTGGAAGAATCTAAAATATAAAACATATTCTGGTTTAACATATACTTATACCTATACTACATTTTCACAAAGTGTACAATTCTTCTAAAATTCTCAGATAACAGGCTCCACCCTCATCTGCCTACTCTCGACCCCCCTGTCCGGTACGGTTACTCCACTCCAAGAAAGTATTTGTTATAATCTTGAATGATTTTTCATTTTTTGGCAAAATTTCTAACGCTCAAAGATGTCGCGATAATTGTAATCAGAATCATAACCGAATCAAATCATGAGGTGGATGTAGAGATTCCCACCATTAAAAAAAGAACACATTAATCTCTCATGGGTAGCAATAATAATAAATATAGCCATACTAAATACAGTATATAAATATGCACATTGCTCCAAAAATAATTCCAATAGTGTTAATTTTTAGGGATTTTCTTCATGAATAAATGGGATATTTTCTCTTCTGAACTCTGCATGTCTTTTACATATACAGTATGTACTGTATGTGTGTAGATTTTATTGGTGTAGGTGTCAGTGTTTCACTGCTTTCATCCTCCCTTCAATTTTCCTTTGGGGAATTAGTTATGTTTAGCAAAAATGTTAATGGTGTTTCTCATCATACAGTATGTATCTTTGTTATGCTGTTCCCAAAGGACCAGGATGTTATTATTTCTTTTTTTACAGTACCACACAATGTCCAGATATAATTTCATCATGTTTTCCCTCAGGGAAAAAAAAAATCACCTAATTAATGTTTTTCACTTCCTGTGTCCATGTACTATTTCATCACTGGAGTTCATCATCAAAGACTTTCCTTCTGACATTTGTATATTATTATTCTCTTCTATTTGCTAATATGAATGCATCTCCCCCCTCTCATTTCTAGGAGAACTTCACACCAGAGTGCAAGTTCAAGGAGAGTGTGTTTGAGAACTACTATGTTACATACTCTTCCATGCTGTATCGTCAGACCCAGTCTGGCCGCTCCTGGTATATCGGTATCAATCGTGAAGGGCAGATCATGAAGGGCAACCGGGTGAAGAAGACCAAAGGAGCTGCACACTTCCTGCCTAAAGTTATAGAGGGTTTGTGTCCTTTATGTGTCATTTATTGCAACTAAAATCAGATTATCTCAAAGTGATAGTGAGTGTGTACCGATAATCAGTGCTGACTATCATATGCTATTTTTAAAATCTATAAATATGCCCACTACATAATTATTGTTGTTTAAAGAACTCCATTAATAGATCTGTCCGTTGTAAAACCATACTACTGACAAATAGTTATTCTAATTAGAGAATTGAGAGAGTAATGATATTGGCCTGTAATTATTGTTTCCTGTTTTATATAATGGTAGAATGAAGAATGGAATAACTTTGTTTAAAAGTGATAAAAGACCACATCATACTGATATCAGTGTGACTAAATACTCAATGTTGTGATACCATTAAACAAAAAGTGGTACCACACCATCCCTACTTGCTACAACTTATGTGGGTATTTTATTAGGCAAGCCTTTTGTTAAAGCAGAACTATGCATTCTTTTTACCCTCATTTATCAACTTTGGAGTCATTGTGATGGTTGAATTACTTGTTGCTGGGAGATTGGGTTGCTGTCTCCACTCCCCCTACCATCTGTTAGCAGAAAAACAGGCTTCGAAGATCAGGGCTGCTGACCCCCCGAGTCCTCAGAATTAGGAGGTCTCGCGAGAAATGCGAATTGCCAGGTAACGGCAACAAGATCAAGGCAGTGATAGCCTTATTTTAGACGTTCATCCTGGAAGAGCCTTTGAAAAACAAAGCAGAGAAACCATTGCCGTAGGATGTGAGGAAAAGGAAAAGAGTGTTTGACCAAGCAAGGGGCTACACGAGGAGTAAACATCGGACCGGCTGTTTTGGAATGGCAAGACAACAAGAACACAAACAGATGCCAACGTCATGGACATAACTCAACGGCTTGTGTTTGCCGGCTCCGTTGCAAACAAACGCACATGACCAGGTGAGGGGAATAGAGGGGGATGCATCAGTGGTGAGTTTTTACAGCAGTGAGGATAAAGTGGTAGACAGTGGTGTCGTAAAAATATGTATTCCAAAACTGTTGGGGGAGCTCCGTAGAGAAAAAGGAGGAAAAGTGACGCTTTAAGTGGATGAAATCTGCGAAAGCATAAGGCGCACTGATCATACAACCACACTTGAAAGAATAAATGCTTTAAAAACCTATCAATTATTAACTAACTGCATTTTTTTTTGTCTCACAGTTGCCATGTATAAGGAGCCTTCATTACACGAGCTGGCCGGTGAACCAGTGAGTCCTCCTCGGAAGACGGTCAAGACATCGGATTCCCCTTCTCTGAAGAGCGGACGGAAAGAAGCTCCCAAGGCCGACGCTTCATAGCAGAGGAGACTAAGGGTGGTACAATCGGAGAGGCAGCAGAGACACTGGGAACGCGGTCACCAAATATTCACTGAGCCTGGCTCAGGGAATGGCTCTCACAGGCCACCATGTTCCAGATGTACACTACAGGATGCTGAGGGATACAGGGTCAGCAGTTCATCACAGAGAGCGAGAGAGAGGTGGGGCGGGGGAGTTCCTCCCTCACCTTTCAGAACAGAGAGAAATCCCAGCATCCCAGTCAGAACTACTACCACCTCCCCTATGTCTTCCTAACAGTCTTTCATTTCACTTCACTCATACTAAAGCTTCTTTGTCCCGCTGACAATTTAATCTTTTCCCACATGCCTATCTAGTGTCTGCTCCATTGTACTGTATATTCAACACACGCGTTTCCACAGCGCTGACTCGGCATCGTAATCTTTACCCCGCGGGGCCCCCCCTCCCCCTCGAGCCCCGAAAGTTGGTGGCAGTGTGACTCAGCCAGCTTTCCACCCACCATCTGCCGAACAAGCTGAGCTAATCACAGAGGTCAACTAAAGCTCAAAGTGAGATTAAGCAGCTCAGAGAGGAACGATATCTGCAGGAAACCTCGGGTCAGGTCAGATCAGGTCAACACAGCAAGATATAAATATATACAACTACTTTGAGAGAAGTTGGTTACATAAAAATAACATTTTCATTTTGTTTTTTAATATTTTAACCAACCTCTGCTTTATGTCAGCCAGATGGGAAACGACGTGGGTGAGGAAAATAAAAATGCAATTAACATGATAAGAGAACAAAAACGATAATGTCAGATGCTGGAAAGGGAGCCACTGCCTGTACAATTATGGAATAGAAATAAAAAATAATGTTCTTCCAGGGAAGATGAGCCATAAATGAGATCATAAATGACTGAGTCTTAATCCAGACTCCAATTAACAGGATCAAAGAGCAATATCTGTACCAGCAAGCCAGAAGAATATTGTCAAACAAGGAAAAAAAAAATTGTGAATGAGCCGCTCTTCTTTGACAACATACTGTTGCAACATCTCATGAAAGGCACCACGTGAAGTACTGGTCTGTGTTTTTAAAAAACCATGTGGGGAAAAAAAAAAGGAGCTGGAGTGTATTATTTCACTCGGCATCTGCTGCGAGCATATGTAAAGCCAGCGTTGAAGCCAAACATCAAAGTGAGAGGAGCCTCTGAGCTGCGGCACTTGTTATTCTGAGGCTGTTCTGGCAGCTTAAACACTCACTATACTTTATCAAATCACCCTAGAAAAAAAAAAAGATTGAAGTTGTCTGAGCAAATGTCTCGGTATGATTGTGTTCAAACTCTCCCCTATGTGTGTGTGTGTGAGAATAAGTGCACTGCACGCATGCTGAGGTTACAGATAGAGACGCATCACAAAGCCTCTGCTGTGTGCCGCAGAAAGGACACAACACTGTCTATTTGATTTATATCTGTGTCTGTGAGCAGCGCACTATAGGGTATAACCGTCTTGTGCACCGGTTTTTACTTTGCGAGGGTCAAAAGGTGTTTAAATGTCAGGGAGGAGGATTGTGCAGGCAACCTCGTGCATGGGAACTGAATTAACAGAACATTGTTCAATATTTTCATATTTTTTGTTTAGATGCAGTTTCATTGGCACTTATTTTATCAATGACGGACAGCTGTTTTAAAAAGATACGGGACAATATGTGATTTAATCACAAACTGCAACAAAAAGCACCTAGAATAATTTGATTGTGGCTCAACTGCATAGTGGGATAATGGTGAATGAGAAGAGAAAAAAAGAAAATTAACATACAGTCCTAGTAATTTATTTTAAAGTGCCAAAAAATAGTCTACATATTTCTTTTCAAGGACATTCTGATTTATAATGGTCCTTTTTAAGATTCTTGTTTTTCCACTCTAATCTGCGATGCATAAAAACAGTTTATTACCAAAATGGGAGGTAAAGTGATTTCAGTGATTTTTACAAATATTGCATAAATCCACGGTTAATTATGCAGTGTTACTTATACACAAAAGGAGATGAGGCCTTTGCACATTGTCAGCGATGTGACAAAATGGCACAAGATTGCAATAAAAGGCATAGGTGATTTACAACACAGCCTCTCTATTCATATTAATTGTGATGCAATTTATAAAAACCAAGAAGAAGAAAAAGCACCTAGTGAAGATGAGCTGGTGCTCAGTCTTTTTAGTGAATAAGAAGAAAAGGAAAACCTGAGTGCAGTCAACACTGAAGGAGACATGGGAGCTTACTTGGTTCAGGAGCTTAAATTTGATCACTTTATACTTCAGGGCTAACTTTAGAACGTCTGTCAGACATGTTTTGAAGATCTGAGGAAGCTCATTTTGGTTTGTAAACAGTCTCAGCTTTAAGCATTTGTTTACTTTTTTTTTTTTTTTTTAATGTTACATCACCAATAACACGCATTCTGATGGATTAAACGTGTAGCAGTCAGATGCCAAACTTCCTCCAAAACCTCAGATCGATTTGACACTTTTCCTGATTGTATTTGGCCCTAATTGGAATCGATGTAAAAAAATGGAGGTAGTCTTCTGGTTTCCATGACCAGAAGGTCACAGACTTGCAATCAAGCTAATATTAGACGATACCAGTCACATCAGTATCTTCTCATATGTGTCGTCTATATTCCCCAAAATGGGAACATACATTACAAATTCATACGTCAATATGTTGTGTTCTATTGGAGACCTGAAGATGCAAGATGGTAGTGAGACCTGCTATGGTGTATAGCTTGGAGACAGTGACACTGTCTAAAAGAAAGGAGGCAGAGCTGAAGATGCTGAGATTTTCGTTGGGAGTGACCAGGATAAACAGGATTAGAGTAGTAGTGTTAATTATATTGGACAAAGGATGTTGAAGATGGAGCTGCAGGTCAGGAGGAAAAGAAGAAGACCACAGATAAGGTTCATGGATGTTGTGAAGGAAGACATGACGAGTAAGTAGTTGGTGTAACAGAAGAGGACACAACGGAGGAGAAAGAAAGAACTCCTCAGGTGTTGTCCACTCTATGTACTCCACAATGTTCTGTTACAGGAAATGTGAATGGATACTACAAACAAATGAAGGGTTCTCGCTGGAGACATGCTGATTACAGGAGCTTTAGTCACGTTCAGGGTAAAATAATGTGAAGATGGGTCACAGAAGGTGAACCTGAGGTTGTAAGCATGTCGAGTTTTGAGGGCGAAGCAAGTCTGAAACTGAAAGTGCGTAGAATTGTGACGAGGTCAGCACACGAGGCAGTTACTTAGAAAAGGGTGATGGATTAGCAGGTGTATTCTTGAGGGAAGATGATAAGGAATTTCTGCAGTAAAGCAAGCGAGATTGTTGGCAGGGTTTCGTGCAGCAGGAGAATGTGATAATGAATGTTAAACAAACAGAAATGTGTAAAGCACTGTGCGCTTTTATGACAGGGGGTCTATGGAGGAAATCAGTTGTTGTTTTACTATAAAGTGTTTTTTCCAGGGTTTTCCAGGGGGATTTGATTCAATTTAGATATTCTATGCTTGTAGCCGATTTTGCAAGGTAGACTTAAAAATCTGCATTTTTGACAACATGTCCTTTAGATACAGTGTGGATAGATGGATTAGAACAGCATATACAACATTATAGGCTTTTTTCCATTATTTGTACACCAGAGTTAAAAAAAAAAAAAAAAATCCTGGGTATACCTGCTAATATAAGTGTGACAGAGGCTTTAGTTTCTGCATCATTGCCAAAATCGAATTACCACCTTCGGCAAAAATGTCCCAAACCTATAAAATGAATGTATTGTATGCATTGTTATGTCCAAAATAAACAATATATTCAGTATATTTACATACAGGGGCAGAGAAACCATAAAATATTCACATTTAAAGAAACTGATATCACAGCAATTGCTTTCATCTTCTGAAAACCTCACTCAAATATATTAATTGATTATTAAAACAGTTAACTTAATTCACTATGACTTCACTAATTGACTAAATCAATTAAAACGTGCAGCCCTACTCTGTCAAAATCCATGTAAAAGGCATCAATATTCCTCCAGAGATTTCCGAGTCATAAAAAGCAGCCAGCGCTTCATCTCAGGATTGAAGAGAAAGAGAAAGAAGAGTTAGTTGTTGAACAGTGAAACAGCAAGTAGACAGACAGCAGCAGAGATGGGAGTTAAATGAAGTTGTCTGAGGAGCAGTCTGCTGTTGAATGTGAAAGTATGAAACAAAGAATGTAGGACTGCCAGATGTAAACAGTAAGTGCATGAAGATAAGGATGCAGCCGTTAAGTGAAAAGAGTTATGCTCTTGAATGTAAATGTCACGCAGCCGCAGAGTAGAATGGATATTAAAAGACCTCTGTTCTTTGAAGAAGTCGGAAAGTCCTCCGTTTCACCATTGAGAATATATTTGTGTGACGCCAGGACATAAAAAAATACAGATGCTATCAGTCCACAAGATTTTAAAGACATCCCTTTCCTCTCATCGGTCTCTACAGCCTGTTCATTTTGTGTTAAACAATGTCGCCTATACTAATTCAGAGTAGGCTTATAAGGTCTGTGTGTGTGTGTATATCTGTGAAGAGTCAGGTAAGACAAGACGGAGGCAAGGAGAAGAAGAAAGGGCATGAGGAAACGGTGATCGATAGACTCAATAAAACATAAATGAGAGAACAGCCACCCGGGGATGGGTGCAAAAAAAAAATCTCCCAAGGTCATGAGGAAGGGCTTTGATTTCGATCTATCTAATATCTATATATAGATATATAAAAACAATTGACAATACAGCCTATATAGTTAAAAATTCTGTTTTAAATAGTGTCACATTTGTAAGGAAAATGCACTTGTGAGTATGTGGGTTGCGCCCATGAAAAACGTGCAAAATCTTCTGTGCCGATGCCAAACAGGTTATTCTGCTATTGACCCTTGTTTTGAGCTTCATCCTGAACATGTGGAGGAATGGTATGTTCAGTGATGAGTGCAGATTCTTGGATCGCAGAGTCAAAGAAGAAGACCAAATAGGTATAAGCTTTTGGTCAAGGGGGTTTGATGGTGTGGGGCGCCATCTCCCTCACTAGAAAAACAAGGAGGCATTGGAGGCAATCTCAATGCAGAGAACTATCAAGACGAGATTCTGCAACCAGTGTCAATCCACTATCTCCACAGTCTGGGACAAAACTCTATCCTCCATAATGACAACACTCTTTATCAGATACTATCTCCAGAATTTGGGAGTGGAGAGCCCATAGTTCTGACCTTAACCCTTAATTGAACACTTGTGGGGTGAGCTAGGGCCTGCTGTTCTCCACATGGTTCTTCCACATGCTACTGGAGGCCCCCGTTTATTAAATTAATACATTTCCAATATTTCTTGTATCTTCGGACTTCAATGATCTAATCCAATAAACCACACCAAACAAGACCAAACAATAGCAGAATAAGCCATTTGACATTGGCAGAGATTTGACAAGTTTTTCCATGGCTGCAACACAGACACTCTGCTGCTCACCCATCAATGCATTTTAATTGCAAATGTGACACCATTTAAAAAGGGAAATATACAGGCTTTCCAACAGTAGAATGTTTTTAGCCAAAAAGCACTGTTGCATTAAAAATATCATCCACCAAACACAAATTTCCTTCCTTTGTGTTAGGTTTACATTAGTACATGCTGACAAGACGACAGCAGACGCAACAGTCATTTTCTCAGGACCCCAACAAACCCTAAAGTAGCTTCCTCTTTTTTGGAAACGGTGTGAAGTGCAGCAGCCACACAATCCGTACGGGTCAATTTAATTCAGATACATAAAATGTACACAAAAATGTAAATAATTTGTAAATTTTTTGAGTACCAAACACTGCTTAAAACCGTAGACTGTAAATTTGCGATTTGACCGGCACTATGTCAGTGTTTGCAATTCACTGATAACCTGCAAACAGGCGCCTGGTGGAAGCTTTCAATCACACTCGTGTCTGTGTGCCGTGATTTATCATCTATTTTCCTTTAAATTGCAACATAATTTACAACATTGACATTGAGCTTCTATTAAATAAGACCTGACACTAGTGATTAAGTCCATTAAGTCCTCAGGAAAATATTATAAATCAAGTGAGAAGTAGAAGCTCATTTTTCCACGGACTTCCATTCACAGTGAATTCTTTTTACAACCAGAAGAGCCGCCCCCCAGTGGCTATTCAGTATATTCTTACCTCCTGATTGACTTCACCAAGGAAACCAGAGGTCTACGGTCTATGTTGTAACCAGTTTAAAACATAATAGGGTATTATTCGTCTTAAAGGTGCCAAAAATGGTTACTACAATCAAATTCCAAATACCAAGGCCTTTTAGGTTTCTTTTTTTCCACCATTGTAGCTCAGACGTAACTGGCAACCCGTGGTTGCTCGGCAGCTGGTAGGTGGCGCCACATGCCAAAACATGATTTCAAAACATAAACATGATTTGCAGTCTGCAAAAAAAAATGTATGCAAATATTTTGGCTGTACTGTTGTTGTTGGTGAGTTCAGTATGTTATATGAACATTATACCTCTGTGTCTCTGTGACATATTAGGAGGATTTTACGGCCAGTTGCTTTAGATTTATTACACAATGCACTTTTAAAATCTTCTTTAAAAATGTGTATTATGGATATATAGAAAGAAATTTCCCATTGCCATGTACAACTAAGCAAACCAGGGGAAATTGTTAATACAAATACTAGCAACATTTTGTTAAAGATCCAACAGATACAGATACCAACATTTAAAAAATATGCCTGGTGAAAGGTGTACCATGCAGATTGACAGAATTGAAAATGGAAAATGTGTGTACAGCTAGCTCCCTCTAATGGAGGTAGTTGGTTACTAAAAAGTCCAATACCTCGGGTGACAAAGTGTGGATGAGATTACTATTTTTAGAATCCAATTTATGCAAACACTCTTACACCTCAAATGTACATCTTTCCTTAAATCACAATGCAAAATGTGTGCAGTGAGACACCTCAACAAGGTTGATGTTTGGCCGCAACATGGTGTCTGATTATTATAGCTGTTTATTTGTACCTAGTCATTTTGCTCCTGTAGTGTGAGATTTCCAATGAAGTGAGCAAGGTCTTTGAGAAATGTAAATGTATGGGATATTGTTTATGTGTATGTTTGTTTGTGTATGTATGTTTTTTTTTTTTTTTTGCAGAATTATATTGAAATATTCCATGTTGATATTTTGGTTTTTAGTTGTTCCTCCTCATCATGTCTCCTCCACTGTAGGAGGCAGACAGAATGGCTGTTTTTCTGCAAATGCTCCACCTCCCTTTGGTGTATTTTTGTCTGCATTGCTGCATCCATGGTGATTTATCTCTTGTGTGATCTCTTCACCCAAAACTGAATCCCACTGTGCGACTGACTTCCATGTTACTGTGCAAGGTGCAGTCCATTCGAGCGGAAACGGCTGGAAAACAACATCTCAAGGCAATACGTGTCACTGTCCTCTCACACCCAGCAATGACCTTAGTGGTCTTTAAAGTTACAATGGTCACGCAAGTCTTCCAGAAAGTTCTCACTCCTACTGTAAAGGACTAGAATTTCTTTCAAACCTTGTCTTCCAAAAGAACTGATAATTAAACAATAATATTAATAATAAAGAAAAGAAGCCATAATAAAATGGGCCTAATCCACAGAGAGAAGGTTTGAATCCTCAGGCAGCTCTTGAGTGATACCAGGGATTTAGACACATGTTGGACTCATCACAATCAGAGCCAAAGCAAGCAGCAGGAATACAACTTCTTTTTTCTTTGTTAACCGCTTGGGGAAGCAGCACAGCAGGAAAGAAGACCAACAATATGCAACAAGAGCTGACTGCCTGCACTCGTGGACAGGAAACAAATTCAACTAGCCAAACAAACCACGATCAGGATTTACATGCTACAAAGGCAATCAGAGGCTGCAATAATTACCAACTGACATGGGACTCTTTAATTGAAAAGTATGCAACGCAAACACCCGTCACATTAAGGATGACGCCTCCCACTAAGTAATCAAGCTCTCCATTCACCCTCGGTCCATCTTTGCCATCAGACCGCTGTATATTTAACTCCTGTATGAATTCAAGGGGAAAGTCATATTCTGGAATATTATTCAATAAAAATAACATATATTTGTATGATTGTAAGCTGGGCCCTTCTGTGATTTGTCTTCTTTTTTTTGTCAAAAAACCTTTAAAATGCTGTAAAGCATGACTTAGGTCAGCGCGCTGAAGGTCATAAACCCATTTGTCCATTCAACTTTCATATAATGAGCTGTGAGCTAAGATACTGTGTCTGGATGGTAGTCCATAAAATACTAATTACTTGAAATGAGTGCAGGGCCATAGTACTACACTGCCTAATCAGGACACACCTCTTTTTATTGCATTTTAATGCATCTTGTATGTTTTATTAATTTGTTCGTGTAAATATTTGCATTTAAATGTTATTTGTTGATGGTCCCTGAATGAGACTATGGTAGTTAAGAGCCAATGGTTGGACATTGAACAGGCTAGTGATAGCTTAATGCAGCTATCACTAGGTGGAAACTACAGTACAGTGGCCCTGAGGTGCAAAACACAAACGCAAATCACAAAACACAAACGCAAATCACAAAATGCAAACGCAAATCAAAAGACAAACAAAATGGTCGATATCGGGGGGACGCACCTCTTCCGTTTTGAGCTAATGTTTTTGTGTTTTCTGCTAATGTTTTTTGATTTGCGTTGCGTTGATTCCTTTGTTATGTGGAGCAAAGAAACGAGGAAAGCTAAAACAATAAGAAATCTTGTTTTAATAATGAGAAAAGCTTCAAATCGCTTCATTGATTATCAAAATAGTTTCAGTGTTCAGGTGTTAGAGCTACTGTTGAACACATCAATACTTTAGTGAAAACAGTATAACAAAAATATATATTTAGTATGTCAAACTATGTTGAAATGCAGGACTTCAAAGTGACGTTGACATTTAAAGGTACAATATGTAGTATTTATGGGTTTATATAACCCAAAATCCACTTTTTTATACATATTATGTGCTCCTGCATTGTCTAGTCGCTGTATAATAGTTTTTGTTTCATTTTCGTAGTGTTTCAAAAAGTCATGTTAAATAACATGACCGCAGACCGCGGTTGCATAGCCACTGTTAGCAGCGAGACGCCATGTTTCTACCTGAGCCTGTAAGGACAAACGCGAGAGAACAAAACAAGCGTCTCTTTACTTGCGGAAGTCCCGCCTCCTCTCTCTCCGCTTCGTCTGCTACGGCCGCGGTAGCTCGCCCTCTCCCTCGCCTCATGAACCTCATCTGCTGACACGGAGAAAGACAACGAGGACGACATTTGACCAGCTGCGGATACCGTAGCGCTCAGGGAAGGGAGGGGGTGAGCAGAGGAGCAGTTCTTTGTTGTAAATTTCAGCCTCTCCTCTAGATGGCACTATAAACTACTTATTTCCCCTTTAATTTCGTTGATTGGATTTGCAAGATCTAAACTAAAATCAATATTCATTCAAGGTTGGGAAATTCACCTATGTTGACAAAAGTGACGTAATTTCACTGCGGTCTTTTCTTGAGGAGCAGCAGAAGTTTCCCAATTCTCTGTATTAATGTCAATTACAGATTTACTTTGAACTTGTGCATCATTCTGTATCAGCGTCATCAAGCACAGTAGATGAGCAACTTGGAGCCAACCACTTAATTTAAGCTTAGAAAAAAAAAATATATATGGGGTTTGTATATACATGTGAATATATACATACATATTTATACATGCATAGATATATACATATACATATATATGTATATATATATATATATATATATATACATATATATGTATATGTATATATATACATATACATATATATATATACACATACATATACACACACATATATATCGACATACATATATAAATATATACATACATACAAAACAACAAACCTTGTTTATTCCCTTTTAACCTTATTCACACACTATTTATCCCCATCAATGCAGCAATAGCTTATTTTAGTTTAGACAATTTATTTGAGTCTTTCACTTTCTAAACTGCTTATTTTAACCAATAAAGTCTTGGCTTTGTTTCTCTTTCTCACGGTGTGCACCCCACAATAAAGTCCGTGGTTTATTTATAGCTAGGAATGAATAGTTTGTGTCAACACAAACGTCACGCAAAGTTTATTGAAGGCAGTTAAGAGTCTGCTACCAATGCGATGTGTGCACACAATAATTACAATGGTCATTCATAAACATCAGCGCTGAAGCACATACCCCAATGATGCGTTGGTCGGCATCTGATGATCTGCTGTTCGCTGATTGGTGGCTCCAATAGCCCGCTCCGGTGTAGCTTCAATCCGGACGCTTGGTGTCCAGTTGGGCTCCGATCCGGACACATAACCGGTACCGCCACGTGCTGGTGCTTTTAACTGTTTCTCAAGCGCAGTGTCTATTTTACCTGTCCGCTGAATCTTTGTGCAAACGGGTCAGGGTTTTTATTCTTTCAAAGAGGCACTTTTCTACCCATAATAGCAACTAAGTCCGATAGTGGGGGCGCATTTAGCTGCTAATTTATTAGCTGTTTGTTATTGTTTGTGTGCACTCAAGTAAAAGTCGCGACCGAGGTTCTTCTTTAGCGTCTGAAATCATATCAGCGATTAATTTTCTTCCAGCGTCCGCTTATTTTTCCATTTCCATTAAAAAAGAATCTTTCTATTTGCAATAAACAAATCAAAAACGTGCACAAATAGAAAATTGTTTGCCTCCCAATCAGCAACACCTGAGTAACAGGTGACTCATGCTTTGTTGTTGATTTTGGTTATGATCATAACCCAGCAGGCGGCTGGCCAACAACTTTTTGGGGCATTACCGCCACCTAGAGACCGGGGGTGTGGGTGCGGCGCCAATTTCCCCTCATAAATGTCCTCCTAATTAATTAAATATATACTAATAATAATTATTATATATACACACACAAGTTGATTATTATTCATTATTAAGTTTTAAACTTCTTCTCACTCCTCTTTAAACATAAGAAGACGCTAATAAAGCTGAGTTTATTATATTGTAGATTATTATTTTATATTATTTATTTTATTATTATTTTTCCTCTATTATATACTGTTATGTAATGTGACCTAAAAAGCAAAATTTTTGCTTTTTAATATAATTAAATCCACTAACTATATAGACATGGGCATTCTTGCACATGCGCTTTCATCTTAGTTGTGACTGCTTTTGAATAATAATGTATTTTTAAGTTTTCATTTGAACTGTTTGTAATGTATTTTAAAACAGTATTTAATTTTAATCATTAAAAATGAATTGTAGGCCTTTTTGACTTTCTATCCTCACCAAACATACGTCACTGGGAATATGTTTTATCAAAATAAAGTGGATATTGAGAAAAAAATCATCTGATGAGCAAAATAGCTGGAAATAAAATGGCTGTTTGCAGCCTGGTCCCATGTCCACATTAACCACTAGGTGTCAGCACTGAACTTCAGAGTTATGTTCGTTTGTCTTATGTAACTTCTCCATGTCCTGCACCCTTAGGGTAAAAGGAGTGTTGTTATGGTTGCATCAGCACATTGGTGCTAATTTGTTAAACATAACTGGACTTACAAAAAAATTGCTAATTAGTTAAAATTATTTCATTTGATTTGATTATCTTAACTGAAGATTTGTAAATCAAGACCCTTTTTTTCAACGGCGAGCATAAACAAAGACATTAAGCAAAAAAAACAAGGAAAAATAGATACACAACACAGTCACACTACACCAACACACACTGTATATAAATGAAATAACACTTAAAATGTCCAATACATATAAAATACAAGATATTTCGGTTTTAGTTTGTCCTGAAGTTGATTACCAAATATTTATTACTCAAAATATATCAGAAAATGTTCAGGTATGTAATGTACTTGTTTGATTCTAGTGGGAAAACACATTTTTAACGAAAGAAATCGAGATATCTTATACACTTTTGTGATTTCACTGGCCTCCAAGGTTTAAAAAAACGCAAATGACACTTTGTCAAGCATAGGTGACTCAATACAAACCAAAAATCCTCATGTAGGCCAGGCAACCACAATAATGTCTGTATGTACAAAAAAAGAGACATATGCAAATGACAAAATGTTTATTATTGTCAGGTTTATATATGTGTCTTGTTTTGTGCTTGTTTTTCTGACCTTTTGTGTACATGCTCGAGTGTTATATCCCGGTCCATCAACTTTGCCTATAGGGACAACAGATATGAAGAAGCCAATGGCTATAATCTGGCATATTTACATGTTAACGTTCATTATTGTACAATGTTCACTCATCCTCTACATGAGGGCAGTGGGGCTGCTGGAGCTAATCCCAGATTACGTCGGGCAAAGGGTCGCCGGTCCAACAAACATGGACAAACGATAGCTCTCACATTCAAACCCGTGTCCAATTGACCTATATGTTTTTGGACTGTGAAGGGACAAAAACATGGGAGGAACCGCCAGGGGTCTTTATGCTGTAAGGCAACATTGCTAGCCACTATTCCACTGTGTAACACATTAATATTGTGATCAAATAAAATAAGATGAAGATTAACAGTTCAACGTAAATCACATGTTTTCCCTGAAGAAATAAATAGGCTTGACTCACGCAGAGAGGCCACACCTTGTGAGGGAGTTCAAACACTCTGACATTGTTTCTGTCAGTGTCACTCTGCTCGGTCTCTATATGACTCACTTGATTGGTCAAGAAACTCCTTTACAGGTAAAAACATTTTACTGCTGTTTTGGCAAAACTATGACTCAGCGAGCAGATGTCGGTATCAATCTAAAAATATACAGAGTTGCATAAGTCTCGTCGTAATTTCAAAACATGACTATCAGTGCAAACACTGAGTTATAGTCATGCTATAGTAAAAGTGTGAGAAACATGCCTGTCTCAAAGTAAGGCCTCTGTGTATGTGGTTTGTTTCCTAAGAAGTGCTGCAGCAGCAGCAGCAGACAGGCTCCATAAAACCTGTTTGACTGGTAAAATAACCGATTCAACCCCCAGTGTGACATACGAGGCAGCCACAACTGTCAACATGACTCTGACGAAGCTCCACTCAACAAGACTGACATTTACGCTTTTCACATTGAAGTATGACACAGATTTAATATCATTGTCTTCTGCTTTATCCTCCACATGTTGCAGCTCACATAGGGTGAAAGGCGTGTAACAGGGTAAGGGTTCTGTGGAGCACACTGCATGCTTTTGGACAGTAGGTGGAACCTGGAGTACCCAGAGAGAAGATGCAAACACCACACAGGAAGGCACTCAAAAGTCAAACTGGGATTGGAACTGTTGATCGTCTTGCTGTGAGGCAAAAATGGTAGCCTCTGTGCCGCCATGTGACCAGGCTGAACAATCAACCGTTTTCATTTCAAGAACACAACATGCTAAGTGCAAAGCCTGCAATTTAATTTAATCTAATGAACAGATAGATCATTATCTGTGATGTTATATGAACGTGATCCATCAATGCAATTTGGTGTTTGTTTAGTGTGAAATGTACTGTATTGCCTCTCTAGCAGAGGAGTAGAGGTCAATTACTTTTACTTCTCCTTCCCTTTTGAACAGTAAAATACAAAAAAGCCCAGTTATAAAACCAGTCTCTAGTGAACAATAGAACATTGGTCCATAACACCATAATATTCAAATATTGATTTCTCATTTTGTGTATAATGAAAACCAGGGGGGAACGATGCTTATAATATATTTGCACTCACACTGTCTTATAAATGTACTCCATTCCTCGCAACAACAGAACCTATTGCTGCTTTGTTTATTGTTATATGAGTTTTATTTCCCACTCAGCTACTGCTTATGTTAATCTAATTCCTCATTCGTTCCTGTATGACCTTTAATGCATAGCTGTACATATTACATTAGTTATTCAATGACATCAGCCTAAAATAGTTTTTTTTTTGTATATATTTATTTAATTATTTTTTATTATTATTATTCCAACTTATCAGACATTAATAAATTCCAAGGTTATTTAGTTAACAAAAACTAAAATTTAACATTTTGAAAAATAAAATAAAACAATTAACCATTAACTGAAATAAAAATAAAAAATAGATTTTTTTTTTAATAATAAAAAAAACAGGATAACTTACTGAAACTGAATTGTGTGTTTACATCATTTTTTTTATTTTTTTTTAATGACAATACTTATTATGCCCTTTTTGACTCTTGCACTGAGCAAATACTCCATATTACAACAACAACAACAACAACAACAACAACAACAACAACAACTAACACTAAAACTAATTAAAAACTCAAACTAAAGAAACTATAATATCCTTTGTATTGCATACTACATATAACAGTATCAATGCCACATAACAAAGAAAGACATTCAGATATTCTCAGTCTTTGAGAACCCTGGTCAGCAACATGTCATTTAACAGCCTTTAGTTATTGTGTTCCTTTACTGTGGCGCAAGCTGCCTGGTAACCTGAGACCATCACTACAGTCCACATCAAGAGTAAAATACACTAACCTTTGCTCCAACGCCTCCAATTAAATACTGTGTATTGTGCTGTGTGTGTGTGTGCGCGTGCGCGCATGCGTGTGTGTGTGTGTTTCTGCATGAATTAATGAATGAAGAATGACTGTGCCTGGACACATATGTATATATATTAACACAAGGTGTGTGTCCAGGCACAGTCATTCTTCATTCATTAATTCATGCAGAAACACACACATATATATATATATATATATATATATGTATATATATATATATATGTATATATATATATACAAAATGACTAAAATCATGGAAATAAATTGTATTTTTGTTTTTTGTGGCATAAATAATATTCATTAAAAGTAGCCCTAGAAAAACCAAAATATTAGAAAAAACGTTTTTGTTTCGGCTAAAGTTGGCTTTTTGTTTTTTCGGTTCATGGCAGGATCAGACTTGTTGACACTTGTCCGTCTGCGTTTATATTTTTGTTTGTTTGATCATTTCCATTTTCAGTGTGACGTTTTTTTTAAGTGTGTCTTGTATCTTGTATGTACAGTATGTGTGTGTGTATGTGTGTGTGTGTGTGTGTGTTGCAGTGGTATGCACAGGTGCCCTAATGGACAAAACCGTTGCACTCAAGTGCCCTCTTGAGTCACAAGACATATGCTAAAGTACCATTGAGAGTGGTAAAAACATGAGGAAGTGCCCTACTGGCTGCCATTCATTTGTGGCCTCTAAAGAGTAAAGTAGACCAAACAAGGGCCTTCCTGCATGGCATTTGCATGTTCTCCTCTCATGTGAAGGATAAAGGGATAGATGGATGGATGGATTAAAGGAGTGCCTTTCTACTGGAGAAAAGTGATGGTGTGCCCTATAAGATGCCCTGTGTGACTTTGTTTCCAATGGGTGCCCTTCCCATCAAATAGGGTGCCTATATTATGAAGTTCCCTGCTGCCCCGACGTGATCCATGTCCCAAAGGGTCCTGTGTGTCCTTAGAGGAAATTATATATTCAGTGCCGTGTAGAAAATGCCGCCTCTAGAAAGCGATGCTGTGCTGTAAAAGTTTAGGTACACACAGGACTGGAGGACGACAAATGACATAATGATAAATAAAAAAAAGAATGACAAATAAATAAATAATCGGCCATTAAAAAACACATTGATAAATAAATCCATTAAAAAAATATTATTTATTTTTATTTACCCATCTATATATTTATAGATACTGGAGTGTCTCTTACTTTGTGGATCCAAGATACTACACATTAATTAATTCAGTCATTTCTTAATTTATTTCTGTATTTAGTTACTTATTATTTCTTTTGTTTATTATAATGTCATCTATCGCCCTCCATACACAGGTATACTTCATACTTCAGGCGGAAACAGTGACGTCACGAAACCTCCGCCTTTCTCGTCGCCAGTAATGAGTCGAAACTGTGTGCGCGTCCCCGCCCACCCACCTGTAACAGAAACCGCCTGAAAAGCTCGTCCGCGCGCTTCCCTCCCCATTCAAGGTGCGGCTGAGCAACAGGTGCGTGGAGAGGAAGAAGAAAGAAGCGCGTTCGCCGAATTACAACAGATTTTCGCTCGCTAACGGTCGTAAACTTAACGAATAGGGCAACAATAACTGGTAAAGAAGTTAGTTTGTCAACAACAAACCGAGTTTAGCTCCAAAAGCCGCCAGTCAGTGAAGAAAGAAGGTTTGAACCGTCACAACAGGTGGACGTCGACACCCATTTTCTTCTTTCAGTCGTTGAAGTAGCCAAGGAGGACAAACAAGAAAAAATGGCCAACAAGGGTCTGCAGATCCTGGGCTTCGTCCTGGCTCTCGTGGGCGTCATTGGATTAATAATTGGCACAATTTTGCCTCAGTGGAAGATGTCCGCGTATGTCGGCGACAACATCATCACAGCCGTGGCCATGTATGAAGGACTGTGGATGTCGTGTGCCTTCCAGAGCACCGGCCAGATCCAGTGCAAAGTCTATGACTCCATCCTGCAGCTCAACAGTAAGTTAGTGTGAAATTATTCACCGGAAATGAACGTTTTAGTAGGTGGTTTGTTATAATTAACAGGGAAGTTTAAGGTTTTTCTAGACTAATTCCTCTGTGTGGTGCATGACTTTTTATGCCTTAGCAGTAAAGTTGTTTTTTCTTTTATTAGGAGGACATAGTAGTGTTAGTTCCCACCCTTTCAAAGCCTTTGTGAGCTGTTACTAGATGACTGTCTTGGGTTAACCGGTTTTGTCACATATTAACTTCCCCTGTATTCACACCATAGTGTTAAGCGCACTTCCTGTATTTATAGCCGGGATTATCATCATTATCAGACATCATCGGCTAAATAAATCCCCCCCAAACCAAACTCAAACTGATTCATCAATTATTTAAATAGTTTGTTGTTAATTCACTATGTGATTATTAGTTGCAGCTTTTTAGTGTGCATTACTCTTTCACCTAGGTAATGATTATATCCTGTCCCCTCCTCCTGCATGTGTGAATACAACCCCTGTATTCCAGGTCTTGCATTTCACAGGTAGTTGATTAAACCACACCTGTATGGGCCAGTGTTTAGTCAACATACCTCAGAGGCAGGCCAACAAACCGATGCATTGTTTATGGCCTGTAGGGTAAAGCTTGATGCTCTGTGGGCCCAAAACTATGTACTATTCTATCTGAAATCTTTTTAAAAAATCACATTACATGGTGCTTTTACTTTCATTATTCCTGATCGTTTGAGCTCATAATACCCAGATTAAACCGGCTCTGTCAGCAGCAACTGATACACAAAAGTGGATGCATTAGTTGACTGAGAATTGTGTGGATGAGAAACACTATATCTTCCTGTGTGCTATCATAATGCCAGGAGCTAAAATAGTCTGATATAGAACATCTAAACCCCATAATATGTAAATACACACCATATTTGTTCTTCTTTTTTTATAGATCACAGGACATCAAAGCAGTATAAGACTTTACATTTTCGGAATATTTTTTAACACCAACAGACATTCTTCACGTTCTACAGTAGCCAGGGTTTTTAAAATGTCCACCTGCTGAAAAGCGGCCTGAGAGGAGCTGAAATTGGGAGTGGCTTACTCTGTAATGAATCCTAAAACCTGGTTAGACCTGTTTTCAAACTTGCACGCATACAAACCCCCCCCCCCCCCTTCCACTAGTTTCTTTGGTCTTCCGGTTAGAGCCAGTTTCTTTGGTGTATAGGGAGCGGCAATGAGGCACAGGAGACAGAAGCTTGTCTGTTCCACATGCACAGAGCTTGTAAAAGCAA
This sequence comes from Microchirus variegatus, assembly GCF_963457635.1. Taxonomy (NCBI): domain Eukaryota; kingdom Metazoa; phylum Chordata; class Actinopteri; order Pleuronectiformes; family Soleidae; genus Microchirus; species Microchirus variegatus. The sequence continues at coordinate 16,822,389 of NC_139803.1, forward strand.
ACCTGCTTAAAAACAAGTGTTATGTTCTCCAAAAAATTGCAGAATTGAATTGCATGACTTTATTTAGCCACATTGTCCCAATTTTTTTTTTCCAAAATTCAATATTTGTCACCATTAATAATGAACTCTATCCTGTGCTTTTTCACCCAGGTGCCCTCCAGGCAACCCGTGCCCTCATGATTGTCAGTATTATCGTAACGCTGGCAGGTTTAGGTGTCGCCGTCATGGGAATGAAGTGCACCACCTGTGGAGGAGATGACAAAGTGCGCAAGTCTCGCATTGCTATGGCCGGTGGCATTATCATCTTGGTTGGAGGTAATAAATAAATACATAATAAGCTTAGTTTTTTCCCCTTCATCCCTGGATGTGTAACAGTTTGAGCGGTAATGTTCGTATTGTTTACTCTTCTGCAGCTTTGTGTTCCATTGTTGCCTGCTCCTGGTACGCCCACGACATCATCAAAGCCTTCTACAATCCTTTCACCCCTGTCAATACCAAGTAAGTTGCACAGAACTCAGTGCTGGATGTGTTTTGTTTTGTAATTTCTATGAAAACTTGAACATAGACCAAGTGGAAACCGCCTGTTATGGTCACCCATAATAATTGGACCTTCCATTTTGAAGGTTCCAGAATTTAGAGCATTTACATTCTGCAACTGGATGTACTTTGTCGAAAAAAAGTACATACAAAAAAAGTCTCTAATTGTCACGGGGCGATACGAAAATTTTATTTCACAATATTATCCTTATCAAATCAAAATAACTGATGAAAATCTGCTTTAAATTCTTAAAATGTCTCTAAAACGACACAGAAACCAGTTTCTTGGCTAGAAACCTACTGTATTTTCCACACTATAAGGTGCACTTAAAAGCCTTTAATTTTCTCAAAAAGCGACAGTGCGCCTTATAATCCGGAGCGCCTTATATATGGATCAATTGGTAAAGATTGAATTTATCTGTTTTGTTGACATTCCCTTAAGCACAGCTCTATCTAGTGGATGCATAACGCAACCCCAGTCAAACGTTTGACTGCAATATCTTCTATTCTATGCGCCTTATAATTCGGTACGCCCTATATATGAAAACAGTTCTGAAATGGGACATTCATTGAAGGTGCGCCTTATAATCCAGTGCGCCTTATAGTGCGGAAAATGTGGTACTTTTTGTGTTGGTAAACTGTAAAGAGGCAAAACCTTGTGGTTTTGCCTCTTTACAGTTTACAGAACATGCCAAATATCTATATCAAGAACGGATAATTTCACATTTTCATGTAGAAAAAAAACCACCTGGTTTTAAATCATAAGACATTTGATTAAAAATGTTCTTTCAATTCTCAGTTTTATTATGACAATTGGCAAATTAACTGTTCAATGTCTCTAAAAATGCACTGAAATCACTTCATGTTATTGTATTATTATTATTTTTTTATTTTGCGCTTTTTAATAATTGGATCTTTCTGTTTTCAGGTACGAGTTTGGATCTGCCATCTTCATTGCCTGGGCTGGAGCGTTCCTGGCCGTCATCGGAGGAGGTATGCTGGCAGCATCCTGTCCCCGGGAGAAATCCACGCCAAAGTATCCCATCTCCAGGCCCCCCAGCAGCAAGGAGTACGTTTGAGCACGATAGTACTCTGCGCTAGAGGCTGAAGGAACACTTGGACACTCATGCTCGTCCAACTCAGAGATTGAAACTTTGAAATGCTGTATTCCAGGAGGCTTTTTTAATTAGTTTTTATTTTGTATCTTAGTTTCTTCAGGGTTCCCCCTGTGATGTTACTGTAATACTATGAGAAGCAGTACAAGTTTTAAATATTAGCCGTTTACTCGTAAGAATTGTCCCACTGGCCTTGCCTGGAAACAGCAGAGTGGTGTACTTTCCACTCGGCTGACACTTGTAAAGCACTAAGTTAAACTCCATTTTATCGTTCAATTTGTTATGTGGTGAATGTTTGACTCGCTGCATTATTAGAGTTCATGCGTTTGAACGCACTGAGCAGAAATCAGACATGACAGTGGACGACTTGTGAGCCATTTATTTCAGTGGAGGCTTCATGTGTTAATAGTTCATCATCTGGCACCTGATAAAACAAGTTTCTTCCCATGTTTTTTGTGACCCATTTACATGAACAAGACGAATAACGGACAACACTGTAGACTAGATCACGTTAACCACATGCTGTGACGTTGTCATGTATAAACCACTGCTTACTGACTGCTTTATTGCCAAATATTGTTTTTTTTTACGGACACGCAGCATGTGAAATCCATTTCTCAACATGTTCTGCATCTGATTATTGTTTGTGTGAATGGGCTTGGCTTCTGATCGTTTTTTTTTATTTACAGTAGCTGTTGCTGCATGTTTCGTTTTTAAAAACTTTTTAAATGTGTGATTTGCAGAGTTATTGTTGTACATAAAATAAAAGTGAAAAATATATTGTTTCTGGGTCTGGACATTTTTATTAATACAACATTTTTTATTAAAATTGAGTTTAATGTTTGCTGCACAATTCAAATATGAATCAGTTCAAAGATTTCAGAGTGGAAGTGTGAGTTGTATACTTGCCTAAATACAGGTTTAAAACACGGAAAGGGTACATAAGTAGTATAAACAGTATCTATATACTAAAAGTATATTTGAAGTACTGTATAGTACTATACTAAAAGAATCTTGAAAGCCTACCTGTGAAACAAAAAGGACAAAATAGTCTCAAAGTCAACATTTGGTACCTCAATTTAGATTCAATTAAGTTATGTTCCTGTTAACTAATACAATCTTACAGGTAATCGACAAATAAAACTCAGTTTTAGAGTCTAAATAAGTACGTCACTCAGTCAGTACATGGTAGTCACCCACAACAGAAACTGAAAACCCACAGTGGGTGGTTGTGTATCATTATTTTGCTGTGAACCAGCTCACAGGCATGTTGTGCACTTGTGAAACTGCCTTTTTCCCTCCCTGGAAACTTAAGTTTGTCAACTGCTCACTCCTCCAAACCAAATTCCATAGAGAAAATGTTGCATTCTTATCTTGCTGTGCAGGACACACCTTTTTTCTAAGTAAGTTTGTGTCACTAAGGTAAACCGAAAGAAGGATTTAATATGCTGAATACAAAACATAAGAATACTTTATTCTTCATGGAATTTGGTGCAGCAGAGTGATTTACAAAGCTACACAAAACCTAGTTTCCAGTCAGCAAAGGCTGTCTAACAGTGAGATAAAGTGGCAGATATTACTCTTAATACATTGTAGACTTTAAACTGATCAGAATTAAGGATGAGATTAAGTCAGATTATGGAATACAAGCAGGCTCACACAGACAACTGTGCAACACAAATCTCTGTTGCTTCGCTTTGCCAAGACATAGTAAGATCCTAGCCAACAGTGAGAAGACAAAAAACATGGCACAAATCATGAAGCTTTTCCTTTGTGCTTTTGCAGTGTTCAGTCAAATCCAAATATGATAACAATGTGCAGGGGTCATTCAGCGCACACACAAAAAAAATGAGTGAATATTGTGGCAGATCCTTGACAAACAGATGTGATTAATCAGGGAGTGGGCTGCAAGGTGTGAGTGATGATAAAAGTGTTTCAGTGGGAGGATAAAGTGATAAATCTTTTTTTACATTGCAACGACTGAATTACAAGATACTTGACCATGACCTTAACAATAAGGCTCACAAAGACCATTAAGATTAACCTTAATAAATGTGTCATTATATTCAATGCTTATTCAGTTCTTTCATAAACGGTTATCACTGCGTTATTAGCTTTACAAACCTAGAACGTATGAAAAACCGACCCTGAATAACATTAACAATAATAAAGTTTCTAATCACATTTATCTATCTATAAAGCAAGTTGCGCATGTGTGTCTGTGACGGGCATATCTCACTGACCGTTCGCCAGTTCGCCCTAAGACTTTGGATATGGGTTGAGCATGGCCCAATGGTGTGCATCCTTGATTTTCACATTTTTTTTAGTTATTTTAAATTTTTTGCTGATATATCACGCTACATCGGGCATGCAGCAGCTCATCAGCAGCAGTTGCTCCGTCTGTCAAAGAGCGGTGGGAGTAAAGAGGCTGTCCTCATGGTGAGTGAGTCACTTTTACATGGTTCACCATTCCATTCACCAATATGCAAGCACATATTTCTTTAGCATTAGCATGCTACAATTCTGCAGCTAACTTGGTGAACCAGTTTCCAAAGGTAAGCTAGCGAGGCTATGGTTAGCATTAGCGAAGGGCTAAACCTCATTAGGCACAACGCAAATTTCTTAATTTTCGATTAGCATTAGCGTAGCAAGCTGTTGTGACCAGGCAGGCAGTGGCTCATCAGCAGCAGCTGTGCTGTCTGGGGCTGCAAAGTGGGAGAGGCTGGGCTAACTTAGCAGCCCGTTTCCAAAGGTAAGCTAGCAATGCTATGATTAACTATTAGCATTAGGGCTAACACAAAATAAACACTGTGCAACCTCATTAGGCTAGCTACGCTAATGGAAAAATCCCAAAAATTGCGTTGTCTTATGAGGTTGGCGCTCATATTATATTAGCCTTTACATTCCTCAACATTCATTACCATAACTGAAAAATCTTCTTCAGCGCCCACAACATACTTCCTATGGACACTGCACTAGTTAATGCACCCAAAAAATGTGTCACGGTGACAATATCACAAACGAGAAACACCAAAATATCCACGATTCATTTTATTAAATCAAGTCCATCCTAACCCAACACACAATCAAGTTAAAACAAACTCGTTTCTTGTTCACATGGAATGATCCGCTTTCAGAAAGTTAACAGACGCTTTTCAACCCAACTTAAACAAATATAAGGACATAATGTGTTGATTCTTTGATGACAAGTAGGCTTTTATTTTTAGACGATACGTGCAATTAAGTCTTGGAAAAGTTTTAGGCGACTCATAAAAATAACTATTGCAAATTCCTTCATTCAGTCACTCAACACGTTTTTGCCCCTTCGGCCTATTGGACGTCAGTAGTCATGAAAACATTTGAACTAAGAGGTGCAGGCTGCTGCATCATCTGTGAATGGGAAAAATACTTTCTTGTTTGTCTCGTGTGTTTTTACATGTGTGTAATGGACAGATACACAATTTATTGCCCTTGCATACAAATGCTCCTGAAAATGTGCCAACAATTTTATTTACACATTTACAAAGCTTTATATTTTCAAAGTTGGTTCTCGTGGGGGTTTATTCAAGAAACGGATGTATTTCTCTGCCCCAGTGAGAGTTAACCGTCACCATCCACATCACCGCTGATCCAGTCTCTTCATACCGAGACTGGATTAGACCAAATAGATACATGACGACAGAAGGGGATTTGAGTTTGGCTTTTTGAGGGTTTTACGAGGTGCTATGGATATAAAGAATTCATAAAAAGAGACGATAAAACTAATGACGTTTATTTGGGCTGTTATTTAGTTTCCTTCAGCGTTTCTCTCCACTTCCACAGCTCTGCAACATTCTGAAAGAAAACCATAAGGAAGGTTAACAGGATGATTTAACCAGAAAACACATCTGCTCTTTCTGCACATGTTACTTTTAAGTCTTTAACTTTATTTTCTTCCAGGTAAAAAATTAATTCAATTTTGTACCTTGGCATCTGAGACTTTATATCCATTCTTCACAAAGTTCTCAAACTTAGGCTGGAGTTTCGGTAATGTCACTCCCTGTAAAAGAAACAATATTCGTCATTATAAAATTATCAAATCCACACAGAAGAGGAGTAATACAACTTCTAAAACTACAAACCTTCTTCACTGCCTCCATTAACTTGGCTTTAATCTCAGGAAGTGTTAGAATCGCTTTGGGAGTAGGTGGGGTTTTAGGCGACTTCTCGCCTTTGCCCTTCGCCTGCTTTGCTGGTGTGTTGGGTTTTGATCTCTTGCCGTTCTGAGCGGTTGACTGTTTGGTTGGTGTTGGTTTGGCCTGTACACAACAAAACGTTAGAGAAAATAAGATGCAGTGGGATGTTCGGCGACTGCAGGCAAGACAGACTGTAAATCCTGTTCCATTACCTTAACGGGTGACTCTTCCTCCTCGCTCTCCTCCTCATCATCATCATCATCCCTGAAAGAACAGAATCAAGTATTGGAATCATGGTTGAGGTGAATACCACATACCAAGAATAGGGGAGAAAACAGTTAATGTTTTCTCCTACAGAAGAAAAGACAAGGACAGGACAGCTGACTCTTGGCGCACTTTGCTGAAAGGTTTACGTTAATTGTAATCCTTGTCCTTTACAGGAAGCATGGTTTAATGAAGTCCGGGAAAAAAATCTTCACACCATCCAGAGTGTCTGCTCCTCTTCATCAAATTCTGCCACTGCTGTTGAGATGGTTATTAGTCGTTGGCAGCAGCTTCAAATTACCGGGAGGTGACAATGCTTTTTTCTCCCCTCTCTGGCAGAACGTCGTATTTAAACGCTGCTCGACTCAGTAAGAATGGCAGATCTGACTGCTGGAGATGATAAGCAGCAGTGGTAAGAAGGGGAAACTTGTCCTCAAGAGGACTGAAGAAGTTATGACACCTAGTGGTCAAGTGGCATATTGCAACAGACGAAATAACATTTTCCTCTAAAGGGGAGAAAAGGTCAGAACGTTGCGTTATGAAGCCGGACACTCACTCATCCTCGTCGTCATCGTCGTCTTCATCCTCGTCGTCCACATCCATTTTCATTTTTTTCTGCAAGGAGATAAATTTTGGTCATTTCAACTGTGATGCAAAGATAATAGAGGGAACACTTCGAGCCGAGTCTGGACTTGATACTAACCTGAGATTTCAGTGCAGGAGAGGACGCAGGCCTTTTCTTTGATGTTGTCACTTCCTCTCCCTCCTCTTCTTCCTCTTCATCATCATCTTCATCAAAAGACTGATCAGCGTCCATTACTTTAAAAGCAAATCAAAAATGTTAAGACTCTCCTCCTCCACTAATAGTGCACCAAATTTTGATACAACAAACTTTCTCAAACAAATACTCACTGACGAGGTGTTGTCCACTGATATGGATAGGACCTGGACCAGAACCAGCCTTCAGACGGAAAACTGCAGGCGGTGTGATTGTGAAACTTCCGAGACAAACCTGTGACAAGAGTCAAGCGAGTTATCATTAGAGAGGCCGTTGGTGCGTTTTCACAGAGCAAAGGATCACACGTTTATCAGCGTTGTCGAGAAGATGACGTTTACTCACACTGGGCAGGGTTGAAGGTTTGAGCGAAACCAGGACGGCTGTGACTTTCTGACCCTCTGCGTCGTGTCCTTCCACCTCCACTGTGTGAAGTTCATCTTTTGTGGTGGAGTCCACACAGGCCTACAGAAAAAACATCAAAGTTCACAATGAACCCTTTTGCATTATGGTTCCAAAGGATTTAATGTTACTTGTTAAAAACTTGTGCTGTCTGGATGGTGCACATACGATAATCTAACACAGAATCCCATTTCTATATATTTGAGACCTTTTACAGTTAGGGGCATCACGATTATCCAAATCCTTGATTCACAACTCGATTCTTGGCATTTCTTTCTCTCGCTTAGCCAATTTATCCTCGTCTAGCTTAGTCCAAGATCATAAGTCATTTAATTTTTCGGTCCCATTTTGATCGTCTACATGGTGTCATGACTGATATGTCCATCATTTGTTTCCAATGTACAACACTAAGGCCGAAGCATCAAATGTAAATAATTTATTAACAATATGAAAGTAATACTAACCAGTCAATCAGAAACTTACGGTAAAAAGAAGAAAGACTGACCTCGAATTCTGTAGTGTGGGTCCAGTGCTCTAATTAAATGTTTAATTTATTTTAATTATTTTCCACCACTGAAAAAGGTTGCATGCCTGATGCGACAAACGTGTCAACAGTTGCTGAATTTCGGAGCGACCGCTCAATAAACAGGAAGTTGTCACAGGTATGTAGCGGCTGTCCGTCTTGAACTCGCTCCCCGTCAACAACCAACAAAATAATTGCAACCATCTAACGTTTGTCAGATTATGAACATTAGATAACTATTATTATTTCGTCGGATGTCGACAGGGAAAACTTGGGGACAGCAACTCCAAGCCTGTGATGACTTTGAATCCATTGAGCAATCACTCCAAAACTCAGTAGCCAATCAACAGGCACACCAGGAAAAAACGATTAAATTGATTTTATTTTCTTCATAAAAAGTGTTTGCTTTGCAAAAAGCGTAATTTGAAAAATTAGATCAATACCCACGTATTCAACCACTGCTCGATTAAGTAAGAACGGCAGATCTGACTGCGGGAGACTATAAGCAGCGATGGTAAGGGAGAAACATGGGCATTTAGTCGAGTGCATAGGGGTATTTTATGATTTTTAAAAGGCAAAAAAAAGGCTGCAGGTGAACAGTTGCCCTGAAGTTACACTGCTCACTGTATAATGTGTATAACAGTTATATAAAAATCATGTCCATCACCACTGCTTACCATCCTGAGATCAAGCTGATGCTCTAAGTCGTCATCTTCAGGATTGAACTCCACATCTTTTCCAGCCTCCAACACGCAGCCTGCGAGAAAGAGTTTACAGCATTAACACAACACCACAAATGTTGCAGACACAAGACATTTGAAGCTCTGATATTTACTGACATCAAGTCAAAGCGAAAGTGAGACTTTTTACATCAGCGAAGACAGCGTGCTCCACGTAAGTGTGCACCTACGATTATACGTGTGGCATTAATTCATTTTAAAACAAATGTACGCAGTTAAACCTACTGATGCGTCAGTGTGTGCACATTATAGCGTTAAGGTCACGTGGGGTTACAAGGATAAGATTTACACATCAGAGCTGTTCACGAACCGCAGGCGGCGCCATGTTGATATCAAACACGTGTTACGACCACGCTGTTCAGCGGGACACACTACTACATTTAGCAGACGCGTTTATTCAAAACGACTTTTTAAAAAAAGGTAATTACGATAGATAATATCGGGAAGAAGTCTTCTAGATACGAACAGTGGACTGACAGAGGGTAGGAGTGCAGAAGTGGATCTAAGCGCAGAAGGAGATGGGGCTAAGTAAGGTAAGTGCTAGGACAGAAGATGCTCTCGGAAGAGCCGGGTCTTCTACTACAACCTCCTCCTACAATTTTACATTTCACTCTCACTAACAACATAACATTTCACACTTATAATGCCATTTTAACTTTACCACTTGAGCGTCACCGTCCATTTTGAGGAGGTTACACGACTTCGTTTTCTCTTTTCTGCTGTGCTAACGGCAGTCACTCGCGAAGACCGAGACTTTGTCCGAGTTAATAATAATAATAATAATATTAATATCCCAGGAAAAGAAAACCCCACACATGACTTTATCTCACCGTAAAGAAACGTCTGTGGCGCCATTGTTTCCTCGTTCATGCTGTCCATTGTGGATGCTTAAATAAAAGCTATAGGTCTGCGGTGGAAGACTGACTAACTACAACTGAAGCACCACACGTGGCTGAGCAGCAGTCGCCTCCGGTCTTCTTCTGCTTCCTCCGAACACAAAGTGCGACACACCGCGGTACGGCGGTGCAGAGCAGACTCTTCTTCTTTTTTGAAGTTTTTTTGTTGCATTACCGCCACCATCTGGTATATGGAGGACGAAACCTGACATATAAATAAATAAAGAAATGCTTTACATTTATTTATTTATTCCTGTATTTATTTATTTAGGACGAGACCTGTCATATCAATAAATGAATAAATAGATAAATAAATTAATGCATAAACAAATGCATAAATAAATAAATAAATTTATTTATTCATGCATTTGTTTATGTGTTTATTTATTTATTAATTAATTAATTAATTTATTTATTTATTTATTGATTGATACGTCAGGTCTCGTCCTCCTGGTAGGGAGTGTGTATGAAAATACTACTACTGCAAAGTAAATTATTAGTAAAGTAGTAATAGTAGTCAATTATTACTATTATTATTATTATTATTATTATTATTATTATTATTATTAATAATAATAATAATAAAATAATACTAATAATACTAATAAATTATTTGTATTATTATTTTTAAATATATATATACATTTCTCTCTCTCTCTCTCTCTCTCTCTCTCTCTCTCTCTCTCTCTCTCTCTCTCTCTCTCTCTATGTACATATGTACATACACACATATATATATGTACATACATAGATCTGCCTGTATTATGTGTATTGATTCTGAATAGTTAATCATGTATAAGCTTGAAATTCTTGCTCAAGATGTGTTATATAATAATTATAATAATATCATTTCTCCCACTAAAATATCAGCTGTGCAACTTTAAAAAATACATTTTTTTACAAAGGCAAATATTTAATTGCTAATAATGTGCACTGTTTTGTTTTTATGCACCTCGGCACCACCCAGTAATAAAACCATTGACACATCCTGAAAGGAAATAAAACACCACACCAATTAAAAAAAAAAATGTATGTATTTATTTTATGGCTTAACTTCTTGTTTTTTTTACTGTATGACATAAAACAGCTCTGCTCTAAACCACGACGTCACATGGATGTAACACACAGCGACGAGCGGCTCCAAAAACAACAATGGTTAATATTTTAGTGTCTAAAACTACTTTGTAGCCCGGTGAGATTTCTGCTATGCTGCTTTTAAACACACCGTGACTCACAGACCATCCATCTGTAGGAGGCAACGTTTCACGTATATGTGCGTCAGTGTGACAACATGGATTTGGACGAAGCAAACAGTACCGCATGTTCACATGTACAGATAGAGCCGTCCTCAGTGTCATCACAGGATCACATTCTGAAACCGACAGTCCCTGCTTTTTTACCAAAACTTCATCAGGAACAGAATTTCATCTAGATTTTTGTCAGTAAATGATCACGATGTGCAAAACTAGAACATTTGTATTTCCTATTGACTTCACAATGATTTAACATGTTTGATTTCATCTCAAAATGTAAACATTTATATCACAATTTTTTTTGACACACTGATTTGACCACAAGAAGCAAGGTCAAAATACAGTATAAAGGAGCTTTATAAAGCCACTTCTTTCTTTTCACAAACAAAACAGAAAGACTTGGTCACAAAAACACAGCAATAAGACCCACAGAAAGTGCTGTTTCAAATTTCTTTAACTGGACACTGAGAGACACCTAACAACAACAAACAAATTGATTTAGCAGGCAAGCAACAGCCAGGTCAAAAATTCTATGTGCATAATGAGATGACTATAGAAATCCTTATGGCCAAATTCCCATAGCAACCTTTGGAGTTAAAGCAAAAAGATCTTACCAACATGCAATTATTGTTGCTGATTGAACAAATAGCTCCTTACTGATGCAGTGCCGGAGCATCTTAATTTTTAACAAGTCAATCTTTAGTCCGTGAGATAGAGATAGATGAAGAATGGTGTGTTGGGTCCCAGTCTTTGTATTCTGTGGTGAAAACTCCATAACGAGGCTAAAAAGCATTCCAGTCCAGTCCCTACAAGTCGAGTCTTTGTGGGTTTGGCTGTATCCTGATCACAGCTGGATGAGAGGGAATATTAGGATGGACTGGACTGGACCTATTGCATTCCACACACATGCACCCACACCGAGCTGTCTCATTCGCCAAGTCTTTGTCTCCATCCTACATCACATTTTCAAACAGCTGCATGGATCTCATCATGGTTTCATCCTGGGGAGAGAGAGGAGACAAATAATCATGTAGAATTAGAACCTTTACTTCCGTTACCCAGTGTTGTATGAGGCCCTAACACCTTTTCTAGCAGAAGAAATAAAGATGATTATAGATTACCTCCTGACAGGCTATAACAAACTCCTCCAAAGTCACCACTCCGTCTTTGTTTTTGTCCATTTTCTGCCAAAAACAAGAGGAGAAAAGAAACAGAACATGATATGAGTCAGATTATGTCAAATATCCTCAGGAAACTACGCACCAGACTACAACGTATAGTAACAATCACTCTGTGTGTTGCTTTGGACCACAGGGATTTTGATGGACAATCACATAAAACTTAATCAGCCTTATCTGAAAACTTGCACAAAGTGTCTCAATAAAAAGAGTTGAATTTGGGAATCTACTGGAGTGTGAGAAATGTAAAAGTCTTGAGTGTTTAAGTAGCCGTGGTAACATAATGACATGGAAACGAATCAACTCTCACCGTTAACAAAATGTTAATGCTATGTTCATTTAACCCTATAAAGCCAAACATATCATATGTGATACATGCGTTTTTGAGCCCTCCACATGAGTAGTTTGACCATTTTTTCCCTGAAAAACCCGATGTATAAAATTATGGGATACCCGGCAGAGATGCAAACACTGCTTAGGCTACTTTATCCATGTGTACTGTGAGAAATGCAGAGTGCATCGTTTGAACAACTGTTTTCAAGCCAACTAGCACTCAAAATAAAAAGGTTGTGAACCACATAGTGAGTAAAAATAACTGAAATGTTATGTCTTCCAGACTTCCACCCTACCTGTTCCATTGCTGCATTATTTTTGTTGGAATAGGTGGATTTGTTTGTGTATTTTTTTGTTCTTTGAGTGACCCACTGTATCAAATATGATACAAATTAGAACTCCTATATGGAAATTGATATTTGAAAAAACAGGGACAGTCCAGGTTCTTAGATGAATGGTTTGTTCAAAGTACTGAGACACAGTCTGTGCAGGCACAACCCTTTCCTACTTGAAACTGAAATTTGTCAACCGCTCACTCGCCACAAACAAGTTTCACGCATGCAAATCTGTTTGTGTTTTTCCATCACAGCACGTGAGTTGTTTTATCCGCTGGCCTCCTTCAGTGAGATCAAATGTGTTCCTGTGTGACTTTGATAAGTTTGTGTCATGTAGATCAATCCAAAACGAAGGGTTTCAAATACCAAACGAAGGCAGCAGTAGATCAGTCAGAAAAGACTGTCTAACCTAAGAGCCTAAAAGAAAAAAAATGTGACGCCAACACCTAATAAAATGGTAAGTGCATGGTTACAGGTGGAAAAGCTCAATCTCAAATCTCAAGGCTTCAAAACAGGAATTCAGAGGTGACCCCATACAACCAAGAAACCTTTTTTAAAAAACAAAACAAAAAAACAACCATAGTTTTTACGTTAACTGTGTGTTTAACCTGGAAAAAGGCATCCACGTGCTGCTGTGGGACATCCCCCTTCAGTGCAGGGTAGGTGTACTTTCCCATCATGTCATAAATGGCTCTCACTATCTCAGTCATTTCCTGGAAGAGAGGAAATATGTTGTGTTCCCACAGCTCAATGACAAACACCTTAACAATGAGAGCACAGTCACAGACTCACTTCTCTGTTTATGTATCCATCTCTGTTGATGTCATACAAGTGAAACGTCCACTCCAGCTTCTCCCTCAGCGTCCCCCGCAGCAGTATAGACATCCCCATGACAAAGTCCTGAACACAGGAACAGGGTCAGATTCTAGGAGCAAATAATAGATTATATATTGTATAATATTACAATTCTATTACATTTTTCTTACCTTAAACTTAATGGCGCCATTGTTTGATGTGTCAAACGCATTGAAAAGATAATGTGCATACATGCGTGCATCTGAAACACACACAATAAATCAGTGTGTGGTCTCACCTTTAAAAAGAGAGATGTGCATGACGATTATTCAGAAATGGTGCACTTTACCTCCATGAGGGAAGAACTGGGAGTAAATTTGTTTAAATGTGTCCTCATTTACGACTCCACTCGGACATTCCTGTGAAAGAGGAAAACAAGTGAGGTTACTCACTGATTTCTTACTCACTCGACCCTTATTATAGATTAAGACTTGACACTTCAATTATAGTTTTGTGAAGTGTGGGAGTATGAAGCACAGCACAGTACAGTACACCTCTGCCCTGGGAGCCTGCAGCCAACGGCGTCTTACTCTTATTGACATCATGGCTGCCGGCAAGGTTTTAGCCACTCAACAAGACTTAAAGGTGCCATATGTAAGAATGTGGCCAAAAACGGTTACAACATTCAAATTCAAAATACAGAGTTCTTTTTAGGTTTCGTTTTCTGACGTAACTGGCCACCCGTGGTTGCTTGGCAGCTGAGACTCTACTGAATGCAATTATTGGTTGATGGCGGTAGGTGGCGCCACATGCCAAAACATGATTTCAAAACAAAAACATGATTTGCAGTCTGCAAAATATTTTTTTGATGCAAATATTTTGGCTGTACAGTTGTTGTTGTTGTTGTTGGTGAGTTCAGTTTGTTATATGAACATTATTCCTGAGTCTCTGTGACATATTAGGAGGATTTTATGGCCAGTTGCTTTAGATTTATTACATAATGCACCTTTAAGTTTGTAAATGTGATGCTTTATATTGCTGGACATAACTGACGTTAGTAAACCGCTCACTCTCCTGCACCAAAATCAGCAATTTTAGCTGACAGGAGTGACACAGAAGTTGCTAGACTACTGTTGCCTCATTTATGTTTCTGTCACTTGTGAATCCAAACGAGGGTTTTCAAACACCAAAGTCACATATTTATCAATTTGAAAATCTGTACTGGACAGGACAGGTAAAAAAGAAAGAAAGAAAAGAGACAGCCCATCCAAATGTGAGATATACAGTAGCTCGAAGCATATTCTTAAGCAGGTTTGATGATTTTATTTGATGAACCTTTTGTCAAATGGCTAAAATCTCCTTTCCTTTTGTCCCCTCATGGCAGCCATGTTTTCAGTGAGAATAAGCATCGATTTCTCAAGCTGGAGTGATGCAATTTATGGTTGTCTGAGGAGGAATATACTTTATTGTTTTTCAGGGAAACGTCTCAATAATTTGACAACAATTCATTTTAGTACAAATACTGTTGGTATTCAAATGCTGAATCTCTACGACTTCAATTTATGAGTGGTTTTTTCAATTATAAGTAGCCCATGTGTTATGTCCTGTCCAGGAGAAGCCGAGGCATAACGTAAAAAATACTCCAAAAATAGCCACAGAACCGCTGAACCAATGAAGTGTGTTGTCTTTAAAGGTGCATTATGTATTAAATCTAAAGCAACTGACCATAAAATCCTCCTAATATGTCACAGAGACTCAGGAATAATGTTCATGTAACAAACTGAACTCACCAACAACAACAGTACAGACAAAATATTTGCATAAAAAAAAAACATTTTGCAGACTGCAAATCATGTTTATGTTTTGAAATCATGTTTTGGCATGTGGCGCCACCTACTGCCGTCTACCAGTCATTGCAGTCAGTAGAGTCTCAGCTGCCGAGCAACCACAGGTTGCCAGTTACGTCAGAAAACGAAACCTAAAATACTTTGGTATTTTGAATTTGAATGTAGTAACCGTTTTTGGCCACATTCTTACATATGGCATCTTTATCTAAATATACATAATCTAACCGGAAAATAAACACATCTTACCTGACTATTCTCAAAATCAAAGTACAACAAATGACCTCCCACCACTTGATCCGTTCATTCAGAAGAAGCAAACAAGAAACAAAGCCCCACACACAAAACAATACTAGCAAAACTGCACCGTGTTGTGCCTGAACCAATGAATCTTATACTATAGAAAGTTTTTTTTAAAAGTAGTGTGTGATTACATTCTTGAAACCACGATAGAGGATCTGCAGCTCCTGTTTGGTGAAGTTAGTTTGGGCTTCCAGAAGCTCAAGACCCTCAGGTCTGTGACACACTATCGTCAACTCCAGCTCGTCGTCCAGCTTATCTGCAGGAAAGAGAAAAAGAGATGTATCTCATGTCAAGACATTTGTAATCCCTGTTTAACATATAGTCTATCCAATCTTTAGAAATCTTTAATAGACAGGCAAGAAAGTCAGGTAAAACGTATAGTCAGCAGCAGAAGTGAGTGGAGCTGCAGAAAAATGAGACCAAAATAGATTAAATAGAGAGAGAAAATGATGGGATTAAAGCAAACAGCTGACTTGAGTTTCATGTGCATAGTACATGTGCACATGTAAATACTAGTATTGCACATTATGTGCATTTTCCTTAACAGCTGAAAATTGCAAGTCTTTCTCCTACTTTAAATTCTAAACATTCTATATTAGCAGCCAATGTGAGTCTAATACAAAATACTTTGCATGATGTGTGCCCTTAACTAGTATACATTGTACATCATAAGGTCCCAAGAATTAGCACACAGGCAAATATTGCTATCTATAAATATCTCAGAGTTTAAATGATATCTATATTTTACAGCAATTTTAAACTTACTTACAACATTTTAAATTGTATTTATTTATATTTAATGACATTTCACAGCCCACCTGCACACTTTGGGGTCTAAATGTCAACAAATCATTTGTGCTACAGCTTATGTTGGTGAAATTATGACAAAACATTCATTGTTTACAAACTATAAAATCCATACTGATTTTTTTTTTTTCTTGACGAACAGAACATTTTCACCCAATCTTTCACACATAATCTATATTTGTTTTGTTTTTTGACAGCATTTTGAATTCTGCCCTCATGTAAACTATTGCAATCTGTGGGGAAATGTCACCTGTAAACAACTCATTTGCAATTGAATAAGAACTTTATCTTTGTAACAACAAATGATTAACATCTCAGGGTCAAATTTTCCACTGTCAGAGCTATAGTCCCCATTGCTACATATTGGTTGTCGGCCAATAGGATATTACTCAGACTGATTCCATAATACACCAGCCATTATACTGTCATTAGTGTAATATGTGAATAATTTCTTCCTCCTCTTTGCTCCTGTTGCTATCTCCTGGACAGCTGTTGCCATGAGGAAGAAAGTGGGTGAAATTTCTTTTTGTGAGAATAACAACTTTTCATCATATGTCAGGGAGGGTGGAGGGGAGTTTTTCTGCCAGGATGCTTTAAGTGTGATCAGACACAGATGGAATCGAGTGAAGGTGAGGAAAAAGAAGGAGTCTGAGGTGTTGATTAGAGGAGGGGTGAGAGAGAAGGTGGGAGTGTGAAGAAAGGAAAAAAAAAAAACGAGAGGAGAGATGGAGCACAGCACATGGCAGAGCAGGAGGGCACAGTATGTTTGAAGCCTGTAAAAAAGACGTAAAACAATTGATCTCAGAGGTAAAAATGAATATATACTTTAAATCCTCATTCTCAATCCTCAAAGTCAACAGAGTTGTTAATGATTAATTAATGATTAGATAATGGTCAGTAAGCATAAAAGTAATCAAGAGTGATCAGCTAATCATCAGTTTACGGTTGGTTATGGCGTACATATAAATCAAATGTCATGTTTAGATAATTTTTCCAATACTATGTTAAATCCTACAGCGTATACAGAGGGTATAAGAATGTACAATATAGAGTGTCTTATATACTTTTTTTCAGCACAATCTAGGCAAAAAAAAATCACCAATATAAACACACCTTAGTAAAAAGTACTCAATTAAAAAAATAAAATAAAAATTGGATTGAATTTGTGATATTTGGAAATAAATCACGTTTCAAAGTTCACTTGCAAAAATAAAAGACAATTATGTGACTTCTGCACAATTATTGCTACTTTATATCACAGCTAAAAATGCAATTTAAAATTAATCAATCAAAAGCACTTTAGAAAAAAAGTCTATATATGTGACCTATAAACACACACCCCCAGGATGTCCATATAAGGAGTTGTGTGTTATTCCCCTAGCAAATTACCATGTGTGCACCTGCGGCACAGATCCAGACCATGTCAGTACTAAGGGCTAATGATTAGCATCCTATATAAGACTTACATGGTCATAATTGACCATATGTATTGATTAACTTTATTATTATAATAATAGTTAATACATGATTAATTACAGTACAAGTAATGCTTATTCTGAATAACTTCGTAAACTGGAATAACATTAATAAGTGGTTGGCTAAAACATACATTGCCTGTTAGTAAATACTTATAACAGCATGAAGTTATTGTTAATTAATATATTACTGTTGCTTAATGTTAAGTGTTACTGCTGTAATTTTTTTTACATGTACTGTGTTTTGATGCAACATTTATAGTGCTGCTGTATTTATTTTCTCTCCTGGGAATCTTGCCATTCATCGTTTCCGAATTGGCACCATGGCACAAATTTTGAGTGAGAAAAGAAAGCCGTTGACCCTTCCCCCTATTGCATTTAAGGATGCTTGTTTTCTTTTAAACAAGGACAAGTGAAAACAGACAATACTCATTGCTCTCACCTTGTAAGCTTGTCAGAGAGAGAGTAATTGCTTTCTTTGCTGCCTCGGCAACTATATATTCTCTCTCATGCTGCCAGACGTTCATCCTTCATCATGGCTGAGTGTTGTTTCGCTCGCTCTTTTATTCCCTTACAACCTAGTTTCCATGACAACAGGCTTCTCAAGCATAAGGCCGGGGAGGTAAGATATGTGAGCTGCGTTTTAATTCACGAGCACCAGCCTGAACCCTCCAGTTTACTCCTTGTTTCTCACTTGTTACGACTCGCGCACGTTCGCATACAACAGGCACTCATATACTGTATATGCACACAAAACAACAACAACAAAAAAACACACCCACACACACAAGGACAAAGTCAGGGACAGTGATTTTGCTGTCTAGTTCTCAAGGACATCCGACATCTGTGATACACTGTAATCTCCCCATCAGGACGCACAGCACATATGCTGTACCTCACAGCTACGTATACATAAGTGGGGGAGGACTTGTATCTGCTGTAACATTTTGAGTACTTCTTCTTGCTCCATATTTCCCATAAAAGTGTGCATTAAACCAATTACAATAAACATTTACATGGAATTCAGTACCAGCTGATTACATGCATATTATTGCTGCTTTCTGATGCCATGTGCAACACGTAGAAAATAAGAAAAAACAAACACAGTCTTTTCTCTCTCTCTCACAGTTTAGTCTAGCTGTTTCTGTTGCTCTTCTCTCCGTCTCTGTTGACGTACCTCTGGATGGTCTTCTCTGCTTGGTTTGCATGGTCAAAGTGCCCACCACTGCTCCCATGTTGTCACCGTGGAAACCAGCCTGCTCAAACAACTCACAGAGTAACAGTCATCTATTTCTGACGGGGATTTGGCTTCCCTGTTGTTCTGTCTTCATGTGCCGCCGCAGCTCTTGATCTCTCTTAAAGGGGCTTTGCCCCCTGCTGGGTCTTTCTCCCTGCTCTCAGATCAGCCACTTATTAAGGACTCCTCTCTCAATTCGAGCTCATTTGTCTTTGGATTTCTGATCTTTCTCCGAGAGCTGCTCCCGCCTTCCTGCGCCACTCCCTCTCTACCGTGGCTCGCTCTACAGTCATCTGTCAGCCTTTCCCCCTTCTTTCTTGCTCCCTGTCTGCTCATGCCTTCATGTTATTGGGAGATGCTGCAGTAATAACACAAGTGATGAGTGAATAGTAGCAGAGAGAGGACATTAATTTAAAGCTCATCTCATTCTCATTTTCTGGAGACTGACTCTAGATTACTGGCCTATTCGTCATCTTAATCATACAACATATCTTCACCGTGATGTAATAAAAATGTTATGGGGTCTTGCTTTGTGTCCTCATAAGGAAGACAACTCCCCATAATGGGAGTGTGTAGATTTAGGTCCTGACAGGTCCAGAAAAGGTCAGAAAGAGGTGAAAAATAGAAGCACACACTTGTTGATGATTTAAGTTAATTTATAGATGCACTATGAGTGGTCATCAGGACTAGAAAAGTGCTATATAAATATAAACAATTTACCAAACTGAGTGTATATATAACAATACTATTTGTTGTGAAGGCTGTTCAAGTCATGTGTCCCTTATCTGGACCTTGTCAGGACCAGTAGAGACCAAAGGAGACCAGGATCTGGTCAAGTTAGGGCCAAGATTTGAATTGTGGTGATGCACTATTATGGTTATGGTCTCCATTTGTGGTGTAGCATTACAGTGCCACTCACAGGCCTGGCATATGCACTACAGTGGTTTGAGTCGTTTTGGGAGAGGGGCTTCATGTAGATAGAAACAATTCCTGAAACGATCAAGAAACTGTTTCAAGACGACAAAGAACGTTCCGTTCCGTTTCCATTTGGACATAATAAGGGCCTCGTCAGTGCAAAGTCCTCATAAGGACAGCAGCACAAACACAGCTTAACCTTGCTCTCGCCTAATGTGGCCGACAGAAAATCATTGCGGAACAAACGAGAACATTAGAGTGTTTAATGGCGTAGAGGAATATTCATGTTGTACTGTCAATTTCAGATAATTAGACTGTGTGCATTGGGGGAAGTGAGTCACGTGTATATCCCAGTGAGTACTTCTGCATTACTTAGTGTTTGTATTCTTTTTTTTCCTAATTAAACATTAGTCACTGTTACAAAAAAAGAGCAGCAACAGAAGAGAAGCACAAAATAGCAACAATTAGAAAAAGAATGTCTGCTTTTTTTACAGCAAGAGGATAAACTAGTCTTTCGTGAATTCAATATTTATCCCCTCATACACTGTAATAGTCCGTCCTTATCTAGTCCTCAGTACTCCTCTTTGACTTCTAAATAAAGGAAAGGATTGCACAGCACTATCCAGGCCAATGTGGGTTGACCTGAAAAAGTCAGAGCTGCAGCTGGGAGGAAATATTTCTCCTTCCTCTGTGTCAGAGTCAGAGATTATGTCACTGGAGTGCAGAGGTCTCAAACTCGTGGCCCAGTGAACCTCATGTGGAGGATAAAGCAGTAAAAAAAATGAAGGAATGAATGAGCACCAAGTCCATAAACGTCCGTTCAAAGACTAATCTGGTGAAGTTAATTATATACCATACAGATGGAATGAAAGCAGTGTGTGTGTGTGAGCACAGACACAAACAGCAGAGGAGCAGAGCACACTCATTTCTAATGCTTGTGGTGTGAGTCTTTGAACAGCAGGTGGCTGCAGAGTACAAGCTTCAATATGTGAAGAGTCTTCACCATCATTGCCACTCAGTGGTCAGTGAGTTCAGAGATGGTTCAGAGATGGTCTTCATAATTTGATTGTAAGGATTAGGATTAGATGGACATTCAGCTGTAGCAGTCATCAACACTACCACATCCCCATCACACATGAACTTGTTGTTAGACTGTACAACAAGTACTGCTCTAAGTAGACCCCACACACACACACACACACACACACACACACACACACACACACACACACACACACACACACACACACTCCACTCTCCATGTGCAATATACTGTTAATTCTCATTGGTGTAATATACTGTATATATTTTTTCATAATGTCAATTTTTTTTGAAGTGCAATATATTGTCATTTTTCATACTGTCAAATTTTTTATACTGTAGTTTTCTCATCAGTGCAATATCCTTATCCTTATTTATTATCCTTATTTAATAGCTCAGCCTTGTTTCCTTACACTATAAATACCATGTGCATACTGTGTATATTCTGCAGACCGGTTGTAATGTACATTCTATTTTTAAACCTATTTTTATAGTCAGTGTTAATATCTTTATATATTGTACTTTATAGATTCTATTTCTTTTTGGTAATGCATGTTTATTATTTATTATCCTTATCCTTACTGTCTTGCTGCTGTAACACTGTAAATTTCCCCACTGCGGGACGAATAAAGGACTTCTTATGAATGGTTTCATCGATGCAACATCACCTTCACTACTACACTCTTAGGAGAACCCTTTTTGGCTCCAGGTAGAACCTTTTAAAAAAAAAAAAGGTTCCACCTGGAACCCTTTTTAAATCCTTTATTCAGGAAAGGGGTTTTAAAGGGTTCTCTGAATCAAAATGGTTCTTCATGGAACCATTAGTGTTACCAAGAACCCTTGAAAAACCGGGAAAGGGTTTTCAAGAAGCAAGTGGTTCCAGGTAGAACCTCAGCCCTTGTAGAAGGACCCTTTTGGAACTCTTATTTCTAAAAGTGTAGAGAGAGATAAGGTAATCCGCACTGTGTTTAGGATCACAAAAACTGGAACATTTAAAGTGATGTTAATTAACAAAGGTGATTTAAGGAGGGTGATATGTGTCACACTGCTTTTGTGGGCTCCTGAAACAACAAGATGGGTTGGTGAGATTCAAACTTGTAAACCAAAGTGGTGAATGAGCTGTTTATATTCAAATCCTAAATCTATCATGGCCACAAGAGGAGGTTATGGTACACACAATAGCTCGCACTTTACTGTCCATGATAGGTTTATGTATTTTACTAATGCTCTGTTGGTAAATAAAGGTGCTATATAAATAAAATGTTTACTTTCTTACCTATATGTGATAAGCATAAACCAGCACCCTTCACAACACCCTATTTGTGCCAATCGCATCTCGGGAAACACATTTATCAAAAACAGATGTACATTTTATATAAAAAGGATCAGGTGTTGTTGCTCGAGATGAAAAAGCTCAAGGGCATGCAATTTTTGCGCTGATTGAGATGAATGGGTCCATACATTTAGTAATGGGCAACACGTGTTGGCGCGGCACACATGCACGTGCAAATATGGGCTTTTTTTTAGATGTTCCTTTTGCTTTTGCTTCCAGAAAAAAACGTGTTACCCAGACGGGTAACATGTGACCCAAAAGTGGTTGTATATCTTTCAACCACAAGTACAAGTGCATATCAGTGTGCTGAAAAATAAATGAATACATCTATAGTTTAAAGTAATATAGTTAGAGTTGATTAATTATTGTGTAGATTGTGCGTTACATTAGTAGCAATTATATTTAATTTGGTTTTACTTTTTAATTTTTTTGTATCACATACCTTCAGTAATATATATACATATATATGTTTGTATAAATATGTGTGTGTGTGTGTGTATGTGTGTTACGCCCTTTAGTTACACACAATGTAATCCCCAATTTTATATATACAGTAAAACAGTCTGAACGAGTTTGTATGTTGCTGTAGTTCCTTATATTCACCAGCAGGGTGCGCATTTGTCACACACAAGCGCTACTCACGGTCATAGTTCCTTTATTTTTTCCTTGAACCGGAACCATGACAACAGACACGCTACGTGAGATGGCAAGTTAATGTTAATAAGATAGCAAGTTACGTAGATGAAAAGTGGATAAAATGAGACGTTTTTGGGTTTCCGGAGCGTTTTATGAGTATTAACGATTTAGCTTAGCATGCTAGCTGCTGCCCACCACGGCTAATTTCTCACTAATTTCATTAATATATCATTATTGTGTCCCGTTTTGCTTCTGAGAAGATGTTTAAAACCAACCGGAGGTATATAAGAGTGTGTTGAATTTGAGAATGTGGTTAATTTGTATTTCTGTGTGGATAATTCTTCGTGCTAATTGAACTAATGCGATGTGTTAACACTTGGGCTATTGCTACAACTGATATATGACTTGTGTTATTGCTATATGCTAGCTAATGCTACAAAGCTGGTTGTAGCATTAGTTGGTCACAAGTTGGTTTTATGAGCTAAAACACATGGTGCGCATTTGAGAGACATTTGATCCTAATGTGTGTACTATGCGGTGGTTAAGGTCAAGTACATTTAAACATATTTAATATACACACCATTTTGTGGGTGTGGGCTGTTATAAAATGAATTTTATAATGGTGAATGGTTCACGTTCATGTCTGCAGGTGTGTACAACAACAACAACAACACATGAGCACAACCCAAGTCCCGTTGTTAACTCTCATGAGACTCTTGCCAGGTATGGTGACACTGTACACACAACTGTCTACAAATGCTATAAAGTTGATTTAAATAAATGTTTAAAAAGAGATAAATAAATAAATAATAGATATAAAGAAAAAAACTGCTGCTCTATGCAGGTTGTTTTGTTTTGTGTATGAGTCGATTCTGATGGTGAGCCAGAGCCCGGACGAGGAACGTGGAGCAGAATACCGGCTTATATGTGTGGATGGTGTTACATCAGAAGCAGCGTCATCTGGAGAAATCACATCTATCACACTGTACAGGTAAGACACAAAATCACACTACCCATATAGATGAACAAATACACAACCAAACACTAAAGGACTTTATTTTTGGACTTTATTGGACCTTGCTTTGTGTATTACTTTGGGCCTGTTTTTTCTATTTTATTTGTATTTTGAACAGCTTTACTTCTTGTTCATATTGTAAATTTGTTTATTTTATTGTTTACAACTGAGGTTGTTTATTGGTTAATTCTAAGTTGATAACTGGTTATTGATATATCAAGAAACATAAATTCAGTCATAGCTGAACTATTTCATTTTCAACTAAATGTCATACATATCCTCCATGAGCGAAACTATATCTTCTGATTTGGCCTGAATTGAAAGTACATGACGTTCACCTCAGTTCATGTACAATAGAAAGTGTGCAGGTTTTTTTAAATTACTGGAAATCTACAGGGATTTTTCCTCTCCTTTGCAACCTCAGCCTTCACCTACACTCCTGTTGTTTCTAGTTAAGATGACACAAAATTTAATGTCAACTGCTTAAATGCTGAGGTATGAAGTCAAATGATATTCAAGCCAGTGTCAAAAGAGTTCACAAAGTGCTGATTAAGCTCCATGCAACCATGTCAGTGTGGGAGTGTTTTTTTCTCATGTCTCCCAGCAACCTTACCACGATACACACAGAAAGTGATACCTTTTATATAATGACTGTCAACGGTAGTGTCATGGTATGATTTATTTTTATTTACTTAACCAGATAAAATACCCATTGAGGTCAACACCTCTTTCACATGGGTGTCTTCGCCAAGAAAGGCAGCAGTGTGTGTTAATAAAGCAGGGCAATAACAGTTACAAAAAAAATATTGAAATATAAAAGTGCTAGTAAATAGACAAATGAAGTGCAGGAGTTATGCAGTAGCAATTTAAAAAAAGAAAAAGAATGCAGGCACTGTTCAATGGATTCCCGTTGTCAGTCTTTTAAGATGAAATAAATAATAATAATGATAATTTTAGTTAAGTTTGGAAGTTATTCCAAGAATAACTATCCCTGTAACTGAGCTTGTATTCAAATCAAGTGGCGCTAGGTCATGATGTCACCCATAAGAAACTGAACTGAACTAGCTCTGTTCAGAAGACTTACGATTTGCGATTTGACTGGAGCCACGTTGATGTTTTTGCAACCGGACTTTCACAGACTTCACCTGCAACCAGGCTCCTATTGGATTATAGTTACTGTCAATCACACTTGTGTCCACTCAAATGTGCCTTACTTTATAATCTATTTTCCTCTAAATTGGAACATAACTTGCAAAATTGAAATCATGTTCTAGTGAAGAAGACCTGAGATTAGTGATTGAAACTATTAACTCCTCAGGAAAATGTTAACCGACATAATAAATCAAGTGAGAATTGGGAAATTTGCCCATAGTTATTTTTGCAGATAGTCGCCCACCAGGGATATTCAAAATATTCTTACTTCCTGAATGACTTCACCAAGGAAACAGGCTGTCACGCTCATTCAGGTTGGTTTTTATGCACTGCATTTTCACAAATTCAGGATTTTGGATGCAAATATTATTATATGTCGCATGAACATTAGGAGCTGGACTTTAGGGGCCATGTAATGTATCCTCCACATGCAATATAAATTATTTTCATCTGGGTTTCACTTGTCCACAGTCAGAACAGTTAAATCATAACCAAATACAAAAAGGCATAAAAATAACAGCGAGTGTTAGTCACCTGAGGCAGAACACCACCCACATGGTTTTCCTCAACTCCGATACTTGCAGTGTTTAAATGTATGAATATGAATATGCAGCACATGCTGCTGGCTATAAGAAGAACCTTTAAAATGTGAACAGAGCTTCATAGTTCATGCATGTAGTAGGTGCGTGCAGGCAAATCTGCATAGACAAAAGATAGTGTGATGTGTGGTGGAGATGTGCAGTTTTCAGTCTACCTGAAAATACTCGCGTGTATGAAACTGAATGTTCTTGTGTGCTCTTCCATGCATATGATAGCAGCTACAATGTGCATAGATGATGTTCTGTGACATGATTAGGGGTCAATTGAGCAGTGAAAGGTCTCAAACACAACCACAGAGAAATTTTGATGTGTCATTTGTTGTAGCTACACAGTAAGATCTCTTTTCATAGTGGTGTTTTAATCTAATATTGTATGCGCCCAGACATTGTTTTACTAATTTTCATGTTCAGGGTGCATATAATTGCTTTTCAAGACAATAATTAAATGGATAGGGATGATGGGCTAATTAAAATTATGTATATGGATTTCCAGATCATTTAGCATGTAAACCAATAGGAAAAGCTTCATCTTGAAAAAATCCAACTGGAATCTAAAGTTGCACTATATATTTGCTCATTTATAACACTTCATCACACATCAAGCAACCATCATATTTAATCTATTGCTGCCATTAGAACATTTGTAAATGGGTATTCAAGACTTATGTAACATTAACTGGGTAGCATTTAATTATAATGCCAAATTATATGGTGCCAGTGCTGAGATGTGTACAAGTGTTTTAACATTTTAAGTAATGACGGGTCAGTCACAGGACATGCGATCAGCCAAGCATGAAAAAACATTTGCGAAGAAGAGAGCAGAGTTTCAATAGAATCCACATCTCCTAAATAACTACTTTTCCTCACAGGAAAAATGGGCCAAAAGTGCTGCTGCTGTGTTAAAATATTAAGAGAGAGATCACAGTGGAAAAAAAGGATTTCCTCTTTATTCTTCTATGAAGATGTAAATCTCAACCTAAGGCCATGTCCATACTGAAACGGCAGGAAACATAAACTACAAAAAGACAAAAAGCTCCCCATAAAGGCAGCATTGTTTCAAGGGGTTCTGTGTGGACGGCGATATTTCCCTGACCCTACTCAAAACGCTATAGTACATATGCCAGGACTGTAGTTGCGCTATAACTTCACACCAAAAAGCAGAGAAGAAGACGTTGTAAACATTAGCAGTAGCAGAGACAGAATCAACTGTGCCAGAGGAAAGAAAGTGAAATAGTTGTTTGGAAATGTTTTATAATTTCATGTAAAGCACTTTGGATAACTTTATACCTTACCTCTATATTGATTGATTTACTGACGGGCCACACGGTTGGCGTAGTGGTTAGCGCGCTTGCCTTTGCAGCAAGAAGACCCAGGTTCGAGCCCCGGTTGCATGTTCTCCCCGTGTGTGCGTGGGTTTTCCGGGTTCTCCGACTTCCTCCCACAGTCCAAAAACATGCAGATCTGGGGATTAGGTAACTTGGTCACTCTAAATTGGTGCGAAGGACTGGTGAACTGTCCAGGGTGTACCCTGCCTATCGCCCTATGTCAGCTGAGATAGGCACAGCACCTATCCTCCAGCAGATATTCTGGCCTCCGGTGGAGGATAAAAGTGGAAGAGGATGGATGGATGGTAGCTTATTCAGTTTCTGTCATTAGTTTCTCCTTAATGTTACACACTATTGTGTTTGTTATGCACCAAAAAGAGGCTCAAGGCTAAGTCCTTGTATGTTAATACCATTAAACAGAATCCAAGTCTGACACAAGTATTATACTGTAAATAAAATGTCACAGTACCTTTTGTTAGGGTTCCTGAGACTAATCTCTGCAGGGACTGGATTAGTTTGAGCACCCCCTGTCTGCAGCAGCTGGTACAGCCAGCCATTCTGAGACGGAGCGGTGTAGGCAAGTGCTGCTGGGACAGAGGCCTCACCGAAGAGAGAGAGAGTAAAAATGTTCCTCTTGTATATTTATTTTTAAGTCTCCACAATGTCCTGTCAGCACATATTGCTATAGTGTGAGTCCAGTCCTCAGTAGGTAGCGTGATGGGCAAAGAAGAACGTAAGATGATATGAATAAAACAATTTCCTGTTTTAACTCTTCCACACGGTTACAACAGAGGGACACACACTTTGGTGAAGTTCAGAAGCAGATGCTGTCAGGAGAGAAAAATCCAGTCTCGTATAGAAAAACCTTTTTGAGAAGATGAATTTCGAAAAGTCCAAGAAAAGGCAGTGATGGCCGTCCAGGACTTCTCTCCTCCTCCTCTTTATGTTCCTGATGTCTTAGCTTTTTTCCTTTGGTGTTGTGAAGTCTTCATCCAAAGACACTCACATTTGAGTAGTATAAATATCTTTATAAGGGTTTTCCTCTGAGCTGCAGTGGTGGTCCTGTGGCTGTGCTGTGGAGGAGCTCTGCTGTGATGCGGAGAGCAACAGCGCTGTACCAAACCCCCTCTCTCTTCTTTCCACCCTCCTCCTGTCTCACATTGGTGATTCATCCTTCTCTTGTGTGGAGCTGCTACAGTCGACAAAGATCTATGTTGTATGATCATATTAATGACTGCTGCATAAAGAAATACTTCTTTTTAGGGGGTTTGGTGATTCATATTAACCCTATATGACCAGTGATAATTCCAACAATCACAGTGAATTTGTAAAGTTTGTCTGCATCACGTGTTCATTTGCATATCTTTAAAGTGGAACTTCCACCTTTTTCTCTACGGAGCTCCCCCTACAGTCAGATTATTATTTTTTTTCTGCTCCAGCAAGTTTGAACAGCTAGTTCATTCAGAGCAGCATATACTGTTGCTAAAGAAAGGTTGCCTTATGCAAAATTTAATCCCAAACTTAATGAGCTGAGCATTCCAAAAGAGCACCATCTCTCTAAATTGTATTAGGTATTTATCTCAGTCAGTTATTAGAAACCCCCATAAAGATCAGATTATAATTCAAACCCTGACAAAAGTGTAAGGTTTGCCGTTTGAGCTGTTTTGTGTCTCACTCCACTGAACTGGGGAAATGCTCACGGGGAAGAACATGACACGCTGCTTCCTCTGTCTATTTTTCTCCCGCTCATCCTCTGTCTTGTCCATATTTAATCTATTAATCTCCTCACAGCCGCTGTGGAATTTTAGCGGCTCTCATTCCAACAGTAAATAACAATCCTAAATGCCATTCTTTACAAAAAGTAAGTAGGAAAGAAAGAAACAGCTTAAGGAAAAGCATAGCTTATAGTGTCCGTGACTTGAGGTGCTTGTCTTGTTCAGAACCCAGAGAAGGAGCACTGAACTCACTAAGTGGAAGAGCTGCGCAGAATTAGCCACATTGTCTAGAACACATATGGACAACATAAGGCCCTAGGACTGGATGCGGCCCGCAATAGGGTTGGGTGATGTCCCCTAAATTGGCAGTCGATGATCGTTACAGTAAAACATCGTGATGGAAGGCGCGGATCGTGGTGCGGTAATAAAAAATCCTTTCCCTGGTATTTGGTGAGAGTAGCATCAGTGCATTTCAGCACCTGAGTACTGAACAGCTCCATCTGCTTTTTTGCGGAGGGGGTCTCACGTTCGATTTCCTCAGGGACCCGACTGGTGAGGCTCGTCAGTGGTGACCCTCACATTCGCCTTTTTGATTAATAAATAAAATATATATTGACTTTGACAATAACAAGGAGTGCGTGAACGGAATGTTAGACAAACCGCTTTTATTAGTGTGGCACGGAATTTCCTGCAGTCAGTATGACAGCGCATGTCCGAAATAGGTAAGATTAATAATAATTATCATCATATTCTGATTTCCTTTTGTGTAATTAATATGAAAACGTGTTTAAATGAAAATACAACTTTGGGAAAAGTTTCTCAAGCTGCACTCGACGCATGGACGCGCAATTCCCTCCAGCTGATGGGGACGCTGTCAGATCAGCAACTTCCATCTTCAGATCCCCAAAAGAAATAGTGGGGATTCTGGACAGGTGGAATTCAATCAGGGACCACTTGTGTGGGTGGATTATGAATTTGAAGAGGGTGGTGAGCCCACAATATTCTCTAAAACAGGAGTTTGGATGTGAAGCTGCTGGAGATCATGCTCCACTGAGTACAGAATGTGTGGCTTCACAGAGCTCGCCCAGCACTAACAGTAATTAAAAGAAAAGAAATATTTACAACTCTAGGATGGAGGCACAAATAAATGAACCAGTGGATGAAAAATAATGTTTTTTCAACTTAGTAGTAAGTTTCTGACACTCATATATTCTCATATTCACATTATTATCTCATTATTTGCACACTAAAGCCAAGTAATTAAACCAAATGATGACATATTCACTGTTTTCAAACATTTATATATTCATCTTGAAGACTGGTAAAAAGACAAGTGTCTTTCCAATAATGCAGAAATTGATTATCTTTTAAAAGCAGCCAGCTCTATGCTACATTACTGACACTGTAAACACCTCTAAGTTAAAATAACCATAAATAATTTATGAAATAGACACTCACCAATACAATTACAATCCAGGTTGTGTCACTGATTAACCCACTGACCTTTGTACAGCAGATGGGACTTTATTTATTTTTATGCCAAGTAATTGCGATATAGGAAATGATGATCATGTGGAGTGAACCTTAGATAACCCTGATGAAAATTAGAAATGAATCCTCTCTCATCATAGATGGCAGCCTGTTGTCCAGGCCTTATATATACATAAGGCAAGAAGCACAATATCAGATTATCACACTTTGTGTGAACACAGAATCAACAAAGGATCGTATGACGTGAGCTGATGGTGGGTTAAACCACACAGGTTGACACAGGTGAAACCAAGTCAGTCTGTTTACACAGCCAGTTTGGCGCTGCTTTAAACAAGGCGATCAAAGAAACACAGATAAAACACTTGTGGATGTGCGAACCGACACATTCAACACAAGGAAACAGAACCCAGTACTCTAACTGCCCAGACACTGTTCTGGCCCTCCTTGGGTCCAGTCCAATTCTATGGAGACAAAAGTGGCTGAAAATCTGATCTGATGTCCACCAATGAGTTTGGAGGATTCTGCTCTGTCAGTACTTCACACATAGATGTAAAGTACAGGGGACGCTGGGAGCAGGAGTCCTTAGACAGTCGATAACATTTTTTGCATGGATGCATGGTAAGCTGGTCACTTGAGCTTGCTGTAACTAGACCATGTCAGCCCTGTTGGATGGTGAAAGGGCCACCCCATTGAGACTCTAGGTTGTGGCAGTGAAGTTCTTCCCTGGTTTGGAAATCTGGAGGGTTTTCCCACATGTGATGTCATCAGCATGGTTTTTTGCACTGTTGAGATATCTCCAGTCTTCAACCTCTGTCAGTTCTTCAATCTCTGCAATATGTGCACCGACAAATACTTTGTATCTGCTGGATTCAGACATTAAGCCAGTGGTTGAATCGCTCTACTAGATGATTTTCTGTATTGGCAGGCTAAGCTTGGTTTGTAAATTAGTGGCCAACTGGGCACTGGAGAGGGCAGCATTGAGTTCCAGGTGAGGCATGGAAAGCTGACGTTTAGGTGCAATTCTGTATCTGGCCAGGATGAAAGAGACATGCACATGAACAGCCTTGTTTTCCACTCTGAGGTTCAAGACCGCATATGCACATTCAGAAGCATGACAAAACACATATAGTTCATACTAGGGAATGCACCGATCTTTTTTTCACTTCCGATCCGATTCCTGATTTTGGATATCTGCCGATACCGATATGCCGATACTATTCCGATATGGATGCTCTGTTTGCTTTAATATTATTATCGTCATTATTTTTGAGTTTATAGAAGGCTGTAATAAACTCTTTTCTACAGGAAAGTATGATATGTATGAACATATGCATGTCCCAAGAGGACTTACTTGAGTTAAGTATAAGATCAGAAAAGGAATTCAGAAAAACAGGAAATCCTGTTAACAGGAAAAATCCCATCCTGAAAACAAATATGCAACCAGGGTTTCATATTGACAGTGAATATTTATTTTAATCCACAACAGATACACAAAAGTATTGCAATAAATGTTACACATGCACATACACACATAAACCTTATGCAATTTTAAAAAATCCACTTTAAACCTATGAATCAATCAACATGCAGTTTTGGTTTAGCAGGATTTAGATTACATTAGATTAGATTCAACTTCATTGTTGTTGCAAAAGTACACCCAGTACAACGAAATGCAGTTGAGCATCTAACCAGTAGTGCAATCATTAAAAAGTGCTTATTTTCTTTATAGCAGTACATAAAAAAAATGCATAAAATACGGAATGCAGCATGATCCATTATGTGCATAAAGTGCATTGAGTAATCAGACAGTACATAGTCCATATGTAATAGGAACAGAATGCTGTACACTCATAAAGTGCATTGATGAGGTACATTAATAAAGTGCAGTTATCAGAGGTTAACCATACCATGTGCAACGGAGAAGGGGGCGGCGCAGGGGCTAGTGGTGGGTCTTGGTGTTGTGAAAAAAAGCTGTTTCTGAGCCTGGTGGTGCAACTCCTAAGGCTCCTGTAACGTTTCCCAGACGGAAGGAAACAGTCCATGACCAGGATGTGTGTGGTGCTTGATGATTTTGTGTGCTTTTAATTGTCAGTTTAAAACTAAGCCAAAATTAATACATTTGGCATTAATAAAAAGTATGCCTCACCTGTCCTTGTATCGAGCGTCCACTAAAGGCTGAATTGCCTGGTGACAGCTTGGAGGAGTGTGGTTTTCACTGTTTTTATGCCACTGTCGGTACTGTTCTCCATGGTGATGGCTGGGATTACGTCTGCTGCAGTGGAAGTTGCGGAGCTGATTTTCCTCGTTAAGCACAGTCACTGTTTTTTCAAGCAAACCCCACTCATTGGCTGACAGTGTTGCTGGCAAGTTGTGGTCTGCAGCACAGGCACACAGAGGTCGCTTTTCTTTCAGAAGGCTCTTAAAAGGAGCTATTCCATCTTGTTTGAACATCTTGAACAAGACGAGTTGGGGTAACCGTGGTTTCTGCACTTTGCATTTCAAGCTGTATGTCTTCCAAACGAGACTTTGCAAGTTGTGAATGCTTGAAGTGACCTAGGAACCTCCTGCTGTTTGCTAATGCATCACTAAAGCTATGTTGTGACATTAGCCCTTCATGCACAACAAAGAGTGTGCAAAACACCCCAGACTAGGAACTCCCATGTCTTCCATCGCAGCCTTGTCCTGTTGAATGACATGAACTTTATTCAGAGGGATTCCCCAGTGATTTAATATCTCTGTAATGGATGCTGCGAGCTCAGCTGTGTGAGCCCCTGAAGCAACGCACTCCCTAAACTGAGTTTGTCTGAGTCAACCCAGTGCACAGTGAGGCTAACCAGGGACATTGGGCAAACATCTGACGTCCAAATATCAGTTGTAAAGCTCAGGGCTGGAACACCTTTTAACTTCTCAGCTGTCTTTGCTGACACTCGGTTGTATAGTTCAGGTAGTGCAGTCTCCGATATATATATCTCCTGGTTGGTAAAAAAAAACTATATCGTGGCTGCAAGTATTCCATCAGTCTGCGAAATCCTTTGTTTTCAACAACTGATAAAGATTGGTCATAGAGTACGATGAAGTTGAGCACCCTCTCTGTAATCCCCTTAGCTTTCATGTTGTCTGCTACTTTTTGTCCAACACACCTGATTCAAGCTCGTCATCAAGCTCTGCAGAAGCCTGATAAAAAGCTGTTCATCTGAATCAGGTATGTTGGAGCAGTGCAACATCTAAAACATGCAGGGCAGTGTTCCCTGAGGACCAGGGTTTGGAAACACTGGTTTAGCTGATGTTTGCTCTGAGCCGAGCAGTACGTCTATGGTGCGTTCAAGGATGGGAATTATGCGGCAATTATAAACAATGAAAGAAACATGCACAGAGGGATGATCTTTTGCACATATTTTGTCTTTATCTTGTTGGAAGAAATAGCGTTGGGGGTTGTTGGATGTAGTAACGATCTGTTTACAGTGCTGGAGTTTAATCGCAGGAAGGCACCATGCGTCATACGATGCAAATGCTTGCGACATATGACGCATGTGAGGTTCGCGTGGTTCCCCGTCTGCGCTATAGAGGCACGACATTGCTCATATTTCTATTGTGTCAAGATCGTTGGAAACAGCGTTTTCTAGCCTTTTTCAACCAAGGCGGCTGCCAAAATCCCCCACGCGGCCTGCCTTTGCCTGAGACAGACAGGGAAAACCCTGGACATATTTTTGTGGAAGCTGCCAGAAAATTTCACAGCTAATCAAATTTGTTTCACCTTAATTCTATTTGAAAGTTCCACATGTAATGGTTATTCTGCATATTGCACACAACACATAGTGAGAGATGCTAGGCTCAGGAGGTGCTTCATACAAAAAACAGGACATTCTTAATTCATAATTCTACAAAAGCAAACATTTTATTTTAAAGCAATTATACACCTATACAAACATTCATGCGCAGTGCATTCAATTTCTGCCAATAAACCATGCTAAATGTTACATGTGACCTTTACAACATTAATATTTTGGCTGTGAGCATGCGTGTGTCTATGTGAACGCCATATAGTTTTTTTTAATTGTTATTTATTTTATTTATATCACACTAACACTTTGATACATTACATTACATTTACTCTACACTCTATTCCAATGTCATCTGGTGATACTTTATCAGGGCAAAATATACTGTGTACATTTTCACTCTCATCTTGTAAATAAAAACAATGAAATTGTAATGGATGTTTTGTGGGGCTTTAGCTTTATTTGTTTGATGTAGTTCAGTGCAAAAAACATTTTATCAGGAGCATCTTCACTGTTATTTCATCAGTGCAACCACTCTTAACAATCAACTGCACTGCGTAGTTCAGTTAATCTGTAGAAAGTCATTGATGTCATCCATTTTGAGTCAGGCCCAGCTCACACATATTGTACATTAAAATAAACTTGCTTGACACTTATTCACCAGCACTAGCAGCATCGAGGGGAGGGGCAAATAAACAATTAGCAACATTTTAACCACCTGCATCTCCATGCATCATGCTTAGAAATTTACTGAGTCATCTCATCCCTCCAGTCACATGTGCAGCTGCTTTATCCTCCACATGAAGGTTGTGGGCATGTCTGCATTTCTAGGTTTCATTCAGTATAACTGTATGTTCACATCCAATGCGAAATTCACATAAGTATATGTTGAAAATGTAAGAACTTGGCCACATTTTTAAAATGTACTTGTTCCAGCACAAAAACTGTCCATTTAGAAGAACACCACAATAAAAAGTATAGCTATTCATTGTGAAATGAAGCCACAACCCCAAGGTCCTTAATTTAAATTAACATATTGCCAAATTGCAAATAAATCGACTTCTCCGCTTGATATGGCACACACTAATGCAAATTAATGATTGTTGGGTGAACGCAGCAAGGACGCCTTTTTGGCAAACTTCAGAAGCTTTTAAAAAGGGAACCAATCACGAACCCCTAGCATGCAAGAGGCAGACTTAGTGCGACTAGCTCCACGGAGCTCCCACTGGCAAAAGTCATTAGATGGCATTACTAGATAACCATCACGCCCAGTGGATCATTGGTCTGATTGGTTGAAGGTCCATTCAATTGCATACATTCAGTTACGCCTTTTCCAGACTCAATCTCAAATGAGATTGAGATGCAGTCTAGTTACATATCTTGTAGGGCTTTTATTCAGTTGGATCGCTCAAAAAAATATTTTACATTCATGATGCTGTGCTTTGGGTTTGACATGAACTTGTTGTCTTTGGCATGACACAAGAAACAGCTAACTGATACTGTGAATGTGTAATCTGGTAGTGGAGCGAGTTTGTAATTACAGTGCAGCAGGTGTACAGTCCAGCACAAGCACAGTGTTTCACCTGGGCTCTTCAGGGACAGTGTTAGGCTCATGAGGCACGAAACCATTTCCATTGGGTTCTTTCTTATCTTCGTGTGTCTCTAACTCCTGGGACACCTTCTGTCCATTCATGCAGGTCAATCTTTGGTGCACAGCCACACGAGTAAATGGTTTCCTGCAAAACTGTCCTGTAGAGCGAAGCAGGTCTACATAGGCCTTGCGGAAATCCCTGTTTAAGGCTGGATACAATATTGGGTTCAAGGCTGAATTAAAGTAGCCCAGCCAAAGAACCACTGAGTGTAGTGTATTGGGAGGATTGGTCTTTTCCTTCATGCTTACGCAGGTTATGTAAGTGAAGTAGGGGAACCAGCAGATGATAAACACCCCCAGTATAGCTGCCAGGGTCACTGTGGCCTTGTGCTCACGGACTGTGGCAACAGTTGATGCCATACGCGGAAATGATGGAGTGGCAGCACGAATACGCCGCACCTGTAAACAGAGAGACGGATGAACTTATTCACTTATCTGACATTTTCAAGCCAAAATATTTTGTGAATACAGTTTTTGGCATTTGCATTTGCATTTGCATTTGGCAGGATTTTTGATCGGCACGGATGTTCATCTTAACCTGCAAACATGAACTTCATCAACTTTCAATCATATGGCGTAAACTCATGTGTCATGATTTATCATCTATTTTCCTCAAAATTAGATTATAATTTAGAAAATGTACACCATATTCTGTGAAAGAACAACTGCAACCAGTGATTTTTTTTTAAAAAGTAGCACTTTTATGTGCTACTTCAGCATGTTTTACAAAACTGTACCCAGCACTGACCTGTTCTTGTGCCACTCTGAATATGCAAAGATACATTCCACTCATGAGAAGCAGAGGCAGGTAAAATGTGAAACAGGTATAAATAAGAACGTAGTTATTGTTCCATTCAAACTGGCAGTAATGTCCCTTTTTGTCCTCATCCCCCAAGCCCCAGTCTGAGTGCTGCACCCTGTAGTCCACAGTGTTCCATCCAAGGTGGATGGGTACAAAGGACATAGTAAGGGACAAGGTCCAGATGGCAATTAGGGCCAGAGTCACACTGAGAGGGGTAACTCTCCGTGAGTAGATAAGAGGAGCTGAAATAGCCAAGTATCGGTCCACACTTATTGCCATCAGGGTCAAGATAGAGGATGCACACAGCATGACATCAACTGAGATGTAGATGTTACACAGGGCTCCTCCCAGGGGCCATTTGCCACCACCCAGCTCCACAGTGGCGGTCAAGGGCAGCACCAGCAGGCCAAGAAGGAGATCTGTCGCCGCCAGTGACACTACAAAGCAATTAGAAATGCGCCACAGTCGACGGCTGAGTCCCACGGCTAAAAACACAAGTACGTTTCCACCAATGGTCAGAATGATAAATGCCAATAGGAACAGCCAGCAGAAGGCTGTGGAGATCATGGTGTTCTCCTTCCTCAGGCACCACGTCACAGAAACAGTGCTGCTGTTTGAATCCCTGGAGAAAGCGTGAAAAGTGCTTTATGTACTTATTTCCAAACTTTAAAGACGTGGATCACTGAGTGGAAAACAAATCCGGACCATCGCTTTATTCGCTATGCTGCTCTCAATGGCCTCTGTGGCCTCTGAGCTCCTGGTGAAGAACAAAAAAAAGTTTCAATAAACATTTCACATTTCACCATATAGATAATATTTTATCACCTGTGCAAATGTTTAACTGCAGCCATATGTTTAAAGTTAGTTTTACAAAGCCACAAGAGAAGATAAAATAAGATAATTATTACTTCTATGAAATTTGCAGTGTTACAGCATCAGTGATGGAAAAAAAGTCAAGTTAAAATAATATATTATATGTTTAACAATCACCAAGAAACACCAGGAAATATAAGATATTCAGATAAACAGAGTAAATTGCTTAAAAAGTAGCAAGAGCTGCTGCAAAAATTCACAGTGCAGAACTAGTTAGACATTTTTATTTTGTGCCTGATGTAATTAGTCACTTAGAATATACGTCACTGTCAGGCTGACACAAGACGAGGTCACTGGAAGGAGTAAACAAACGAGTAAACAAATCCATCCTGAGCAACTGTTCTCCTGCAATTGCATTCATTTGGACAGACTAAACAAAGCTTATTTTCCTAACAATAACCAGTTGATGCCTAACCATAAACTGAACCTAACTACAATTCAGATTTTTCGCCTTAAACTTAACCAGTTCCTCAGAAATTAAGTTCTGCCCTAATAGGACCAGGTTTTGGTCTCAATGAGGACTACTGGTCCTCACAAGGTCAGTGTTAATGCCAGAAAAGGTCATTAAGAGGTAAGAAATACAAGTACACGCAAACATTCAGATACTGATTTTAGCCAATTAAGGAAAAACTCATCTAATAAAATCTATGACGGCCACTCCTTCCTCCATTAAGAATGAATGAATAACTTTGTGACTTTTGGGTTTGAAATACATTCAGCTTTACCCAGGTGAATCAAACTCACCAGAACTCGGTAGCAGTAAACCACAATGTTCTGTGTCCCTGCAAGCTTAAAAAAAAAAGCTGACTTTCTTAACAAACTTCACAAAAGGCTTTCTAATGGTGAGGTAAAATGGTGAACATATTATGAAGCATGTTCTTTTTTCAGCGAGGCGTTTATTCAAAGCCTCAGCTGTTCTCCTGTAACACTGATGTGCAAATTGAATAAAAAGCGAGCTAAAGCAATTACAAATGTGATACCAAGATAAAATGCATGTTGTGTGCCTTGGTGTGCTCCTTCTGCATTTTATGAATATAAATATATAGGCCGTGATAAAAGGGTAAACTACCGTCTCCAGTGCTGTATTTCTAGAGTTTTGTAAGCAAACTGAGTAATATTGTCCAGTATAATTACCTTAGACTACATTATGTTTGATAGTGTGGTTTTTAATTTGCTGTCTGCATTTTTATAACACAATTCTTTAATTAAGGGTCTGAAGCAGAGATAACTGATGTTTGCATAAATAGATTAGATTATACAACAGTACTATCTTATCATGGAATATTATTAATATAATTATTTCAAAAAAAAAGGCAGTTTTATCTTTTGGTTACATGTGACTGTATTCAGGGTTTTCCCAATATAATATTGTCAATGATGTAATGACATATTCAAATATGTCATTACATCACAATACTATATGTTTACAGTGGTAATGATAACACAGAGAGCTACAGTGTTTAAAACAGCAGAGGTGCACAAACACTATGCCAAACCTGTTTTTTCTGTGTTATGACAGCCACAGCAAGCTCTGCTTAAAAGCTTACTTTACTTCACTACTTTACTACTTTACTTCACTAATCTAAGTTAATGATCCCACTGTGGAAACAGTTTGTCCAAAGTACTGTAGTATGTACTTTGGATGTACTGTATGTAGTTGACATGTAAAAGGCCTTAATTTCACATCTAAATCATGTCGTACCTGACCATAGGTTTTCATTGGTTCAATGTTCTTGTTTAATGGTGTCATTTGATTCTTCTCATGGAAAAACCTCAATTTTTTTTTCATGACAACTTTCTTTGTTTAAAGTAAAGATCGGACTCTGGTCCCAACCCCAGCCCTGCTGCTCTCACTCGGTGCCACAATATGAGGCTCGTGCCACTGGCCAATAATTATTGTGTAATATGATACAACAACAGCAAATTAGTCTTGTTTCCATGTCTCTGTGTCTTCCGTTTTCCTCAGTTGCTGCTGTGCCACCAGGCAACAAACGAAACGCAATGCTACAGCACCATGATGCAAGAAATATATTGTCTGAAATGTTCTTTTCATGGGAAGAAAGTGCCAGGAAATGTATTTCTCGCTTTAAAATGTTCGTTATTTACTTACGGATGTTCAAAAGTACACAGAAAAAGGTGCAAATTACACCTTTACTGTCATAGGATACATGAGAAGAACTTGTGTCCTGTGTCCACACAGAGTCAGTATACTATGGCTGGCCACTTAAAAAATCACAGGATATACCATCAAATATTTAGTGCACAGTATATTTGTATAATATTTAAACATTGTGTAAACACACTGTGAGATGTAACCCATATAATCCTTTGGATTTTTCATAGCCAGTGTGTAAAACAAATGTATTTAACAAGTGTTTTTCATTTCCGGTCCATAAAGAAGAACAAATTAACTGATTTATTTCATTCAAGCAAAAATCATTCTTGATAGTCATAGTCATAGTCATCATTGATAGTTTAGAACTTCTACACTCTTAGAAATAAGGGTTCCAAAAGGGTCCTTCTACAAGGGCTGAGGTTCTACCTGGAACCATTTGCTTCTGAAAAACCCTTTCCCAAAGAAAAGGTTTTTCAAGGGTTCTCGGTAACACTAATGGTTCCAGTAAGAACCATTTTGATCCAGAGAACCCTTTAAAACCCCTATCCTGAATAAGGGGTTTTGAAGGAGTTCTTGGTGGAACCCTCCAAAAGGGTTTATAAAAAGGTTCTACCTGGAGCCAAAAGGGGTTCTCCTATGAGGACAAGCTGAAGAACCTTATATGGTTCTACTTATTAAATTCTCACTTATTTCTAAGAGTTTATAGTATATATAGTATAGAACTTCTGGTACACATTGCCTGCATTGGCAATATGGAACTATTGGAAAATTATATTGTTCTCCCTCACTATCATCTTAATATTTTTTTTTTTTATTATTATTTTTTATTTTGTTATTGTGTTTGTATAAAATGCTATAGGCTACTGTATCTAGTCTGAATACATGGTTGTTTGTACATTAGAAGTCCTGCTACATCGTTCGCAGTTAGCCTATTGTTAGCTTGTCAACAAATGCATGTTACCTCAACAGTTGTACAATACAATACAATACAATACAATACAATACAATACAATACAATACCAGATCCAAACAGTATGTGGAGTCTGATACAAAATCCTACATTATGTTACTTGATTGATTAATCAACCTACCTTCATGAAAAATGGGTGCTTTGGCTGGTTAGTCCATTCAGGCTCCTGTAAAAACATGGGGACACAAGACAGTGGCCTCCATAAAGCAAGAACCTTGACAAAGCTTTTCTAAAGCTACGGAAACCAAATAAATTTATTTCATTTTATGATATTCTAAATATACACTTATACAAACAGATGTAAGGGTAGTATTTATCATGTTCAGTCAGTAAACCCTCTTGAGAAAATCCCCCACACTGAGGAGTAAACAAAGTTTATCTAGTGAGTTATGAGTTGACACTGTGACAACATATCCGGCCTAGTGGTGCAGTAGGAGAGCCAACAATATCGATGACTTATTTAACAACACGTGAAAAGTGAAAGCACTAAGTGCAGAGGGGTAAATCTCCTGGAACTAAATATTCAACCACTTATATGATTTGTGTAAATTCCATTTGTGCCCTGGCCTTGTCCTCATTTGCCCTCCTTTAATCATTATTTTTAGTTGAATGATTAATTTAAATAAATGCAAAAAAGCAGTGTCTGGCAATTAATTTCGGGCTCCTTCACTGAAGTTGAACTGAAGGCAGGGGCATTAATGCAATAACAGTAGTTATCACAATGCATTTATGCGTTGTGCACAAACGCTTCAATGCATAATAACACAAAATCGCTGTGAATGTTTAACTTCAGATGTTAGAACGTGTTTGTTGTTTGCTGTTCATGTAGAAGTTAAAGTCATAAATACTGGATTCTTCAACTGTCACTGAAAGTTAAAATTAAAATATATTTTAATTTATCCCCATAAGTATCACTATCAAACTTTTTAATTGTGATAATGTTCTATTCTATTTGATTATTTCCTATACAACAATGCAGCAATTGTAAAGTGCAGAGAATTTCATTACTGGTAATAATGTTACAATGTTACTTTGTACACAAGTAACGATAAATAATCTTGGATCTTTTTGGATCTTTTTGTTTTTGGTCATATCCCTCGGACATGATAGGTTAAATCTATAATGCCAAAAGATAAACATACAGAACACTAACAGTTAACCCACACATGCAGACTGTTAGAGTTATACCCATGTCCTAATAATTCAAATATGTTAAAAGTCTGTAGTAAAGCAGCAGACTAAACAAACTGTCTGCATACCTATCACCGTCTCCTGTGAATGTACAACCAAAGAGGGTGAGACATGAATGAATCTCACAAACGTAGTGTGTATAATGTCTAGGTCTGAACACCAAACACCAGTTCTCGCATGAACATTCAACATGTAACACATTTACCCCCAAATGAATAGGTTGACTCACCTCATATATAGTGCGTACATCAGGTTCCAGACTTAAGATCACAAATGTTCTCCTGTGATTCCTTGAGCGTGAACTGCCTCCCAGCTCATTTGTTATTCTCTCTCCTCCCTGCTCTCCTTGTAATCTCTGATCTCACAGATAAGTCTGGTCACAAGCACTGCTCACTCCCTCTAGTGCACAAGTGGGGCATCTGAGGCTTTTTAATAAATAATAGTCAAAATAAAAGAGGCAGTATAAGGTGCAATGGTTTGAGGTTGACCAGCATGGTCAGTGCAATCTTCAGAAACAGAATTAGATGTATTTAAATGTAGTCACTGTGGCAGTTATAATCAGAACTGTAACACAAAGCCACAAAGATCCAGATCCAAAAATTAGAGAACAATTTAATAAGAAAAATAATGAACTACACAACATATACACAGAAGGGACACAAACAAAGTTAATATTTACTTGGAGGAGTTAGTTAATTAGTTGGAGGTTTTTTTTTAACCAAGAAACACATTAATCAGCAAGCAACTGAAATATCAGAGAGATACATTAGTGCAGCATTATCTCAATAATAATCAAACAAGTTGCTGGGCCCAGATGGGTTTCTAGTGGAGTGATTGATCCCTATTCTAAGGGTAAGATTAAGATACCCCCCTTCCTGGAAAGAAGCAGTGATTTTACAGATTCCAAAAAAATAAATAAATAAACTTAATTGTGGCAACTTTAGACCACTAGATATGCTCAATCAAGATTATAAAATGTTTATATACATCTTGGCGAAATGAATAGGGATAATTAACTCAAATCATTCGCCTAGATCAGATGGGATTTGTTCACAAAAGGCAATATCAGGCAATCAGAAGCTATGTGATCAGAAAATGACACACTAGTGTAGTTCTTGTGGTCCATTGATGTCATTCTGGTGTATTTTAACAGGTTGTTAGACATCTACGACATTTTAGTAATAATAATACTTTTACCCACAGAAGTAAGTTGTGTTAATATTTCAATCAAACTATAATGATTTTAAGCACGGAATTACTAAAGTAAATGCAGTTTGACCTTGTGTGCCCCATCATCACAGATAAAACACTCTCTGTTTCAAATTGCCTCATTACACATCACTGCCCTTTTCACCTTTCCCCACAACTAAAAATCGCCTCATGTTACCTAAATGAAAATTAGTTAATGATTGAATCAAGTTTGAGCAACCATGCAGGCTAAATAGATGAAACAATAACCTGATTAACGTAATGGTAGTGTCACTTAACCGCATTAATGGTTGTGTTTATGTTAGCGCATGTCATCATCCTTCAATTATGGGTATATGTGGCAAGTTCACATCTTTATTTAACTTCTGCTTTTTGTTGATTGTAATGAATGAAACAATAAACAGGAAGATCACAGTAGATGTCAACCCAACAGGAAGTAATAAAGCAGAGCATTTGTGGAGGAGGAAGAGGAGGAGGAAAAGGCCTGAGAATCACAGAGGCTGGAGATACTGTTTGTTCAGCCTAAAATAGCAGTAGTGTGTGCTTTGCTCCATAAAACTGGCCAGGTCACAAGCAAATGTCCCTAATGAGAAGTATTAACAATGTGATGTTGGAGGGAAGGAGAGTTTAACGGACTCTAAATTAGTAAACTACTATTACACTCATCTTAGGTTTAGGGTCCAGAAATGAAGAAAACCTCTACAGTATATGGAGAATCACATTATTTAATTCAATTTATTAATTTTATTGTTTACACGAGTTGCTGATAGAATCTTGTTATTGCTGATTATATGTAACATATAATGGCATTTTAGTCGTATTAAAATGTAAACATGTCAATATAAGGTGACTGAGATCAGAATACTCATCGGAAGTTGAGTTAGATCGGATTTTGTTATGGCAGTAACTCCTGTGATCTCAAATCAAAAGTTACTCTTTTCTTCCACCTGCTGGACACGAGCGAGTACTGAAGTTGGGTCTCAGCCATGGAGGAGATAATGGGGAAACCTGTGCTTATAGCAACAATATATACCGCGTTTCAAAACACTATATGCATCATTAAGCTTAATTCCTTTGTCTATGCTTTGTGAGACATCCAGAATTTAATTTGTTTTGCTAGTAAATATATATTTAGTTTACAGTCATTAAAAAGTAAGTAAGTATGCAACTTAGGATGCCAAAAAACAGTGACAATTTAGGATGTTGGTTAAAAAAACAACATCACAAGTGAATTTATATATGTATGCATATAAGTATATATACTGTATATATCTCCTATTTTTGGATAGTGACGAGTAGAGGCAGTGTTTGACAAGTGCTTGTTTCAGAAGAATGTTCTAAAATGTTTTAAAATAATGTTTATTTATGTTTTTCTTGTACATTCTTATGCACCTGTTTGGATTTTGTTATATTACAGACGGGCAAGGAACTGTATATGGACCTTGATTTTCTACATGTAAATAATACATTTTGAAAAATGTAACTAAAGAAAAAAGGTATAGTAAGTAAGTAGGTAAGTATTTCAATGAGTCCCCTGTAAAGGGTTAATGTGTAGCAGTTGAGGTTCCACCTCCTTGATCTCTGTGGTACTGTGGTTTTATATGACCTGCTTCAGCATCGACCTTTGTCTTGAGGGCCAAGTCTACAGTACAATAAGTTAAAATAAAAGACATTTCACCTTGTTTTTTATAAATTAAAAAAAGATAACTCTCTCTGTTGATTAAATGCTTCAGGGTCACAGC
This sequence comes from Microchirus variegatus, assembly GCF_963457635.1. Lineage (NCBI taxonomy): Eukaryota > Metazoa > Chordata > Actinopteri > Pleuronectiformes > Soleidae > Microchirus > Microchirus variegatus. The sequence goes on from NC_139803.1 coordinate 16,866,931, forward strand.
AGGTGTCGGAAGCTTAAGGGCAGATTCTCTCTCTCTCCCTTTGTCTGTCTGCCTAAGTCGGAGATAAATTTAGAAATGCGTTGCACAACATGAAAGCGACAGCAGTCGTGTATGCGCCACATATCTCGTGTGAACCAGGAACCTATATATGTTGTTGCGGTTATCTTTTTGCACTCACGACTCACTCCCATTATGGAAGTGAGAAGCGTTCCTGTTCCTGTTTTGAATCCACCTACAAAGCAGTAAAATGTATTGACCTGTTTAACTACTAGCGATTTGTCAAACCACTGTGACTTCACTGACACGTTTGTGAACTGCTGTTTTGAAGCCTTGAGTTTTGCACTTTGACCAGTGTTGTTTGTTTTTGAAGCCGGAAGCAACCATTTTAAATGACAAGGTGAAGCAGGGGGACAGTCTTTGGAAACAGTGACAGATTTATCTGCATTCCTAGTATGTGGTCCTCAGGTCGCAAGTTTTCCAACTCTGACCCAGTTTATTGGGTTAATTTTTCCATAGCTCCCTGCAGAGTATGCCGATGAGCCTTCTTTCCCCTTGTCTCTGTAGCTTTTCTCTCAGCTTTCTGTCTTGTTTGAAACACCAGACAAAACTCTGCTTCAGCTCTTTGCCATGTTTCAGTGCACAGGACACAACATGTCTGTGTTTGAGCAGGCAGTCGCCCTCAGCTTTTCTATGCAGGGGCTGGTGAAAGTTGCTGGTCCTCAACCCGATGGACCAGTGAACCAAGATAATGAGCTGAAAGTGGCTGAGGGCTTCAGAGGGCTGCAGAGTGGGGTGTTCCTTTCAGTGCTGTTTGGAAGGAAGTCATTTAGTTCAGAGGGCATATCAACAATGTCACTTGATGGATATTGAACTTATTTCAACCTCATTTGCCTCGTATGTTCTGTCAGAGGTTCAGCCAGTGCGAGATTTGTGTCGCTGTTTCTTTGCATTGCTTTTCCCTGTGGGCAGTAAATTAAACTGCCTTTTCAGAGAAGTGTGTGTGTTGTATTTGTTAACTCTGTAGGGCATTTTCCTTGCATTGCAGATTTTAAATGTGGGTAGGTTAGGGTTAGGCATATGGGTTTAGTTAAAGGGATAAAGCTTTGCTTGGACTCCAAAGGAATGGAAGTCAATGTGGTGCCCCCAATGTGGGTTAGAATTAGGTTTAGGTTAAGGGTGAGTGTTAGCCATTTATTGTCCTCACTAAGAATGCTGTGTGTGTCTGTTTTAATGTCAGGAGACCCCATTCATGCAAATTAGGAGCTGTTTTACACATACAAATGATGCATATTAAATCAATAACATTTTTAATGTGTATGCTGACGGCACTCATTGCATGGGCTCAAAAAACATCAAAATGTGGTGATTTTGTTTTCATATTTATTTATTTACAACCAAAAGAACATTGCAAGACAAGTGTTCAGCATTCGGGCAGAATTATTGCAGCAACTATTGTGTATACCCTATGGTTCAACATTAAATGTGGATGCTGCAGGGTTGACTATGTGACAAAAGTAAATTGCCCTACTTAAAGGGGTCGATAACAAACTTTGATATGTATTTTTTTGCACAGTTAAAAAAACACCATCACATTCACCTCAATCCCACATATGGTTACGAAAGACAACAAATGATCTCCTCACTGATTAATCACACCAACACTACAATGACATGAGTTCTTTCGAGCAAACGAACGTGAAATGTGATTTACACATTTCTGTCCCAACAAACTATCTTTGATAAAGCAACACACAAACATGATGACACAAATATTTAACGGATGATATTCTATAGAAAATACTTTCTGTCAGTCAGATTAAGTAAGCTAGCGTTGTAATTGAGCGGTGAAATCCTCCACCTCAACAAAAAATGACAAGACATCAAAATAACAAAACCCTGTGATTGACAGGTGATGTAAATAATTAGCCAAAGAACTGAAAGATTAAAACACAGAATTTAAAGGTCCAATATTTAGGTAGCAACTGTATATGTATATCTGGGGTTGCTGGTCTTTTAAACAGGCGAAGCTCATTTCAGGCCCAGTTATTTATACAAAAGTTCTTACATAAATTCTACAAACGAACAACTAGAACAAGGAAATCTGATAAGTATTTCTAACCAAAATGCTATAATGGTGTTTGTATTTATAGTGTATATGTACAAATGAAACAAAGTCACGACAATCCGTCATCCGTGATAAACAGCTGATTCTGAAGGAACTAGTGACACGCTCTAATCATGAGTGTATCATTGGTTTTATATAAACTACTTAGTCTCAGAAAAAGCATTGTACTTAAAGCTGCTGTTTTTTTGTGAAATGAAAAAATATAAGTTATTATTTGTATGCTGCATCCTTCTGTCGGTTGCAGCATAAAACAAGACACTTACTGTTTGCTACGCAGAAATGTCACCGGACAACATGAGATCCAAACACAGCTATAGCTGAAAGGCTCAGCAGTGAGTGAACTCATTTGACCATGGTTATAAATGGAATGGAAATGTGTTGATATTTAAAAGTAGCAGTGTTACTAAGAGGTCCAAACTGATGTGCATTTAGCATTTTGAAGCATGAGTTTAATACTCCAATCATGGAGTATCGGAGTAGTAAGAGAGAGTTGTGTGCGTTTCCATCCTTTCTGGTTTTTGAAGGCCACCGTAGTTCCCTGATGCACTTGGATGAGCAGAGATGTCCTGTTTGTTGTACTCTGCAGTTTCTGAATTACATGTCACACAGTTGGACCGAGAACACAGAGTTCTGGAGTTTAGCTGTGGCATCAGGAAAATAAAAGCCAACTCCAGCATAGAGAGGCTTAAAGGAATGAGGTGTGGAGGAGAGTCATGTGTCACAGACACTATAGAATGACAGAATAAGCTGCTATTTGATCCAGGTACACTCTCACTCTGCAGGAGGATACAGGAGCTGGGAATCCATTGCTAGTTTTATTATGACCAAAGTTATAACCTTTTGTAACAATCTAGCGCCCAAGATTAGATATTAATTCCAAATTTACATTCAAGCGAGCTCCCTGCGAGCAACTGCTACACATACGCCTTCTCTCCACTCCACCTCCCAGTAACTATGCTCAGTCAGACTTGCTTTACTCAGGACTCTCGTTGAGAGCTTCTCTCTGTGCGAGAAGGTCAGCCTCTTTCACCTTTAGCTCAGCGAGCTCCTGCTCTACCTTTGCCTGACGCTCATGTACTCGCTGCATTTCAGTTGCCTGCCAGGATCTGATCATCTGATGCACTTCATTTCTTCTTTTTTGCAAGAAATTGATCCGCTCATTGAAGGCCTTCTCGGTTTCCTCCACTGCTTTATCAGCAGAGGAATTCAAATCCTCCACCTTCTTTTCAAGTGCCTTCATATCTTCCTTATTACCATGGAGTCTCTGCCGGATCTTTCGTCGGCTCGAGTTGATCTTTCGCTGATTCACAGTCCTTTCCTTCTTACTCTCTCCCACTGTGTTGTGGCCTTTGTGTTGATGCACAGAGCAGATGTAACAGATACGCTGTTGATCGGTACGGCAAAACATCTCCATGACCTCACCATGCTGAGAGCAGATGTTGTCCTGGCGATCATTGAAGGGGTCCACCAGCGTGTGTTTCTTTAATGCAGATAATTCAGTATGTGGCTGGAGGTGTTTCTCACAGTACGAGAACACACAAACCGAACAGAACTTGACAGCTTTCAGTCTCGTCCCAGTGCAGAAATCACATGCCACATCTTCAGGGCCAGCATAGCAGTCACCAGCAGGAGCAGCTTGGAGACTAACCTTTTTCAGCTCCTCTACTAAATTAGCTAGTGTGGTGTGTTTCTCTGGGACAGGCCTCGGTGTGAAGGTTTGTTCACAGCCAGGGCAGCTGTAGATTTTCTTCTCATCCTCTCTGTCCCAGTGCATTTGAAGACACTTCAAACAGTAGTTGTGTCCACAGGAAATAGTCACTGGATCCTTCAGTAGATCCTTGCAGATTGAACAGCAGAAGAGTTCCCGTTCCAGCTGAGCTGCTGTCTGTCCTATTGCTGTTTTTGCCATTGCTGTGTGTGCCATTTCTGCTCTCGGTAACAACTGTATTTGTCACTTGCTCAGAGGCGGAACTAGTCTGAGCTCTGTTCTCAACAACAGTTTTTTTTTTCTTTTTCTTGCAGTGGGTGGGGCCTGTCAGCTACTGCAAATCACCACACATTGCACAAACTGCAGATCTGAGGGGGAGGGGAGCAGGAAATTTGAGCTGTCTCCAGTTGAAGGGGGAAGATTATCAGGATGTGACGCATTCTAAGATGAGGAGGAGCCTAACAAACTAAAGGTGTTTAACTCTTTGTATGATACAAAGTGCAGATTATGGAAAACAAAGCCTTGCTTACGAAACATATTTGAAGAAAATTATACTTTTCTTCAATAGCTGAAGTTTTAGAGCATTTCAGGTCAGAATCCACTCTGGAAAAAAAGAGTTTGAAACCCAGCTTTTGGCTAAAGGTTGAATCCTTAATTTTGTCTCTGAAACACTGTTCGATTATGTAAATCTTCTTCACACCCTGACAGACTTCAACAAAGTTTCAAACAAAGGGGGGGGGGGGGTTGCTGTTGTTAAGGATCAGCATGAAACACAGATGCTCACTCCTCCTAAAACCTGTTCAACCTGTCACCATCCAACCCACCTTCACCAGGTATTGTAAAGGTTAAAGCTGCATGGTCGCTGTTGTTAAGAACCATCATGAAACTGTTGTTGTCAAGAACCATCATGAAAACGGACACTCACTCTTCAACCAACCGTTTAACCAAAGGTTAAACATTAAACATGATTAGCCATGAGTACACCAGCACATTCTCAATGGTGGAGTGGTAAAACAAAGTGCAGCCTCGCTGACATCATCATTAAGATGGACTAGCTGGTGATTACTGCTCTGATTCATTCTAGTGTATTAATTTTTATTAAATAAAAAAAGATTATATTTTATTGTCAGCTCCAGTAGTTAAATGTATCTTAGTGAGAGAGCTGTGTTCATGCGAGAAGTCTCTTACAGTGGCAGTGAGCCCATGCACATTTCCCACAAGTGCCATTGTTGGATGAAATTTAGTTTCACTTGCCGTTATCGTTTCTTAAGGGTGTTTTAATAAAATACTGCTCTAAATTAAAGTCTCCTCAAATGAATCCGTGCTTGACTCATTGCTTCTACTTACGTTTGACTGGTTAGATATCCTGCATCAGCCCAAACTTTCATTATTCACACTACTATTTTATCAAAAGTTCCCTTAATGTAATTTAAATGAATTAATGATTATGTAAACCTTAGTAAAAAAATCTTAGTTGCTGCAGTCACACGTCTGTTATTGTGCACATACATTATGACATTGTTAGTTATGATTAATTGCAGCATTTTCGTCATCTCATGATTTAACTCGGAAACCTTTGGTGAAATTTCCATTGGGGATTTGGATACCACATAAAAGAAGAGCACACCCATAATACTGACTTTTATGAACCTTCACGTGGATGGACTTAAGCATGACAAACAATGCTCTGCCCAAATGGAACAGATAAACGGTCAGTACATTTAATTTAATGTTTTTCATTTCAAAAATAATTTCAGAAACGTGTTTTATATTGCATATTTATTCTCAGGAGAAGCAGGTTAGGGGACACGTTGAGAGGAAATGTTCTCGTGAGGGGAAAGAGCCAGACAGATTTTCTTGTTTCTAACTACAGTAGATGAAGATATCTATGGCTGTGGAAAGCCATACATTTTTAGCAAGCACGTTGACAAGAAATTAACATTTATTTGCAAAAGTGATATATAGAAGTTCTTACAGGTGACAGTGATAGTGATGAGGAGCAGGGAAGAATTTAAGTACACTTGTACAAAGTTTGACAAAGTGCAGGAGAGTGAAACTCCACTGTCTAAGAACCGTATATAAAGTCATTTCATTCTGGAGAGTCCTCTGCAAAGGCTTCTGCTGGTCACTTGTGACACTAACCTCAAACAGCACACAGGTCTTGTTTCGAGGTCTACACCTGCTGGATTTTCCTAGGTAGCCACTTGAACATGGTCCTGCACAGCTTTTTGCTCTTCACTTTTGTCTTTGTTAAGTTCTTGGTGATAACATGTCTGAGCAAGCTAAAGTTATACGGTTGGGATAGGTGAGTGGCGGAAGCATTGTTTCTTCTGGCTGAAAAATTCAGAACCTCAGAGAAGCATCTTTCCTGCTGCCTGAAGTCGTACTCCACACTGGACAGAAGGAGAAGCAGGCCAGAATTAATAAAACGCCAGAAAACACATTTGCTCAATGCCATTTCACCCCTTGTCCCTAGCTCTAAGATCTACCTCTCGTTTTTGCACATTCATGTGAAGGTGTAGTGCATCCTGATTTTTGTTAAGGTAGAGGGGTGGGGTGAAATGTAATGACTGGTTCTCCAAATAAATGTTTTTAGGGCCACACTTCAAACAAAAAGCTATAAGATTAACCAAAGATTAACCAAATCCGAAACATATATAACGAAACAAAAAAACTTTTGTTTCGTTATATATGTTTATAGTCTCGGCTCTTGCCAATGGTGGGATAGCCCCGTCCAATATTTAATGCTCAATTATTATTTTTTTCTTTTTGATTAGCCACCCAGAAGCAATTATGACTTAATTGAAAATCAATCTCATCTAATAATAATAATAACAAAAAAAATATTCTGGAACCAAAATTTGGCTTTTGGGCAAGAGTGAAGAAGAGTTGAATTCTATAGCTGCACTGACGTCTTAAAAGACAAATTTAAATTTCACAGTTATCTCACCTGTATATTATACAAGCGGTCTTCTGGCAGGTTGAGCAGGTTTTGACGTCCTGTCCAGTTTTGAAGCATCGGCGACTAAAAGGAACGGAAGTAAATTGTGAATAACTTTCAAAACACATTCATTCAGTTTTCATGTTCCATGCCAATCACAACTTATTCACACATTATAATAGATGAGGATCACTGACAAAGGGATATTTGAGGAAGGCCATTTTAATTCCAATTGTACTCTTGTCTCAATTCCAATTATTTTTCCCAAAAGAGGTCCATGGCCAAGTGTATCCCTGTCACACCGAGGACCATGTCATTCCAGACCGCTGCTGGTCTACTGCTGCCTTGTTTGGAATGTTTGTCACTAAGGTTAATCCAAATGAAGATATTCACACTTAACTCACAAGCTTACTGATGGCGGCAGCTGTGGCTCTATGCCTCTTGTGTGCTGTGATGTAAAGTGACTTTATGAATGGACTGGTACAGGGAGTGAGTGGACAAGAAAGTGACCCAAACCTCAGTCTGTAGTCAGTAAAGGCGGTCTAATATTGAGATAGAGCAGCAAACATTTGGAAAATATTGTAGACTTAATCGGATGTACGTTTTCTTGTTACCCTTTTGTTCAGTAGCCCTAAAACATGGGTCTCATGCCCCTTCCAGATGCAAGAGCATGGACAGAACAGACTGTGCTGAGTGTCAGTACCTCATACCACCACACTTCCAAAAACTTTAACAATAGATTTTGGCTGTTTTTGCCCTTAACTGTAAAACATGAAGCATGAAAGGGGGAGAGAGAAAGAGAGAGGGAGACACAGCAAAGAGCTGAAGACTTGAACTCAGCCATTGTTACAAAATCATTGTTAAACACAGAATTTTAGAGCATCAGTCACATGTTCTCCACACCAAACCATGCAGTACATTGGAAAAAAAAAACAAAAAAAACTTTAATTTAACTTTAACTTTTAACTTCTCACTGCTTTCCAAAAATCAGAATGTCTTAACTATTCCTCACAATGTACAGCATATAGCATACAACACAGACATGCTCTTCTCTTACCCACTTGTGGGAGTGTGGCACGTCTCGAGGTCATGGATGATGTTAAGCAGAGTTGCGATGCGGTCCTTGTTGGCTGCCACACTGGCCTCCACCGTCTCCAGCTCCTGCTGCAGGATGGCTGGTTTCCAGCATTGTGAGGATGAAAGTGGCAACAACGTGGCTGCATCAGCCGGGTGGGAGTGAGTCAGACTGGAGTCCACTGGGCAAAGCTGAGTAGGAGCAGGACTTGGTGTTGAATCCGCCTCTACCTCAGAGGACTGGAGGCAGTGAGGGGTGACTGGTTGCAATGTTGATGGGGGCGTAATTGAATTACATTCCGGGCCTCTGTGGTTTTTAAATGGCACAGGTGCAGTGAAGGAAAACTTTGAATGTGAGTCTGAATGTTGGTGGACTCGGGATTGCGTGATATGGTCAACTTGGCCTTTACTGTTTGCTACGGATGAGCTCATGAAGTTTGTTTGTGCTGTTGAGATTGTTGAATAATTGTAATGTGGCCGATTATCTGCTTTGGATTCAACTTTAATATTTGTATGCTTTCTTGATGCAGCCAGGGCAAATAGTTCTGTTTTTCCATCTGTCTCTTGGGCTGTTTGTACTAGCAGGGAAGGGTCACAGTGTCCCTCGTGTTCCTTTTTTATGTTTCCTTGATAATGTTGTTCTGCGTTTACGTGGCCATGCAGACAAGAGCTGCTCGACTTGATTAAGGAAATTAAATTCTGAAGCTTAGCGACCTGTGATAGGTTCAAATGATCATGCTGTTTTGACTCATGCACAACAAATTCATTGCTTGCATTCGTGTTTAATTTGTTTTTATCAGTATGCAATTGAGTACTGATATTCATTAACAATTCGGGATTGTTTGTGCTCGCATCAGTGTCTCTGTTATGTTTTTTTGACACAGTTAGCAGCCTGGATAATGTGAGTGGGTTTGTTTTGGAGTCATTTTCCTGATTTGAAACAGTACAGACCACAGACTGATTCTTGTGATTGGGTTTATTTGTGCGTGATATTTCAGTATGTCTCAGTTCATTACTTTGGTTTTCGGTCCACATAGAAGATGAGAAGCTTACTGTAGATGGTACATCCTTAAGGCTGACGGATGACTTTTTCAAGCAGATGCTTTGAGTGCTGTTACATGTAGAGGTGGAACTGGTAGTTACGCCTGAAGTCAACCCAAGTCGTGACTGTTGGGATTTAGTGGCTGTGGATGAAGTGTTTACAGTTGCTGTAGATTCATGAATTAAAGGCTCGGAATTTGTTTTAATCAAGTTGATTAGTCTAGTAGCTTTATCTGATGCAGTGTGTTTATTCAAAGAGCTCTGTGGCACAACAATGCTGAGATGGCGTAGGGTTGAGTCTGATGTGTTGGTTATTTTCGAGTTGGGGCATTTTTTTGATATTTGAAGGCATGCATTTGTTGCTACGTCGACTTGCGTAGCGTTTGTTGGGTGCACCTTTTGAACCTTAGGAATTCTAGGTGAGGTGACTTTTGTGGACATCTGTGCAGAATTAAAGGACACTGTCTTTTTGTGTGCGTTGGCTTTGGTTGCATTGTAAGGTCGTGTGACGGCAGCACACGGATGAGTTTGCGGCGACAAAGTCTTTCCAGGTGTAGCGGGTACAGATCCACATGCATTTTGAGGCACATTAAACCGTACAGAGTTGCATTGTGGAGTCCTGGGGACCTTAGGATAAGTGTGCGAATGTGGGTCATTTTGTTTGGTTGCTGCTGCCGTTTGTGGAGTCAGTGTGAGACTTGTTGGTCTGGGGATGTTATAGTCCTGTGTAGGTTCTGCAAAAGATTTGACATTATTGGTATCTTGTTTTGTTTCTATAGTTGCTTTCGTGATAGTGACGGTTTTCGCATGTAGGATGTTTGCGAGTTGATTGGATGTTTGATCACCTGCAGCGTGAGTATGTGACAAAGTGGTCAGATTGTGTCCAGAGTGAACTGGGCATGCTGGGTGTGCTATTTTTCTAAACCGCTCCTCCTCGTTCAGATGTAATGTTTGTGTCCCGTTGTCTGTGTCTGCGACGCTGTCAGTGATTTGATCCTGATTTGGCTTGATGTTTCTGTTTCTCTCAGTATGAGACGTGCGGAAATGCGTGCCAGTCGAGAGCGCTGCGAGGGCTGAATTTAATGAAGACGCACTGACAGCAGGGTCGTTCTGCCCCAAACTGGCAGCTCCTGTGGTTACAGACTGTCTCCCACCACAAAGGCTGCATATTTTCTGCACTGTACCGAAAGGTCGGGCAACAGATGACAGCGGTATCCTCCCACAATGCTCTCCATAATGACCTTGTTTTCTGATTGGGTCTCTTTCACAAAAGGTTCCACTTTTAATTGGTACTGCTTCATTTCTATCAACACTGATTCCACCAATTGCTTCTGAATCGACCACACTACCGTTAGTGTAACGCACAGCTGGTTTCAGCTGAGGCCTGACATTAGTTATGTTCTCTGCAAAGTGTGGATTGGTCTTGATTGCCCTGGCAAAGCAATATGTCCCATTTCTGTTCCTCTGAATGCAGGTCACATTGTGAGAGGCCTCATCTCCAAGAGCTTTGAAAGTCACTTCCTTTTTCGTCTTGGATTCCCCACTTTTCTGTTTTAAAATAGCCCTTTTCTCGTTGTCACTCCTTGTTAGCCGTACTCTCTCCTCGTACTGTGTTTCCTTGTTAATATAGCTGTTGAATATTTCATTATTTCTATCTGATAGCACGGGCAGTGTATCAGTTTGCTGCTGTTGGGTAGGTTGTCTGCTAATCCCAGGTGATGTCTGAACACCAACACTGCAATGAAGTCCCCACGGGTGCAGCAGGACCCCTGCAGTTGTGTCTTCTCCTATTGTCTTCAAACCACATACTCCAACCAGAGCAGGAACTCCTAAAACCGGCACTGGAGTCATCACGTCACCCACTCGTCTCCCCATCTCTTGTCTGACTGACTTAAAAGTGTGACTTCTCAAGAGAGAGGCAGCATTTCCACACCATTTCATCCCTCTAAAGGAAAAAAAAAATATCACCAAGTTTACAATGAGACACATTTGAGCTAATGTTTTGGAAGAAATCCAAGTCAAAATAGTACACATTGCTTCAGAGATAACTTTTAGTGTGATGGCTTAAAAAATAGCAATACATTTGCATTCACAATCAGAGGAGGGAACACATTCAAGTGTTTTATATTCTGTATTAGCATTTTACAGATCCCCTCTCAATGTCTGACACCACAGAGAATAATATATTTGTGGAGTGAAATTCAAAACAACTGCTGCAGTGAACTATCTCTCTTTCATTCTTCTTTCACTCTCTCTCTTATGAATAATGTCCATCATACTGTAGCAAGCAGCTTCCAGCTCACCTTGGAAAGAGGCCCTAATGTATAAACTGACACCACAGTTAAGACTTCATTAATGGTGTCCATACAACTGCAGCACACTTTTACTGATGGGAGCAGTAATATAGTATGTAATAATACAGCAGAATATCCCATTTAGAAACAAGGTGAAGTCAATGTGCGATGATTCTTTTTTGTTGTTGTTGACTTTTGTGCCTCCTCATGTTTGAGCTTAGTCAAGTGACCTCTGTCTGTTGTCACTAATGCTAAGTGACAAGTGTCCTGTCATGTTAATTCACCATCCCCACATGTGGAGAAGAAGAAATAAACATGCTACTGTGATGCCATTTAAACAAAATAAATATAAAACACACATAAAATAAAAACATAACATAAACATAATTTATTTAAGCAGAATTCATGCCTTGTGTGTGTGTTTTTTGTTGTATTCTGCAGAGTGCAGACATACCTTCAGTGTTTGCTCGATCCTGCTGCATGCTGTCTTGAGTCCAAATATCTGGAGTAGTTTGCTGCTTTCTGTGTTCGTGTGCTCTTTATTCCTAGAGGCTTGAAGTTAATTTGTCGTCACACTGTAAATCCTTTGGTGGCATTTGATCCAAACTCAGAAGAGTTAACGAGTCTGTCTCTCTGTTGTTCAGATTCTGACATAACCTGTCTCTTACTGATGAGGCATTAGACCAAGTGTCCTCACTCTCTCATCACCCTTTCTCTTTCTCCTCTCGTTTGGTCCTGCTGCTCTCATGCTCTCCCCATAATCACAACACAGCAGTATGCTACACTCCAGTATGCTGGCTGCCCTCCAACACACTCTGTCCTACTATTTCTTGCCTTCCTACCTCCCCTCTCTCTCTTTCTCTCCCCCTCTCTCTCTCTCTCTCTCATTTCATCATCTCTCTCAATCCATGCATGTCTACAGCAGGGTGGAGAAGGAGACTGAAGGAGAGAGAAAGAGACAGAGCGAGAGAGAGAGAGAGAGAGGAAGTGACTTGCATCAGTGGAGTAGGGACTGTGTGTAAATTACCATAAAAGCAGGAAAGTCAATTGACAGCTGCAGTAAAAAAAAACACATGTAACTGTAAACAAAAAATAACGGTGACAGTATAATTGTACCAAAACTATATTCACTATGGTAAATGTCAATATCATGCATCATATCTTAAAACTACAGTCGGCAGCACAGGCTGGAAACAAAAAAAGTTGATTGTTGTTTCATCTTGCCGGTTATTAAAATACTTCCATTTTGGGATTGCAGCTTTCTATCCTGACCTTATTTCATCAGATGTGCAAGGTTCATATACAGATGACCCAAGACAATGTTCTCCATTGTTGTACCTTTGACACATTTTATTGCATTTATTGTCTGACTGTCTTTTAGGCTGTTTCCTTTTTTAAGTTTCTTCGTGTAACAACCATGATGCTTAGCACCGTCTCTCTCCGAACTGCCCTGTGATTGGTCAAATCATCAGTGGCATGACAGAAACCTCTGAAAATAATGTATAATTATTTTCTTGCATGGAAGACATATTTATAAAATAATGCTACTATAGATAAAATTCTGTTTCAAAAACATGTATTACAACTAGAAATATTGAACGCAAAAGCCAATTTAAAGGTGCCATATGTAAGAATGCGGCCAAAAATGGTTACTACATTCAAATTCAAAACACAGAGGTCTTTTAGGTTTGACGGAACTGGCAACCCATGGATGCTCGGCAGCTGAGAATCTACTGACTACAATGATTGGTAGACGGCGGTAGGTGGCGCCACAAGCCAAAACATGATTTCAAACATAAACATGATTTGCAGTCTGCAAAATATTTTTTTAATGCAAATATTTTGTCTGTACTGTTGTTGTTGGTGAGTTCAGTTTGTTATATGAACATTATTCCTGAGTCTCTGTGACATATTAGGAGGATTTTATGGCCAGTTGCTTTAGATTTATTACATAATGCACGTTTAACTTTAAATGGATTCTGTGCCATTTGAAGTTTGAAGTATGCATAATTTTGTAAAGACTGGTGCAGTGAATGATTTTCAAAATGTGGGCTGCCATGAGTGGTCATAAAACTAAAATAGAAAGTTTTTTTTTTTTCAGTTTTATAGTTCAGCTTTTAGTCAAAGTCGTTTATTCAAATTCATGTTTGTTGATTTTCATGGGCAATTTGTAGAATGCTTTGTAGTCTGAAAACTGTTTTCTGTCTGTTCATAACATAAAACATAGAAATACATAGAAATATTTTAAAATGGACTTAAATTTAAAATGAACTTCAATAATAATGACCATACCAGTGGATTCTGTCATTTTTAAAGGAGAAATATATTGCATATTTGTGTGTGTATATATGTTTTTTAATTGAAACAATAATTATTTACCAACCAAATATTTTATAAAAGAAAACAAGTGCCAAATATTCCATAAACATTTACTGTTGTCATTAGCAAAGCCATAGTTACATATATAATAATGTTGTGTAATATGCCAACCGCCATTAAAACACCAAAGGAAGAATAAGAAATCAGAACATGCTGCCTGTTTTTTGTGCATAAAAGTATACTGCATAACAAAGGTACATAGAGTAATGCACAGAATAAAATGAATCTACATCCATATATTTGGGTGGAGCAGTCCCAAATATACAGACAAACCCATTTAATATTTATAAATTAATTATTTATTAACAAAATGATCAAACCAGCAGTGTATGCATTTAAGGATGCTATTTTTGCTGTTTTAGAAAATGAACAATGTGGGTCAGTTGCAAGTTTTAGCTTTCAACACTTGGTGGCAGTATTGCTAGAGAGATGGCTGTTGACTTAAGTGGGCGTGAAGAAGGTGTGACTGAATGATTTCTCCAGGCTACAGACAGATGGCGATCTTGCCGCAGACGTCGACAGATCCTTGCTTACTGGACAGCACTACAAATGAGAGCTCAGTTAAATGGAGGACAGGGTTGCTCTTCTAATGCTCTTTGAGTTCCTGCCAACTTTAAATGTGCAGATAAGTTGCTGACTCATGATCTTGGGCTAAATGGAGAGTAAGCACTTGAGGATTTTATTTTTTAATAAATAAATCTTATTTTACCTTTAGTCACAAGGTCAGCTTACATAGCCAATGAGTCACTTCCCTTGAGTTTCACCATCTGTATACAATGAACTTAATGACACACAATGGAATTCAATGTGTTGCAACAGTTTGGATGTTTGCAGTGATTTGGTGATTGTTTTCACATTTCCCCACATTGCACAAGTACACAATGTCCCAGTTTAGGGCCAGAAACATAAAACTAAAATAGAAGAATAAAAACCCTGCATTTCGCCCTATGTCAGCTGAGATTGGCCTCCTTGGCTGGGGATCCAAGTGGGATTGGGGTACAGCAATGCAGCGCTGCCAACTTTTCCAAAAACCTTGGAGTGAGATTTGGTGAGTGTGACCAACATTTTACGTAGTAAAACACATAATTAATTTGACTTCTTACCGGTGTTCCTGTACATTCTGGTGTTTAGTGGGGCATCCTGCTGGAGATGGACATTCTGTACAGAACATTTGGTTATGGGGCTGCTGGGGGTCCTCTCCCTGAAAATTGTGGATTATGTGATTTCCTGCATTGTGGTGTATTTTGGGGTGGCCTGCTAGGGGTTTGCAGTACCTAAATTCATACAGATTCATAGCCTACACTCTTAGAAATAAAAGTGCTAAATAGAACCATATAAGGTTCTTCGGCTTGTGCTCACAGGAGAACCATTTTTGGCTCCAGGTAGAACCTTTTTTTTTTAATAAAGTTTCCACCCTGGAACTCTTTTAAAACCATTTATTCAGGAAAAGGGGTTTTCTGGATCAAAATGGTTCTTACTGGAACCATTGTTGTTACCAAGAACCCTTGAAAAACCCTTTCTTCGGGAAAGGGTTTTTCAGAAGCAAATGGTTCCAGGTAGAACCTCAGCCCTGGACATTTTGTTATGGGGGTGCTGGGGGTCCTCTCTCTGAAAATTGTGGATTGTGTGATTTCCTGCATTCTGGTGTATTTTGGGATGGGCTGCTGGAAATGTGCAGCACCTAAATTCATTCAGATTCATAGCCTACTGTACATTCTGACTTGTAGGGCCTTCACAATTAAACCTGAGCTGAGCATTCAACTTAGAGTGATCGACAAAGAAAAGTTTGGGCTTAGCTGCCCCCGCACTAGAAAAATACTGTAGGATGACTTTCTATGTGCCCATATCATACTTCATAGACCTGTAAGAGCATAAATACTCAACACACCAAGAACAATAGTTTGAAATCAACTCACGACCATCATATAAGATATTTAAGAAAAACTTTATTTGTGACTTATAAACCAAACACATTACCAGCTTGATCAAATCAAAATAATCACTATTATCACCTTTTACAATGATGAACAGGGTGTACAAAAAACGTATTAACAGGTCTGCACTGTCTCAGTCGCCTGGCACATGTCACTTAATGCCACATCCAACGACTGAAGAACATTCACTATACACAAGCAGAGAATACATCAACTTAATTTTTTAACACCATTTTATTTATTTTTGAATTTTTTTTTTCCTTCTTTTTTTTTTGCTTTTTATTTCCCTACAGGGCAAATAATAGATATGGAGGGTGAGGAAATGGTTTTTATTTCACAACAGTGTTTGTTTTGATCTCAAAGCGTAACACAAGTCAAAGAGTAGATTCTTTTTACAATGCAAAAAATTACTGAGGCTAAAAACAAAGGCATTTCTTAGCATTATAACACAATAGCATTATGTACTGTATATCTAGAAGTTTTTCAACAGGATAAAAAAAGTGATTCTTTAAGGTTTTTCCACATATTACTGTTTGCTATGTTTGTATGCACATATTACTTTTGTATGAATGATCGTTTGGTCGTTCGATGCGTGTCATCTTTTAAGAATGTGTATCAGAGGTATATGTACTTCATTACGCATTTCCCAGTGGAAAAACATATCTATGTATATTTATATATATATTATCCATATAGTTTATGTTTCCTTTGCTTATAACATGCAAACAGCCACTTGTTGATCTGACAGCACAGAAGTACACCTGAAGGACAGGGAGGAGGTCAAGGAGGGGGAAAGGAACATGTGCATGGGTGAGACTGAGTCTGATAGCAGCACCTCTACATTCCCAATGTGACCAGTTAAACGATGGTCCAAAAGACATAGAAACACTGAGGTGGGCTTTCATGACACTTTGATGCTGTTCCACCATCCACTGTTCGCTGTACACATCTCAACACACACAAATCCTCTTATGTCAGATCTGGCTTTTAGCATGTCACTGCCTGTAAAGTTGATTTGGCCAATGCAGCTACTTTTTGACACAGCACTTTACAGTAATTAAGCAAAAATAATGTATAGTTTATGATCTTGGCAGCTGTGATTATACCGTATATATAGACTGTATGTCCCCAACCCCCTTCTCACTGTTACTGAGCTGCACTACACTTTCTATTAAGGCTGCACAATATTTAGAAAAATGTCAACATTAAAATGTCCAGACTGATTGAACTGTGATATGTGTATCTTCCTTGATACATGTTCCAGGTGCTAGCTTTGTTGTGTTACATATTCTGCCAAAATGGTAAATACAGCAATTCTCTCATACACTCTTACAAATAAGGGTTCCAAAAGGGTCCTTCTACAAGGGCTGAGATTCTACTCTGGTTCCAGGGTTCTTGGTAAAAACCAATGGTTCCAGTAAGAACCATTTTGATCCAGAGAAATCTTTAAAACTGCTTTCCTGAATAAATGGTTTTAAAAGAGTTCTTGGTGGAACCCTCCAAAAGGGTTCCAGGTGGAACTTTTATAAAAAGGTTCTACCTGGAGCCAAAAAGGGTTCTCCTATGATGACAAGCCGAAGAACCGTATATGGTTCTACTTAGCACTTGTATTTCAAAGAGTGTACCCATACTACTTGTGGGTAAAGAAATGAGAATATAATTGGTTTGATAATAGTGAGATGAGAGATTAGATTGTGGTGGACTTTTCAGATACATATTCATTTATTTTAACAATCCAGTTAGAAAGGATTATTGGCCAAAATCACGAGATTGGATATTGGAAAAAGAAAATGTTGAATATTCTGTAACCACAAGCAACATGATGTAAATAGAGATGTTTTCCACCACAATCTTGTGACCAGGACTTGAGTGAGGGCTGGTTAGAGGGAGGAGGTCAATCCATGGATCAAATTCAGTGAAATTAATCAGACTTTCAGACTGATAATGTATCAGTAGGAATGCAACAATACCACAAACATTTCCTATTATTGTGCAGCCCTTCTTTGTATAAGTGTGTGGTTTCCATTGAATCTGCCTAATGGCCGACAGAAACAGGAATGACTTGAATAGGCAAGTCATTCAATGCAACAGCAGAACTACCGTGACTGATGCTTTATTTTATATATCCTTTTGTGAGTTTTCTGACTTTTCTTCCTCCCTCTTCATCATGTCTCTTTCTATCCAGCAGAGATGTGGCTTACTTGTCAGGTGAAACACAAAAGAATCAATGTGAAAGATGGCATAGCTGTCAACAACAAGGAATCAAAAAACACACTCTGGCTGAAGCTTGGTCCAAACAACAAAATATGTGTGTATGTGTGTGTGTGTGTGTTTACTTACTATATTGCAAATACACAAAAGTTGCTCTGTCGCAACTGCACAGTTCACTGAGGGACCATGATTTCAGGAGATGATGTCCAACCATTTTGACGATGACAACGGATTGGGAGTAGAGGGAGGAGATGGGCAGCGAGCGAGCAAATCCTACAAGCACTGAAGCAGTGGAGACTGTGGTGCAGAGCTTGAAGAATGACTATTTAACATTCATAGATGTAGAGGAGAAGAGGGGATCAGGCTTTAACAGAAATGAAGCCAAAAAAAGCAATGTTCCTGTGTCTTAGCCATATAATACACTCCCAGATTAAGGGTGTCGCTAGCCTTCAGTCCTGGATTTGGTGTGTGTATTCTTTTGGGATACTTTGTGTGTTTATATTGTATGTACTGTATGTGTGTAAAGAGAAGAGGAGCCTGTGTGTGTTTGTATGTGTGAGTAAGAGGAAGTCCTATTTGTGTACAAAGATGTTTGTGTCAGTGTGTGTCAGATTGGGTGTTCTGATACACTGTGGGATTAAGACCCCGTTGACCTGTGCCATATTCCAAGAGAGGAGAGTCAAGGTCAGGGGCCGGGTGCATCAGCTGCACGTAGGTTCCCTTGTTCTATCCATAGTAATCCTGACTCGTGCATTTGCTAAAAATATAAGCAGCAGCACCACAAAAATAAGTTTTACAACATAACCTCGAGTAACAACTAAGTAAGCAAGCAAGAAAGCAGGTGCAAATGATACAAAGTTACACAATTGCACTCACTAACAGTAAAGCAGGATTAATTTCTTCACACAGCATATTTTTTTCTTTACTCATCCCATGCCATTTCACTCCTTAAAGGACTATGTCAGTGATTTTGTCTGTTTGTGTCCATTTTCTACACATTGCTGACCTCTCTTGACTGTTTCTATGTTTTTCTAGATGGTGCAAAATCAACTTTCTTGACATCTTGACGTTTGTGTGTTTCATTCTGCCACAGTTATAAATCAAGGGCAGTTCTTAATTGCAGCTGCACTCAAGCTACAGTATCATGTGATAGCAAATATAACTTTATAGTCGTAGTGCATAGAGATTCAATCGCTGCCTGGAAGTCTGAAAAATCTAGATTTCCAAAACGCAATGCTGTGCTTTGATATATATATTTAGCAGTGATGCTAGATTTAACATGACATGTAGAAAATTGACCGAAACATGCAAAAACTTGTTCTGTCCTGTAAGTGTCAAATTTTGATTCATTTTACCAATCATAATTTGAATCTACCAGAAATCAAAGAAGTTCGTACCAATCAGCAAGGCAGTGCTGATTATCTACTTGCCCTAAATCTTAATGTTGTAGCTACAGTCATAAAAGTCCCCCCTGCCTTACTTTACACTGCACAGTTGAACTTGCTAACTGCAAATTAACTAGCAGTCAAAAAGTCGCTTCTTTTTATACATTAACTTGCGCATAGTTGGTGCAACCCAGTCCAGGTCCTCAACCTCTGAAATGTGCTATGTTACACTGAAACAGAGCTCTTCCTTCGACGTCCTGTTCATTTCAGCCACCTTGTTCGCTGAAAGGTGCTTATCTCATGATACATATACTGTATGTTGTTACTTTTTAATTTTATCTTTTTTTATATAAAAGACCAAAAGGCCTCCATAACACTAAAAACAAGTTAATTTTTACGTTTGGCTTCTAATTCACCTCCGACTCAGTGAGTCAAAATGTAAGGGGTCTCTTAAAGGTGCTTATCTCACGGTACATATACTGTATGCTGTTACTTTTTCATTTTCCGTTGTTTTTTTTATAAAAGACCACATGGCCTCCATAACACTAAAAACAAATGGCCATTTAATTTATTTATTTTTGAGTTTGGCTTTTAATTCGCCTCCAACTCAATGAGTTAAAAAGTAAGGGGCCTGCTTAAAGACAGAGATGCCAACAAAGGCAGCCTCAGCTGACAAAGGTGTCTCAGTATACAAAGCAGGAATCACAGGAGGGCTATTCAAATCCAATAAATTGCTTTCTGTTTTGAGGTCTATCTGCTAATGACATTTGTATTCCATTAACTTTGGCCAAAGTTAAGGGCCAAAATGAGCCAAGAAACTCAGCTTACATGTTGAAGGGGCCTAGTCTAATGAGGGTATGGCCGCTGTACAATGTCTATGCAAATATGGTGCAAAGGGGCTCCCTCGATTTTACTATAAGCATCTGGCTCCTAAATTGGGATGATCGTTTGTTGCTAGCTCTGTTTTCAAGTCACCCCTTCTCCTCTACTCATCATCCTTTCCTTTCTCCTTCTTGTCCTTCTTGTCCTTCTTCTTCTTTTTCTTCTTCTTGGCGTCATCCTTTTTGCCAAAGCTTATGAATTCACCTTTGTCATCCACAGGGCCCTGATCATGGCGGATAGAAATGATGGCTGGGGAACCAGGGATGATGAAGGCTTCGGGAGGAATCTCTCCAGGCTTCAGGGGCTGGGGGGGACCATAGCTTTGTCCAGCACCGTATCTGAAGTGCCAGCTGTTACTGTTGACTCCAGCACCAACTGGGGGTGAAAGCTCTCCACCACCCTCTCCATCTATAGAGGTAAGAAGAGGACAGGACATGAAGTCATGTTAAATATGGCTAATCATTACAATTATTCACTTGCCAAATGTAAACACCCAACTCCTTCAGACGAATAACTATTTGATTATCTGTTGAGAGGTTGATGAGAAAATTGGTACCACTTCTCAAATTCACTCAATACAGCTTTCAGTGAGAGGATTGCTCTGCATTCCACACTATGACTGTGCTCCCTTGAGATCAGGAGCCTTGTGAGCAGTCACTGTGAGCTTAGTGACCAGCAATGTGGGTGACTGTGGGTTCCACCCCGCGTGCCATCCACGCCCACCTCATAAGCCAACTCAGCTCACCTGTGTACCACTACTCTCCCACTCATCAAGCACCAGTATATAAGCTTCTGGAGTTCATTCACTCCGGATTGATCCCCTGCTGCCGACCGTGCCTTCTCTGTCTATGCCGCGTTAAGCCTACCTGCCTTCTGCCCCTTTTGGAATTGTTTGTTATGCTGTGTGGCCTCTTTGGTTTTTAGCCGCCTGGTTGGAATATTTCCCTTGGATTTGGACTTTGCTTGTCTCGACTTTACCCCCTGCCCACGCACCCAAACGGTACAACCTAAAAGCCTAAACCCTAAGCCTAAAATGGTGGCAGGATCTAAACCTTCAACCTGCTTCCTAGACCCCATTCCTATAATAAATCCATCTTTACTTACAGGCTATGTCCCACAGTCTTTTATAGTTGCCATCATTATTTTAAAAAAAAAAAACCCGCCCTCGCCCCAGATGTTGTTGCTAATTTTCATCCTATATCTAACCTCCCATTTATTTCTGAAATCCTTGGAAAAGCTGTGCAAAATTCTGTGATTATTTGTACAGCAATGATCTGTTTGAGGACTTCCAGTTAGGATTTAGATGACGACGATGACTTCCTTTTGGCCTCAGACAATGGCCTTGTATCTACTTGTACTGTTCGACACTGTTGACCTGAACATTACAGATACAGGAGCATGAAACCGCGAGCATGAGAACACAATCAAAATTTCCATCGTTATGCAGATGACACAGTCTTGTATATTTCCATGAAGTATGACAGTAATCAAGTTATAAAGCTCCAGGAACGTGTCACAGACATTAAGACCTGGATGACAAAACGTTTTATTTAACACTGCCAAAACTGCAGTTATGGTCCTCTGCCATAAACAGGCTTGGGGAAGCCCTACCTGAACACCTAGTCACCCTGGATGGCATTAGTTCTACTGTAAGGGGTTGTTATTGACCCAGATTTGTCATTCAGCTATCACATACAACAAGTCTGTAAATCAGCCTTCTTCCACCTGTGACAACATAACAAATCAGAAACATCCTGTCATTAAAGGATGGAGAAAAGTTGCTTCATGCCTTTATGGCATCTAGACTAGATTACTGTCACTGTCATTATTAGTATGCTCTAAAAAGTGTCTGAGGAGTCTTCAGTTGGTTCAGAATGCTGCAGCACGGGGTACTGACAGGTACCAGGAAAAGAGATTTCTACACTGGTTCCCTGAGAAATCGTCTGAAAAGTGTCATGGGGAAATTTTTATGGCTCTATACCATAGAGCAGAAACAAACAAATCTGCAGCTTCAGCTATGGAACTTAAGGTGTCAGCATCACACATAAGCGTCTGTCATCACATTTGTCACTTTCAGCAGAGATGGGCAGAAAGTAAGATTACTCACACACTAAAAACTATGTCCACCTCCAGTGTAAAAAAATGTAAAATTGTAAAAAAAAAACATTTATAGACAATCAAACTCATTGGCAACTAGCTTGTCATCGTTTTTTATTTTTTTGTGTTGTGTTGAGAAACAACATCTTTTGCTTAAGGTTCTCATACCATCAGAATCCACCACATAGAAGGTTCATGGATGTTGTGGAGGAGGACATGTGGGAAGTTGGTGTAACAGAAAATTATCCGCTGTGGCGACCCCTAAAAGGAGAAGCCGAAAAAAGAAGAAGAAGGAGAAGAAGAAGAAAGGATTGCTGTACCCATTACATTAGTGACAGTTCTTTGAGGGGGGCAGAGGCAGCTCTTTTCGCGATATACAGGACCTGTCACATTTTAACTGCTCTTGCATTTCTAATCCAAACAATGTCAGACTTGGCGCCGTACACACTGGTGACCTGATTAAGTCACCTGCCTAGTTTGACGCCTGTCAAGTGACTCATTGGACAGTTATGTGAGAAACACTCGGCAGACAAAATGTTCCTTACATTTATAGATCGATAATTTACACTTAGCACTTGCAAACTGCCATTTTAGCGCAAATTAGGGAGCAAAAGGTCTGACTTTCACAACTAGCCTACTATTAGCCTAGCCTAACTATTCAAAAACAAAGAAGAAAAATGCTGTTTCATTCTAGGATCTATATCTGTTATGCAGCTTCAGGCCTGGCTATTGGCACAACCTGATTCAATTTTCATTCACAGTCCAGACTTTTTTTGCAGCCAAGGGTTTATCTTTCTCAGATGGCTCATTTGAAAAATAAATACTATGAAATGTAAAAACATGTTCTCAGTCCAGCTTCATCCCGTTATTAGCTCTGGTCCCTGTGAGTTATTTTGCAGAGACAGCCCTTCTTGTCACTTACTGCTTAGTCCTTACTTAGGGTATTTTAGATGGTCATTAACCTGACGCACACATGTGAGGAATAATCAAAATGAAGTGACATTGTGCAGATCAATAGCCTGACAGTGGCGCAATAGCCATAGGGACGAAATATTTTCAGTTCACAGGAGGGAATGTAGCAGTCAGGAATAATGTGGGGTCAATTGTCTTGCCCAAGGACACATCAGCATGTATACTAGCAGAGCTGAGAATTGACCCCATCACCTTTGAGACCACCTTTCAAAGACGACTCGCTCTGTAGTCATCCCAATCCTACAGCTTCATTGGAAGCCAGACAATTAAAGCTTTAGTGCACAAACATGGACATGATGGGGGGAAGCAAATATAGTGAGATTATTCAAACCTTTAGATAATATGATCTATAAATCGACAAATTATGCAAAGGGAAAGCAAGACAGCATTTACAGTAAGATCTGAGGTTTATGAGAATGTCAGATGGGAGGAGGAGTGAGAACAAAATATAGAGAAGGAGAGACGGAGAGAGATAAACACAGAGAATGAGAGATGGGGGTGGGTGGGTTTTGAAGACACGGTGCTCTCAGGCCCACACCACTTCCTGCTGCGTTGACCTACTTTCAGTCTGGAATTTATTTAGATCAAACACAAGCCATTTTTAAAAGATCCTATTTGATTTTTTTTTCATAATGACATTGTGGTTCAGCAATTGTCCTATAGGGAAGAAAATTATATATAAAAAAGAAATGCATATCTTCCCTCTGAGTCCCCACAGTAAACTCATTCAGCATAAGAAAAATCACATGAAGGTAGTGTAATGGACACCACACACTTGTCTAGAGATAAAGTAGCTCTGCATTGACCACACAAGGCACTGGGTATATCGAACTGATTGCTGTTGTATATTAGAGACATGACTCACTGTAAATTGATTATATAGCATTAACTTGATGAGTCTGTAAAGGATTGGTGAAGGACAATGTGAGAAAGAAATTAATAACTGTCCTGGAAATCTAAAAAAAAGAAAAAAAATAGATAATCTTATTGGCAGATGTTATAATTATCATTAATGAAGACAGTGGTCCAATGCCATAATGCTTGACTGTTTCTGAGGATTATTATTATCTGGTGGTATAGTCGGTCTGAATTTAATCTGGGTATTAAACCCAGGAAGAGGTTGCAGTATTTGAAAGAAGCATACTATTGCTATTAATAATTAGGAAAATGGAAAATGGCGAGTTAAAGTTGGATTATCGGTGCAAAGCATTTTACTGCTGTAAACAATGCACCTCCATTTTATAGAGCTCACATATTATTTCCAGTTACCTGATGTCATTATTTGGACACTCTGTTATTATGTCTGATGGAATAGGGGATATTTCATGGGCACAAAATAGAAGTGGTGCAACAAGGAAGGTTTTATAGATAATGGTCAGTCATTTCTGAGATGATGTGATTTAATTTCATTTAATTTCACTGCTGGAAAGATTAATGTTTGTTGAAATTGGGTCAACTAACAATTATTTCTTAAGACGCTACTCCTAATATAGCCATAGCGCTCCGGTAGCTGACATCACACAACCAAGGTAAAGCCCCCTGGCAGTATACAATGCTGTTCACCTCTATAGATACTAGACAAAACATACATCTACCTATATATCACACAACTCATCTCTTCACTGGCTGTTTTATGATAAAAGTGAAGATTGTAGTTCTTGAGTTCTGTCCAGATCCTCCCTGCGTCCCCAGCCAATCAAATGTCACTGTCAAGGCTGTCATTCGAAAATCACTCCCCTGTTGTCCAGTCCTGAAGTAGTTTATCCCTGTAACCTTTACCCAAATAAGCCCTTATTCCAGCAGTGAATATTCCTAATAAAACGTGTTATGTCGGTATTACCTGCAATATTCAGACATAAACATCTTTGATAACTACCAACAGGTGAGTCGATCATGTCTTTATAGAGCATGTCCACAAACTTCTTTACAGTACGTTTGTGCACATCAAACTGGTTTGAAACCAGATTTGAATGGGTCTAAATCATGGAGAACTAGCAATGTAGTTTCCAGCCTCTGGCCAAAAAATCCTGAGGACTTTTCATAGACGAGGAATATTTCTCGACTTAGAGGAAACTGAGGGAGGGAAACAATAATTTGAAAAGTCTGATTATATTTTGGCCACTTAACTGAAGGCTCACATGAAATAATCACACCCACTTCGGTCTCTGATATCTTGACATTTTTCTCACCGTTTGACAGCCTTTTGTGACTGGAAACTTAAGTTTGTAAACTTACACCAAAGATCAGGAAAGTTGGTAAAACTGAGCAAAGACCAGAGTCACAAAATGATACTTTTGACCTGACTGATGGATGCAGCAGTGGATCAACAACTGTGTGCTGTAAAATCAATGACTTTTCTTGATGGACTTTGACGCGGGGAGAAAGCAGTTTACAAAGTGACATGAGCATCAGGTTCTCTGTCAGAAACGGCTGTCTCATGATGAGATAAATAGTGCAGCAGATGATTTGTGATACAAACACCAAATTCCGCAGGAAAAATGCCTAAGCTAAGACCTACTTTTTTTTTAGAAAAGCCTGTTGGCCATCTCAAAATCCAGTATGGTGGTCATTTTTCAAGATGGCTTGTCACATCAAATGTCTTTTTGGGATAGAACTTCAATGGCTGCATGGACATGTGTCGATGAACTGGGCAGTAAACTAAATTACTGGCAGATTCAATGGTGATTGCTTTTCAGGATGGCAGTTATAAATTTGTGACCAAGTTCATGTTCATCACCATTGAATTTGTCAGTATTTCAATTTGTCATCCAAACACATATAGTTTGATGCCCAGCTCATTTACACATGCTCAGCCATTAAAGTTCTACCGTAAAAAGACATTTGACGTGCGAAACCATGAGTCTACAATATTTTTACTTCTTCACGATATTCAAATTACAGATACAGGACATCACAACCAGTAAATCGTGATCTTTCAGTGCCCGGTGACCTTGATCAAATTCAATCCTCAGCTCTTCTAAGCCTGTATCTTGGAGAGTCACCAAAACACTGATTGCAAAAGAACAGGCCTTAATCAACACAGATTTGTTAAATCTAAAGCGCAACTGCACAATCACCAAATTGTCTGGACAAAATTTCACAATTCTGTGAGATAGAAATCCAAAAGCTCAGTCTCAGCCTTTGCCTAATTTGGATTGTGATTCAGCCTTTAGACTGGACATTACATTATACATCATTATGATATCTGTTCTCTTGGACGGCATATTCTTCAAATTTATTTCACTCTAATCAGCTAATTTCCTGTGCCTTTAAATGATCTGGTTCAGTGGATTACACAATCATGGGAAACTATGCTGACTTATAGAAAAACTGAATGGAAGGAAAAAGGTGCACAAGTAAGAGGGATGACCCGAGCCTTCAGATGAGTTTCAAGCAAAGGCAAGAAGATTCAAGAATTTGGGAGAGCTTCACAAGGAGTGGACTGACGCTGGAGTCAGTCAAGAGCCACCACACACAGACATATCCAGGACCTTGTGTCAAGACACTCCTGAACCAGAGACAATGTCAGGAGTATCTTTCATGGGCTCACGATTGTTGCTCAGTGGTCCAAAGGCATCTTCTCAAATTAAATTAAAGTACAGTAAATTTTGCATTTCATTTAGAAATGAAGAATCTTGAGAAAGAGTGGAGAGAGTGAAGTGTTAACAGTCGGTGATGATTTGAGGAGCCATGTACTCTGCTGGTGTTGGTCCACTATGTTTTATGAAGTCCAAAGTAAATGCAGCTGTCTACTAAGGAATTGGAGAGCACTTCATTCTTCCTTCTGCTGACAAGCTTTGTGGATATGCTGATTTCATTTTCGAGTAGGATTTGGCCACACTGCCAAAAGTACCAATATCTGGTTTAATGACCATAGTATTAGTGTGCTTGCTTGGCCAGCAAACTCGCCTACTGTCAAGAAGAAGGTGACAGACACCAGACCCAACAATGCAGATGAGCTAAAGGCCGCTATCGAAGCGACCTGGGCTTCCAGTACACCTCAGCAGTGCCACATTTGTTTTATTGGTCATTGCTCTAAGCCATAACCATCAAAATAAAATGCAAATTCATGAGTTAACTTTGTGTGTGATGAATCTATATAATACGAGTTTCACTTTTTGACCTAGTGCATAGAATGTATTTTACCATGATGGTGACACACTGGATTGCATGACTACATTACCAATGCCACGTGGATGTGTGGTGTTTAAGTAGGTGAATATTGTCTCGTAATTAGTCTCCTCATTTTTGTATTCATCTGACACATCCCTGTATGTGTGTGTGTGTGTTTGTGTGTGTGAAAAATTAATTCATAAGGAGCTGGTGTAGCTTTAAAGAGCTTTTGCTTCCTCTGTGCTACCATCTCTCTGACACAGTGTTTGTAACTCTGACAGTCTCTGCAATGGATTATGGTAGCTGCCTGTGAGCAGGACATTGTTACTCCTTGAGAGGAGGTTGCCATGGCACCTGATGTACTGTAGATTCTTTGGGTGTTTGAAGCCTCATTTCCCTGTAATCTGATGTCCTATATTTTTAAAATAGGCTGTGCTATTTCCTGTCTAGTCTGAGATTCCAGTTCCATCCAAAATGAATCCCTCTGGTGATTTGTAACACATGCACAAATCTGTCAGTTGCGTCACACATTGTGTGATTAAATGCTGTACACTGCATGTATTCAGCCTTTTTCTTCAGTATTTCCTCTAAAATTACATAACGTGTGTGTTTTTCTTTTTAAGTCCTATTTCCCTGTTCTGCCTCAGCTCCACACACTTAGTTTTTTTGTATGTCTGGTTAAATCTTCCATTCAGAGATATGACTGGTTTCCATGGAAACTGCCTTCGCCCACTCCCTGCTGATAGAGGGTGCGGCTGCTGCAGCAATCTCTCAGTTAGACAGTGTTGCCAGGCAACAGGTCACATGGCGTTCCCTAGCAACAACACTACTGCAGGAACAAGCCAATCCTCTTAACCTTTTTTTGTCTCCTCCCCCCCTCCCCTGAATGTCTCCTCTGTTCTTCCTTTTTCCAAATTTGTTTTTAATGTTCATGGATCTCTTTTTTGTTTCCCCATGACAATATTTTTCATATTTTGACTCATACTAGCTTGTCCCCCCTCTTCTGGTTTTATACTCCTAGTTTGCACCATGGGTCACTAACATACAGACAGTTTTGTGGCGGCTGCCGCAATTTAGAAGCATCACAGCATATCCGACGACTTCATTATGATAACAACTTGCAATCCAGTCTGTCTGTGCATCACCATAGTGACACTCCTGACAGAATCCCTACTGCAACAATGCACCTACAATAGAACTGCAGCATTCCCTACATGAAGACAATGCTCAAACAGAGGCAGAATTTTTCTGCTCCAAAAAAAGAAAAAGAAAAAAAAACCTGTCACAAATTGGGGAACAGTACAACGAGTGTCTCGAACAATTCCTCGGCTCCTTTCACAGAGTGAGCTTTCAAAAATCCAGTACAGTCTGTGCCTGCAGAAGACAATCTGTCACTGACTCACAAAGTGATCGACTGTGATGCTACACGTCACACCCAAGCCTCTACCTATGTCCTAATTCCTGCAGCCTGACAGAGAAATCAATGAATGGTAGCTGTACTGTAGAACAGGATTACTATGTTGCTAGTTACAGTCAACCAACGCCAAATTCACTCACTGTGATTTCCCATCTAGGGTGATGCTACTAAAGGTTCTTAGTCATTTGCTTGGAGTCAGTGTTTGTGTGAATAATCAAGGCCAGCTCTATTAACAATGATAGTACACATTTTTAGACATTTCAGTGTAGATACCCACTGTACAGCTAATGTCGTATTTAAAAAGTAATATAACAAAAAGTTCCCAGTTCTGTCTCTGTATTTTCTGAACTATCAGTTGCTTTTGTGAGGTCTTTGTGTTGGTTTTCTGTAACTGCATTAGGCGTATTGGGCTTTTAGTCTCATCTGTTGATGTAATCTCAGCTGTAAGAACATCACTCTATTTAATTTCAAGTTCATGGAGATATTCAAATCTGTCATAGTTCTATCATTCTATCTGGATGTATTTGAAGAAAAAATGACTTTCCATGTTATGGATGCAGTGTATGAAGTGTGTCCTATGTGATGGACAAAAGCAAAAGGCAAAACAAGCTAAAACGTTTAAAAAAAGTTTACTTTTTTATGGTAGATGATACTTTCCTGTCTTGCTATACCAAGCTAACCAGCTGCTTGTTCTACACTCTTACACGCTTCAGCTTGTGCTCAGAGGAGAACATTTTTGGCTCCAGGTAGGACCTTTTTATAAAGGTTCCACCTGGAAACCTTTTAGAGTATTCCACCAAGAACCCTTTTAAAATCCTTTATTAATTAGGAAAGGGGTTTTCAAGGGTTCTCTGGGTCAAAATGGTTCTTACTGGAACCATTTGTGAGACCAAGAACCCAGAAGCAAATGGTTCCAGGTAGAACCCCAGCCCTTGTAGAAGGACCATTTTGGAAGCATTATTTCTAAGAGTGTACCACAAGGCAGTCCAAGGTAGTTTAATCGAGACTGTTACTAACTACTATCACTGATATTTGTGAGCAATATATTTCAAAAAGCTTTGTATAAGTTAAAACAGGGGTGCTTGCTCTCATTGAAAAGTGCCAGCAGATTTTAGCCAGTTAGCAAAAGTCTCACCTACTAAAATCTATGCCCACTTAAGTTTACGAAGCGCATGTTTATGCTTTATCTAGCCATCAGACAACCTTTCCAACTGAAAGCTGAAGTTTCTGTCACCTTGTAAACCATTCACTCCCCATTGCACAGTATCAAAGTATTCTTAAAATATCATAGATTGAAACAGGCATCGATGATATAATCCTTTATTGTGAAGTGGCTAAATTGTGTTTTTCCATATTATTTTTACTTTTATTAAATTGATTATTTGCTCATTTATTTGGACAACCTTAGCCCAGCTCATTATCATTCCATTTTCCATATTCAAAATCCTCCTGTATTCTTTCAAGGCCATCCACAACCTCACCCTCCTTATCTCCCCGCCACCTCCTCCCACTCCCTCAGATCTTCCTCCTCCATCCACCTCACTGTGCCCTCCGCCCACCTCAGCACAATGAGGAGCAGAGCTTTCAGCCACTCTGCTCCCCATCTCTTGGAATTCACTCCCACCAGATATCTGGGAACTCTGACTCTCTTCCCCTCTTCATATCCAGAGTCAAAACTCGCCTGCTCAAAATAGCTTATTCTCTGTAGTTTTGCTGTTCCATTTTCTGTTTACTGTGACATCCTTCTCTGTTGTTGTGTTGTACTGTTTTGTCTCTATAGTGTCCTTGAGTGTTTTAAAAAGTGCTTCTGAATAAAATGTGTTATTATTATTATTATTGTTAGTAGTACTAGTAGTAGTATTAATAAAGAAGCTGATAAATCCTCTTCTTACCTGCAGCACTGGAAACAGTGGGCCAGTTCTGGACAAGCATTCCCTGGGCTCCCTGCATCATTGAGGCTTCCTCCATGTGGACCGAACTGAAAGACAGGACACACAAACAAAGTATGAGCCATTACTACAGAGACAAGAAAAAGATAATTACTAATTCTACAACATTTTTGTTGCACTGATGTCTGGACATTCTCTGGTGTATTTTCTGCCACCAGCCGAGTCTACTCTGGATAATTTGAGAGGTCCAGGAACCAGTTAAAGGGTGCATTTATGCAGACTGTGCAACCGAACTCTGATCCGCACCAGAGAAGCAAACTCTGGTGTGCCGAAAACGTAGGTCTCGGTTCTCTTCAAGCGAACCAAATGCAGGACGCAGACTACAACGCAGGACATTGTCTGTGCAACACAGGGCATTGTGGGTAAGCAAACTCGGCCCGGCTGAATAATCTAGTGGACTATTGGGTGTGAAAAACGACCTACAGAAGCTTAAGTCGTATTCACACCCAATAGTCCGCTGGACTCTGTACGATTGGGAGAATTGGTTCAATTGAGGGTTGCAACATTCAGCTGGTCCAAGTTTGCTTTCACACTGCACTTTAGTGAAATGAACCAAACCTTTTAATAACGTATTCCTCTCCTCGCCTGAGGCTGCATCAAGGATCAAGAACTTCTTTGGTGTGGATCAGAGTTCAGTTGCGCATTCACACCTACCCAAACGAACCAAAATTTCCAAGCAACCGAATTAGGATTCGAATTAGGAGGGCTGATGTGAATACGACTTACATCTTACTGAAAGCATGGCTGCCAGAGGGGATAAACTGATTTTAGCGACATAACAAAATTCTCAAGTAACAACATCTATGAAGTGGCAGAAAATGTCTTACAATATTATGTTTGCCTCTCTATCTTGCCATTATGGACAGCCTTTTCTGAATAGATATTGAAATTTTGGAAACCATTCACACTCCCACACCAAAGTCCATAGACAAAATCAGTGTTTTTAGATCATGGCCACTTATACGCCAACTGCTTGTCTATTGCTGTCGTATTTGATAAATCACAAATCCTGTGTGCCGTGATGTAAAATAGCTGTATTTCTCTATAGACCTTGGTGTCAAAGTGGTTCTTAGCTCAGGGGCACAGTCAGTGCTGACCATGTATTCGCACCCCATACAACACTTCAACATCCACCTCCTAGCAACTGGAAAGCTTCATATTTTCCTTGTTAAAGCTGCAGTCTATAACGTTGCCTGATTGTTGATGTTGATGTGAGTGACTTTAAAGCATTTCCATCCACATGAGGGTCAGTTTTAATGTGCAGGAAAAGGAGAGGACTGCACAAGGAATGTGGGTTAGTAGGTGGTGGTGAGCTCATGAGCTGCAGTGCGGAGTGCGACATTACAGCACGCGTGTGTTAGGGTTAAGTGTTAATGCGAGCCGTCTCCCTGTCTGTGTGCGTTATAGGCGCTGCCATTTCGGAGAAAGACGGTGGCAAATTGCGGTGATGATTTATGTTAAACCATGTCGTGTTACGGCGACTTCATGACATGATATCCCTCGCACCACAGAAATTAACACTAATGCCCAATTAGATCAAACTAAGACGGACCAGAAGACTGCACTGCTGCGTAAGTAAGCATTGTTAGCATGAAATTGTGTGAAAAATTGATACAACACAAGAAGAGCGGGGGAATACTCATCAGTCCATGATGTTCCAGCTGTCCTCACATCAAATTAACAAAACACTTACGTATTTTAATGAATTGTTTTTGTGTGTTCTTTGTAGGGTTGGGAATTTCACACATTTTCAGAGTCGATTGTCGAGGTCCACGTGTCAAATTTTTTGTTGACTTTTTTTCCCCTAAACTTAAGCGCAACCTCATTCGCACTGCACACACACACACACACACACACACGCTTGGACGCGCAGGGAGCTTGGACAGCAGGATCACCTTTTCGTGCACAGCTTCCTCAACCTCCGTGGTCCTGAACTTTATGTGTTTGTGACACTTCGACTTTTTTTACTCGTAACAAAAAAGTCCCATCCCTAGTTCTTTGATCTGTATTAAGGTAGCTAATGAGAAACATTATGTTGTACATCTTCTGATATAACCAGTACTACCCAAATACTATTTCAAAAGCAAGCACAATAAAAACACACCTTGTAGTATTTGGAAGAATAGAAGATACATTGGTAAACTATAGAGAACGGCTAAATATTGGGATAGGAATCTATCTGAAGTGCTACAGTGTAAAAGTTGTTGATGAAAAGCATTCACAATAAGCTGATTGAGGTGCGTTTGCATTATCTGGACAGTCGTGAATAAAAAACTATTCACATTTCACAACATACATCACGATCATCATTTATTTTTATTATTGTTACCCTTTAAGGGTTTAAAGCAGATACTGTAAATCACAATAATATTGTTATTCACACATTATATTGGTTAGGATAATCATGAGAGGGAATTTTTAAATCATTTAATGCCTAGTATGTAGTGTCCTTGTCTCTTCTTAATATATTGCATATTTCATTTGTAACTGGTCAAACAATGCAGCCCTATGAAGCCTTAGCTAGAAAAACAGAGTGCGTGCATGTACATATATACGGCAATTCATCACGTATGACAGGAGCCTACAGTGTACTGTGCTGTCCGGCTGTCCTCGCAACTTTTGCCTTCATCTCCAGGCAAAGTATGTACAAATACACACTGAAACACACACACACGCATGTGAAAGCAGAGGCGGTTGTAGTACATGCAGACACCCACATAATCAGAGAAAGGTCGCAGACAGCTGATTTGTCCTTCATGCTTCCTGCTTGAAGACTGTAAACTCGGAGGAGGCAGTGTTCAGAATGTAGATGTCCTGTATAATGTTACACTGCAGAGGAGGATTGCTACGCCTCCACTGAGGGGGGAGCTGAGTGCGCCGGGCTTTTCCCAAAGGATGAGGATGGGGTTAAAACAGATGGTGAGGGGACACGAACAGCCATATGTGGAAAACGATTGATACCCATCTAATCTAATATGCGACCCCTTTTTCTGTTTATTTATTCATTTAAAGGGTAGTTGGGAGTGACTCATGGTCAGGGCTGATTGCTGGGACAATTCCACAGAATCTTAGAAATATATTTGCTGCTTTATTTTGTGATATTAGATGTCTTTTTGAGACTGTAGGTTTGTAACTGCTCAGTCTCCCACACCAAATTCCATTAGGAAAATTGTAATTTTTAAGCAGCAGGTCTACTGCTTTCTACTACCTTTATTTATTTAAAATTGAACCAAACACACCGAAGTCAAATAGTCACACATGTGAACTTGGAGGCAGTGGTGGATCAACAATACCCATATGTGCTGTGATGTAAAATCACCAATTGTCTCCTTTTCACTTAAATTCCCAGTGAAAAAAATACAGCATGTAGTCAACATAATCTTACGACATTATAGATTTAAGCAGGCACAGATTTTATTAAAAAAAAAAGAAAAAAAAAGAGCATTATGTCAATTGGCTTCATTCTGTTTTACATGTTTTTATGGCAATATGTCCCTTTGTCCCTGTGTCAGCTGGGATTGGCACAGTGCCCCCCTGTGACCCTCATGTGGAGGATAAAGCAGTATAAGATGGAGGGATGGATGGAAGTCCCCATGGCACACTCAGCTCTGACTATTCCTTTAAAATGAGTCATATTCAGTTCAAATTAACATATCAGAAAAACAGTTAATCAGCAAACTCAGGCACAGTTTGCTTTAATTTGCAACTAGACGGATGCTTTTACTCACTTTTATTTATTTATTTATTTATTTTATACTGGATTCATAGCATAGAAGGAGCCATTATGGCTCTCCTCCATGAACTGCATTCAGCCTGTGATCTATTCTGCTTCAGGCTCTTAGTACAGATGTGTCCTGCCAGATGTGTCCTGCCAGATGTTGTGATTTTGGTCATGTGTTTTGAACACATTCATTATTTTTAAGACAATTTGATGTTTGTACCAAGATATCATATCCATACAACTACTGTATCCTACAGACTGGTCTTTTAATGTTTTGACGGTGTAATGCGTCATCAATGTTTTTCGATCTTTCTAAGTGAATAGTCAGCATTAAACTAAACCTGACCTTTAAAGGTACAGTGTTTATTGTTTGTCCATTGTGGGCTATTGTAAAACAATGAAATGGCAGTCTCTGTAGAGCTTAACCGGCTCCTGATATAGATATAAATATGAAAGGCTCATTCTAGGGTAATGAAAAATGTCAATTTATACAACCAGAAGATTGTACAATCATAAAGTATATTTATGTTATCGTCAATTTCTGCCAAATTAAAATAGTTTCACCTACTACATTTAAGTATTTTTGAATAGAGCATTATTTTCCCAATTGGAGGTAAATAGATGATAAAGTATGAGCAGAGACCAGTGTGATTGACAGCGAGTATCATCCAAACTGGTTGCCGGTGTTGTCTGTGAACTTCTGGAGTTTATTATGTAAGTGAAAGACTACATGTATTTTATATGCAGTCTATGGTTGTAGATGCAAAACAGAACTAATGCAGACATGTAACTTTATTGAGACGATAACAAGTTGCAAAAGACGGAAAGTGCTTACCTTTGCACCCCTGCCCTCAGAGATGCGGAATATCGCCAGTCAGCATTTGGAGCTTTTGGCTAAGCGAGCAAAAGATAAAAAGAGGGAGAGAGAGAGGGAGAAGAGTGTGAGTTGCTTTCATACAGTGCAGATCCAGGCTGAGCCGTGGCCTCATCAATTAATCATGATGCATAACCCAGCTCTGTATGTAGGAACACTGCAGTCGTGCCCCCCCCCACTCACACACAAACACATATTAACATCCACATAAGGACTCTCAAAAGGGCAGTGAGTGAAAGCAATATTGATGGAGGTTTTTGGACTGACTCTCGCGCCACGGGTCTATAAATGTGAGAGCTGCAGATTAATGGTCTATGGAGTGTTCATGCAGCCTGTGTTCGTGTGTGTGCGCAACTGGGGCAAATCTGTTTGTTTTTGATGAAACTGGCCCTCAGTGCTTGGGACTTGTGTCAGCCCCTTGTTAAATTATTGCTCCTAAAAATAAAGAGCCATTGCTGCTACAGGGCAGCCACATCCCATAGGGACTGCTTGATGCATTATCACAGTAAGGACAACATGGGATCCTCTAGAGGTGGGGAAAAGTCATATTTCTATTTGTAATTAGCAAATCTGATTCTTTCTTAATTATGTTTAACATGAATTGGTATGGCGCTTTTCCATTAAATGGCATTAAATGAGTGTTAAAATGTTTAAAGAAAACCAACAACAACAAGAATGACCTATTTTGCAAGAATGTATATTTTTTATATAAAGAAATATATCAGGTTTGCTTCATCAATCTGGCAATAAATCGTTTATCTGAGCTGGGGCTGCAAATTAAATAACATCTGGGAAAATGGTTCAAAATGTTGACATCCTAGAATATTTAGTTTTGTCCAAATACCCAAACTATGGCTTACTTTGTAGTGTGAATATGGTAAATATTCACATTTAAGAAGTTTAAATCGGATGACATGTTTTCTTTAAAGGTGACATAGAGTGGTCCTGTTGCACATATATGTTAGTTATGGAGGTCTACTTACATATATTAACTTGTTTTTATGGTCAAAAACCTCCTAGTTGCTGTAAACGAGCCGATAGAAATCCTCTTTTCTGACGGAGTTTTTCTGCTGCGAGATTTCAGAGTGAACTTTCACCCCTAGAAGACAGAGTCTTGTGATTGGCCAGTACTATCCAGCACATCCGTTCTCAGAAGCGCAGCGCCCCCCTCTGGAACGGTGGATGCACTGCTCCTCATTATCAACACATTGTTTTAACAGTGTTTAAAAATAGCTTCGTCACGACTCCCCGCCACAGTCCCTTTTATGACTTTAAACCGGAGTCAGACCCAGAGTCAGAAGACACTGTTGCTCGTGAAACACCTCCACAACGGACGTTATTCTTCTTCTGCGGTTCAATGTAAGCAACCGGATGAGCCCGGACTAGTGCCCGGAGCAGGACGATCGGTTGTTCAGGAGAACCGCTGCTTACGTAACTATTACGGGATTTTCAGTGATCTCATTGAGTCCCGAGATTACAATAAAACACAACGTTCTCAGCAATGGCTGTTTGTTTCGAACCGTCAGGGCTTTATAAACAAGGTAATGACGCAGATACACACCAAAAAAACAGCGTTAATAGGAACTTCCGGTCTAGTTCCGCTTTAAGGAAGATAAAAACGGCTTAATTTATTTCATGCCAACTCAGATGTTAACCAATAACTTTTGCCTCAATCTTAATAGTATTTTAGTATGGCGATGCCCATTGTGTAACGGAAATCCCTGATTCACTAATCATGGAGCTTGAAAAGATGTGTTACTTAAGTGTTGTGCAGTGTTTCTTTAACTATTCAACCACACACAAAAGTTTAAGCTCACACGCACCCTGAATGAGCGAGAGGGTGTGACCAGCTCTTGGTGTGCATGCGATGACAACCTCAAACAGAAACATGAATCTCTGAATCATCAGAATTCACACACGAGGCTTGAAAAACAGAATTGACACTAATGCAGTGTGAGTGCTGAGCTAAGTGAGTGAGCGCAAAGTGCTACTGGGAGCTGAACAACGAGAGAGAGAGAGAGCATAAAGGAACATCATCCCACAGGCAAAAAAATCTGACATCTAAGATTGGAGATGTTTTGATATGAATTTATATATTTTGTTTGCAACTGGATTAAATTAAATTAAAAGAAGTGATTAATGTGTAAATATGATGATTCATGACCCTCTCAGCTATGCACACAAAAATATAGAAAAGTAATGACACACCTCTGGACAGAGTTGCATCGAGGCATCAGGCATACTCAGTCTGCGTACAAATCCACTTCCACTGGTGAAGAATCGGTCAGCGCCGCTGCCCCAGGTGCCGCTGATGGGACGTCCTGTGTTATAGAACATGAACGTGTCACTGCCAGAGGTGGCGGTCAGGCAGGTCTTGTAGCAGTAAGTCTTTGTCAGGGAGCCATTCCCTCGCACTTCAATGTAGTGAGGCTCCACTTTAAGGTCCCTACGAAGCACCACGTTGTTATTGGGCTGAGCCCCGGCCGCACTGTTGCCTCCTCCACCTGCACTGACGCTGCTGTTCCCACCATCTGGAGGGGGCTTCTGTGACACACAGCAAGGGGAGCAAGAACCCGGCTGGGTGCAGTACGCGTGACAGCGCACGATGGCCAGCACCACCACAGTGACCAGGAAAACAAAGGTGGTGGCGCTCAAAGCCACAATCAAGTAGAGGGTCACGTTGGAGAATAGCAGTGTGCTGTGAGGTCGCACAATCTTCTTGGGGTCGGGAACCACCTTGGGCGGCACCTCCATGACGGCCACGTTGATGGTGGCAGTGGAGGAGAGAGCTGGCTGCCCGTGGTCCTTCACGAGGACAGTGAGAGCAAACGAGGTGGAATTGTCCTCCAGGATCCTACGTGTGGTTCTGATCTCACCGGTGTGTTCGTGGACCTTGAACAAGTCCAGGTCAGTAGCCGTGTCCAACAGGTACACCATCCAGGCGTTAGGACCAGCGTCGGCGTCATATGCTACTACTTTGGTCACCAAAGCTCCAGGCTCTGCATTCTTTTGTACCGTCTCCAA
Source organism: Microchirus variegatus (assembly GCF_963457635.1). Lineage (NCBI taxonomy): Eukaryota > Metazoa > Chordata > Actinopteri > Pleuronectiformes > Soleidae > Microchirus > Microchirus variegatus. Next base: position 16,905,072 of record NC_139803.1, read on the forward strand.
GGAGCGCGTGCCATTACCAGGAGGGTTGACTATCAGTGGTGCATGGTCATTCTGATCCATTATATAGATGTAGACAGTGGCAACGCGGCTGAGTGGAGGAATGCCCCCATCTTGGGCTTTGACCTGGAAGTGAAACTCCCTTAGAGACTCATAGTCGAAGGCTCGTAGGGCATAAGCCTCCCCAGTATCGGCCTTCACAGACACATAGGAGGTGACAGGGATGCCGTGGTTGTTGTCATTGAGCACTGTGTAGGTGATGCGTGCATTCTCCTTGATGTCTGCGTCTTGAGCTTTCACAGTACACAAAGAGGCCCCAGGGGCATTGTTCTCACCCACATAGACTGTGTATGAAGTCTGCTCAAATCGTGGTGGGTTGTCGTTAACGTCAGCCACGTCCAGGTGTATGGTCTTCTGGGAGGAGAGAGGAGGGTTTCCTCCATCTGTGGCACTCAGAGTGACATTGTAGGCATCAACGGTCTCGCGGTCCAGGAAGGCTGAGGTAACCAGAGTGTAGTAATTTCTGAATGACTTGATCTTGAAAGGAAGGCCTGCAGGGATCTCCAGGCTCACCTGCTTGTTGGTACCAGAATCTCGATCGGTGACACTAATGAGGGCAACGACCGTGTCTGCACGGGCGTCCTCCCTCACAGGGCTCGATAAGGATGACAATACGATCTGAGGTACATTGTCATTCACATCCACCACTTCCACCACTACCTTGCAGTGTGCTGCCACGGCCCCAGGTCCCTTATCCATAGCCTGGATGTACATCTCATAGGAGTTGGTCTCCTCATAGTCAACATTGCTCCTCACTCTTATTTCTCCTGAATTAGTGTCCATGCTGAACATCTGCCTCACTCTCTCTGGAGTATAGCTGCTGAATGAGTAATAAACCTCCCCATTTGTGCCTTCATCCAGATCAGTGGCATTCAGTTTAATGACCAAGGTGTCTTTGGGTGAATTTTCCAGCAGCTTCACCTTGTACACAGAGCTGTCAAACATGGGGACATTGTCATTTGAATCGAGGACACGGATGTTGATTTTCGCAGACCCCGATTTCTCTGGCGTTCCACCATCCACAGCACTTAAAATCAACTGGTGATAAGGTGTCTGCTCCCGATCAAGGGGCTTTTTGAGCACAAGCTCAATGTGCTTAATATTTATGGAGGGTTTGTTGGATACAAGCGCAAAATGGTCATTTGTGCTGAGCTGATACATACGAACTGAATTTGACCCAATGTCTGGGTCCTGAGCTAATTCGATTTGGTAACGAGAGCCTGGTAAAGCAGACTCTGTGATTTCCAGTTGATATTCGTCGCTGGGGAATTGAGGCGCATTGTCATTGGTATCCACTACATCCACCTCGACATGGTGCACCTCAGTGGGGTTTTCGATCAGCACCTCCAGGTTAATGAGACAGGTGCTGGACATGTCGCACAGTGCCTCTCTGTCGATCCTGTCATTGACAAGTAATTTCCCATTTTTGGGATTGACAATCACGTAGCGCTTCCCGCTGTTGGAGGTGATCTTAATTTTTCGAGAGGAGAGCCTGCGAATATCCAGCCCCAAGTCATGCGCCAGATCACCGACCAGTGCCCCATTTTCGAGTTCTTCAGAAATAGAGTATCGCAATTGTCCCAATGAAAGGCCACAAAATAAGGAAAATATCACAAAATAAAAAGGCACATTATTCCCAGTCCAGATGCATTTCCCCGTTACAGCCATTGCAAGCTCATAGGATCCGCAGACGCATTAAACGCAGCCTTCCGCCTCTTTAGCTTGCAGTATCTTGCATCCCAGCACCTCATTAAGGAGGACTAATAGATCTCCCGGTGAACGAAACACACGCGGCTCATCCATAGTGTGCAAAGGCTGAGGTGGATCCTCTCCAGCGCATCCATTATTTCCTTTGTCCTTCCAGTGCGCGCTGCTGACGGGTGTGTTTCTGTGCCGCTGGAGATGTGAAGTCTGTCAAGGCTGCGGAGAGTTTCACTAAAAGGAACGGAAATTACATTGCATTTCAAAATAAAATTGATAATGAGTGCCACGTTTTCCTTATTTATGGTTGTTGACTGAAAGCAAAGACATCACTTCAGTTCAGTTTAACGTGTAATGAAAAAAGAGCTATGCGTCATGATTTGTTTTTGTTAGTTTGATTTCATTAGGCCTTTTCCTTAAAAAACACATGCAGTACCCATGCATCGTAAACACCATACAATATATTGATAATATAAAATAATATACACAGTAATCAGAATATGTACAACATAAGTCTAGACTTACCATGCATGATCTGCCACAGATGCTATATTCGTATGTTCTATAACATTCCTGCACGTCATGTTGCAATTTAAAGATGTTTATTTTGAAATAAATAACCGGAAGTTATAAGAATCAATACCGCTAACTCGACCTTGGAGGGGACCGCGTATCCCACCCTTTTGCGCGCACCCAGACTCCGGCTCTCTCCTCACCACCGTGGCGCATGCTGTCCTCCTGCCTCCATCCCCACCCACCCCTCTCTCCTCTGATCCCTCCATTTGCAACCTCGCTGTGTACGGTCTGGCAGATAACAGACGACCACCACCACCACATTAAAGCAGCTCCCCGGGATTGAAAAAAACCAAAACAAATAAATACTGCAAAAATATGACACCGGTCATCCGCTCAGTAAATCCCAATTTATGGCCATGCAGCAGCACGTGATTGAAACGTTATACAGTGATGGAATAACAATGTAACCTGGAGATGTGGCTCATACTGTAATACACGTATGGATTATCACACTGTTGCTTAAAAACACAAATATGTGAAAAAAACTCTACATCGCCACCTCCGTTAAAAACATGATCACAGACATTCACACATGTCATGTTTGCCTTCCTTTGTCTGCATCCATGCCCGCTGGAGACATATATGGTGATGTGTATTTGCCGGTAGCGACTCTGCGGCGCAGAATCTCCGCATGGTGAACATACATTGCAGGGTGGTGGTGGTGGTGGTGGGGGGGGGGGGGGGGGGGGGGAGAGAGAAGCTTCCCTCTGTCAGTGATAAACCTCAGATTGTCAGAGCACATCATCGTATTCATGATGCCTGCTGTGATGGACCTTTTAAAAGAAGAAGAGACACTTTATCCCGAAGAGAAATATGATATATATAAAGGAACTATATCTATATATGGGCATGGAAACAACACGGCTGCTGCTACTGGTGTGCTTATTGCTGTACATCAATAATGTCTGGCTGCATTATTCTGCTTTTGGGAGGGTAATTATGTTTATTAAAATTAGCAACACATTTATTGGGGGACAATATTCACTGAGCACAGTTACATTTATAAGGCAAATATATATTACACATACATAAAAATAAAAAGTCCCCACTCATTTATTGATATTTGGTTACATTCTGCATACTCGTGCGAAATGTGAAATCTCAGTTACCTACAGGTGTGAATGTCACTGTGGATGTGTTACATGATGTCATGACTGGCTGGTAGTTTTTCTTCACCCTGATCGAGGGTCTAAGGACAGATGAAGTTACCAACCCTGTAAATCCCTCATGAGACAAACTGTGTTTTGAAATTGTGGGCTATACAAATAGAATTTGATTTTATTTGATTTGCTGACCAATATGGTCACTGTATCTGCACAAAATCATGACGAGACAGGCTCACTAACAGGATGGCATACAACACAATCTCAGTTGAAAACACCTGAACTATTCCTTTTTTTCCCTGCAGTATTAAAGCATTAATTGTAGTTTTGTATTGTTTTCAGATGCCTTGTCATCGACATTCTCTAAGTGCTCCCTGAATGGTTTGATGGACATGAAACTGGACTGTACCACAAAATTGATGCATGTTTGCCTCCCCATGATTGAATTTTCCAAAGCTTCTTGTAAGATGCAGCTCTGTTGTATGATAGATGATTTACACTCTTGTCAGCTCAGCTGAAGCTTTTTTTTATTTAAACTCCTTCCTGTTTGTCGTGACCTTAATCAAATCTCTGTCCAACAATGGAGATGATAAATACTGTACAAGCTCTTGGGGTCGATTTCTAAATTGGTAGAATTGCTAAATTGTATCGTTTTGTCTTGAAGGATTTTGAAGTCTGCATATCAGGAGAGATACTACTGTTTCAATGCTTTAGAGCGAACAGATATGTTCGCTCTAAAGCATTGAAAGTGTTCAAACTTTTCTATGTTTGGCCCCATATTTCGACTGTTAACAAACCAAGGAGGCGGTAATGTTTAGCTAATAAACATTTATTATTAATCAATCCCATGGATTGACTTGTATGGGGTACCGTCTAGGTAGGCTAATGTAAGAAACGACCTATGTGGTTGTATGAGTTGAGGGCTTGTTGAACCAAGAATGTGCTGCTTCATGGCACAGGAAGCATCAGTAGTATATTCACCTACAACAAGGCTGTAATAATTCGCCCTGTTTAAATATATTTATACCACATTTTTCTAGTCTTGACGATCACTCAAAGCTGCTTTACACTATAGTTTTTTCACATTCACTCATACAATGCATCCAGTGTATATGCAATGCATTTTTTTGTAACTCATCTTTCATACCCATTCACACACTGATTACATGAATAAACGGATACATAAACAGGCCTCATGTACCAAAAACTTGCAACACAACAGTAGCTGTAGATGCTTTCTCAGCATAAACATGAAATCATCTTAAAATTAAGGGTCATTTGACAGTAAAAAAGTGAGGTTACATTACACTACAGTGTGGCAAATGTGTTCAAATCACATGAGCAAAGTCAGTCACAACATCTGGCAGGACACGTCTGTCCTGATAGCCTTAAGCAGAATACATCACTGGCTGACTGCATCTAATGGAGGAGAGACATAGTGGCTTCTTTAATCTATGCTATGAGTCCAAGATGTTACCATTGAATGATATTAAATGTTTTACTTTGCCTTTGCTTATTATGTATCATTCTGATGTTTTGCTGGAAACAGGAAATCAGTATAGGAATCACTTTTCCTATACTGAAGGAAAAGTGAAGGTTTTTGTGGTTGTACATATCAACCTAGCCTATCAATTCACATATTGTTGTTACGTGTGAATTAATAGAATAGAATATGCATAGCTGACTGTTCACCTGTCTGGTTATAAAAAGCATTTTGGATGTTTTGTGTGTGTGTGAGTGTGTGCGTATACACAGAATACTGTTTCCATAGCAACAGCTATTTGATGAATGTTGTGTTTGTGTCAGTTGTTCTAAATTTAAATGTTCAACATACTGAAAAAGTCTAAGAACAACAGAGCTGTGGAGCTGCGGTTTTCGAGGCAGCTGCGATATCCTTGAGCGAGTGTGCGCGCTCAAGTATGCCTGAAAGAAAAGATACCAACCGGCCCAGCTTTGTGTACGCCTTTAAATGTGTGTTTATTTTGCCAACAAATACAAAACCGCAGACGACTAACCAACAGATAATACACAAATAACCTGCCACAGGCATCACTGAAGATGAAACATAAATAATCCATCACAGTCTTCCACATTAGTATAGACTAATTCAGTCACATTGTAAATGAGAAGCCTGCTCCTTATTAATGCATATGCTCCTTTACATAAACACTGCAGTAATTACGCTTTAAATTCTCTCTTAAGCAGCATTTGTCTCATAAAAACAGAGTCGTCCTGATGTCACTCCTGCTCCTGCTTAGACTTGAACTGACTATTGCCATCTGCTGCTTTACACGGGGAAATGGTCTAAATCAGGGGATCGGGGCTGACTTTGTCTTAATCCAAATATACCTCTGCTGTGTTTTTGTTGAGTGCTCCCTCATTCTTCATTTCAACAGTCTACCTGATCTAACCCTTGGATTCCTGCCTGTTTGTTGAATTTGTTAGACTTGTTTGGATTAACTCTCTCTATTTTTTGACCCCTGACTATTTTCTGTTACTAAGTAAATTGAATGCTCCCATGACTCAGCAGAGAAACACTCTGACTAATGCACTACTCGTGAGGCTGTACATGTACAGGATTTACAAATCCCAATCGTCGATCACAGGGTGCATAATTGCATATCTCTTTAAACCCTCTCTTTAACAACATGCTCAGTGTAGTCACTGATTTTAGAATCTGTCAGGTTTCTGTTCAGGGTCATGACGCAGGTCATGACACACTTTAAACAACAACAAAAAGTCCATTCAAACTTTTATTTTAACATCCTGTAATTCTACACAATTCTACACTTCACCTGACAGAGGCATTGTGTAAGAAAAAGGGAATTCTGAGAGCTTAAAAAACTGGTTGTTCAGTACTTGAATGGGATTAAAACTTCTTGCCCACACCCATCCATGCACTGCTGCTGTATACACATAAATGCTCGCTAGTATTGTTTGACAGAGCCTGTTTTCAGATGAAGAACAGGATACAAATAACGTTACTACATTTCTGTTTATAAAGACAAAACGCACACAGAGTAAAAAATTGGAACATGAGGGTTCGATACTGTATGTGGTGGTGCGGATCTCTTCTGGGTAAAAGGAACAACCAGACGGATCAATTTTTGAGCCCGACATATCACTCAACTCACCAATAACAGGCAGGGAGGACCTAACCTTTAATAAATGTGAGAACAAACCATATTGGCTGATTCCAGAGGTTACACTTACTGTATTTCTCCTTGTGGTCATGCAGGTGATAAATGTACAAACATGAACATGATATAGAAACATAAATATGTCAATTATTTTTCCAAAAAAAGTGTATTTTTTAAATTTCTCGTCATTTTTTGAAACTCGAGATCTCGACTTTCAAACTCGATATCTCAAGTTTCTTTTGACTGCCAGTCGCTCGAACATTTTCAAGTGCGCCCTCTTTAGGGCTTTTTGGTTCAGCACCATGGACAGCGGTGTGAGAGAGAGAGAGTGATGCTCCTCATTAGCAAGAAGCATTTTGCTTAGGAAAAGAAATAAAATCTGTTTAAACACAAAATAATTTTGTGAAGGAATGACAATGCTGCTTGCTTGTGTGAGTGCGGGGGGGTCGTCCATTGTGACAGCAGAGCAGAGAGCCAGCAGCAGCAGATTTTGCAGCCAGGGTCAGTATTAGTCGTGTGTGTATAGGCAAACAAACAACACCAACCACAACGGCCGTTATTCATTGCGTTGTTACATAATTACAATATTGAAAGTTGAAAGCGTGCTTTGTTTATAGTAGGTAGTGGCTATTACGTTTGTGGGAGTATTGCAACACACGTATCTGTAAACACACAAACATCTGTTACACTTAGTTGTAACAAGTATCCTGTTAAACTGTAGCCACTTTGACTGGACTTCGTCTGGACTACTCGAGAAAAAAATTACGGGAAAAAAAGTGATTTTGAGGTTTTTTCATCATTTTTGTTAATTTTTTTTTTTTTTTCGCATGTCACTTCGGGGCCTCTGTATTTTCGTGACATCAACAGCAACAATCACCAAAGGCAGAAATATTTTCTCCTAACTTTATTTTGAATGTGCTTAACCCATTTAGTGTCATTCATTCATTTACCTCTCAGCAACAGCATAATAATAATAACAATAATAATAATAATAATAATAAAAAGATAATCTAAATTTCCAGAATAAAAACAAACAAACGGCACAGTTTTGAGCATGTAGCTCACTGGGGAGGAGAAAAGATAGCAAGTATCACAGTGTCACATGAGTGTACTGCTTCTCTTCACTGACCTACTTCTGATTCTCTTACAGCAACAACCAGAGATCCTTGATGCCGTCATTGTGCGACGTCCATGGTGCTCAAGTGAGTGGTTTCAATCTAATCAGTGTAACTGAATTACCTCTTTATTGCATCTTGATTTAATTCTTCTGATGTTATTTTGAGTTGAGTGCAGTGTTTTAAGCAAAAAAAAAAAAGGACACTGAGGAGTGTGGGCTAGGTGAAGGTTTGGTAGTATCTGTGCAAATAAACAAAGCAACTGCACTTGTATTTTTAACTGGTAATAATATGTAAGTCCATTAAACAAAACCTGAAATTGGGACTCTTATTATACAAATTATACAAAGAGAGCCATTGCACATCAGCCTCCTGTGGAACTACAGGCTGTCAGCAGTGAAGAGCACACTAAGCATTTTTCTCCAGGCATTTTTTTTTCTAAATATGACAAAGCTATTACTGTGGCTGCTTTTTGCAAATTGAACTGCAGGCATATTGCTTTTATTTCGTTTTCAAATTTCAAGAACTGGGTCAAAAATGTGTGGGAATTTATGAAACACAGAGTGAGATAGAGATGGGGGGAAATACATTGAGGAAGTCATGATATAGTGTAATTTTTTCATCACAGACAGACAGACTGATTAAAAAGCTTTATTCAAACTAGCATGATCAGGCAGAACAATGAACGCCAAATAAGCAACATCAAAATTTGACAATAAACTTGAAAATAAAGCGAGGCCATTCTCTCCAAAATATTGTCTTTGATTCCACTAAGTGAGATGAGTTGGGATTACATTTGATGCGAGTCTCTGAGCAAACTGTACAATCTGTACTGGCAAATCAACAGAGTGAATGAGACACAAATGAGAAATGACAGACTTGTTAACATAGCTATAGCACAAGCACCTCCCGTGCCATTTGATCACAGTGAACACATGAAGATATCAAAAAAGTCTACGGTATCAAAAAAACACAAAGTATAAAGCGGTTCAATTTACAGTTTTCTGAATCAAGTCCGTATCCAACAATTCAAGGTGGTATTGTTTTTTTTCTCCACGGAAATAACTGTTCTTGGAATACTCTACGAAACACCATCCGTTATTTATTTATCAACAGTCACGTAGACGGCGTCTTTTACAATGCAGAAGGCACGCAAGGAGCTCATCGTGTGTGCAATTTATGAATACTTTTTACTTTTAACACTCTGGTGGAACCAGCTGGTTGAGATCCCCCTGTCAAACGACATCTAACAGACTGAGAGACAGCTGTGTTTATGTCTACTGTAACAGTGAGAGGAGAAGAATCGAATAATAGAGGTTAGATTTGCCTGCAATATGTAACCGGATACCTCCGAAAGCTGCACCGCCGTTCAGTTTCAATGCATATTTCAAAGTGCTGTCATCTATTTAATACTTATTTCATGTTCAGAGTCAGTACAGGAATACTGCTATACTATACAGAATACCACAACATTCTCCTTATTAGATTTAATGATTTATCAGCCCCTACTCAGTGATACTTTTTTTTTTCTTTCAGAAGTCTTGGGCCTTCAACAGTAGTGCAACTGCGCTACCTTTGAGGTAAAAGAAAAAAAAAGTACTCTTTGTTCTCTTATATACACTATCAAAACAACATCATATGCACTTGAATTACAAATATGCAACACAAAATACAACCTTGAAGAAGCTCACAAAAGCAACATTGAAAGTTTGTCAAATCAAATGTCTATAAAAAACATTAATACTCATAAAACCCTTTCACTGTATATTCCATTCTACCACAGCAAGGATAAAAAACTTTATAATATTCTTGCTCTTTTCAATATATATATTTTTCCCGATTAAAATAAAAGGTCCTGTGTGCAGTGAATAATTTAAATGCCAGTTTTCATAGCCTGGCAGAAATTGGATACAATCGAGTAGAGGCAATTAATATGCTGACCCAGTTTTGAAAAATGTTTTATGTCATTTGACTGGTGAGGTGTTTTTTTGACGTTTACTAATAGTTTTCACCTGAGGACACACCTTTCTCATACATTAGCAGTTATGTGTTTCAGATTAGGGCTAAATAAATGTTTCATAACTTATTATTCAGTCGATAATTTTTCTAATTTGGTCCATAAAATGCAGAAAATTGTCTGAAATACTGATTCTTCTTTAACAATATCCTCTTTTTTTTTTTTGGTCCACAACCATTTTGTTCTTTCCTGAAACCAGAAATCCACATTTAAGAAGCTGAATTTAGTTTGCTGGCTTTTATTTTCTTAACAAGCCAACAGGAAAAAAGGTTACTAAAGTAGCTGGCAATTCATTTAGCAATCGAGTAATAACCAGTTAATCGTTGTAGCCCCATTTCTGAAACATCTTCCTTTGTTTTACTGTCTTGAGTCAGCACCGCAAATATCTGCACACCTGGTGTTGATTTTAAAAAATCATACTTAAATATGTCTACAATCAAATAAAAGAGGAAACAGTGCATCTCATATGTCATACCCTATTTTACACTTTCCTTTCATTCTCTTTTTTTGTCATGTTCATACATTCATCACTATAAGTACAACAAACAGTTTAAAAAAAGAAAAAATCTAGTTTTATCAATAGTTATTTTCATCGGAAAGGTACCTGTTGACGACGAGAGCCTTGATAAACAGCAAGACTCATAATGAAGTAAAAATGTTCTATTTAAAAATTAAGAAAGAAAGAAAGCGAGAAAAAACATCAAGTGCAAAGCTTGAATCTATGACATACCCAGCTACAGATCAGTAAGGTTTATGGAAGAATCCTATTGACCCTGATTCATGTTTTGTTGTTCGACGTGTCGCACAACGTTGAACCTACTGATGGGTTTTCTAGAACTGCAGCACGCAACGTAATCCTGGAGAGAAGGCAAGTGTGTCCGCTGAGGAGCTTCAAAGCATTATAGGGATATTTCAGGTTTTTTGGAGGCATGGTTTTATGAGATAATGACACCGTGGTCAGCAGTATTTGCGCTGTGTGCTCTCCCTGCGCCGGGAACCAGCCGGAAACATGACTGTCAGCAAGGACACGCGGGAAAACAGGTTTTTACCACTTAATAAGAGGCTTAAGTCAACAATAATTTCTCCAGAGGACAGCCTTTTCAACTCCCGTTGGCAAACAACTTTTCAAGTGCACCAGTATCCATAGAGAAAATGGATGTTTTACCTCAAGCCTTTTTAGCTTGAGGTAAAACAGGAGCTGCTGGTCTACTGCAACCTCATTCGGTACGTTTGTGTCACTTGTGAGAATCCAGACAAAGGTTTTTAAGCATTGAAGTCACAAAATATTACATTTGAACTTGGTGATGGAGGCAACAGTGGTTTAACAACTCCTGTGTTGATCCACTGCTGCAAATGTACAATTTATTGTTTTATCGATGGACTTTGGTGTGTGAGGTTGGGCGGTTTACAACGCGACACAAACTTAAGTTTATAGTTGGAAAAAGAATACTGGCCAGATGAGGTGTAGACTTTATAAGGTGAGCCTATAATGAAGTGGCTAAAACCATGTTGTTTTCTTGTGTCCCTGCTGGTGGCCATGTTGTCATTCTCAGGTTTGTCTTCAGAAAACCCGAACTATCACTATGTGAATGAGGGGATTATTATAACATGAGACCACTCTATACTAATATCCAGATGTTCTTCCATAAACCATTCCCCTTTCCATATCCAAATACTTTAAAAATACCTTGAACTTGTTCCGTAGAATCATGCAGATTCATGCTTTAAAAAAAAGACAGGAGAGGTCCAAATCTGAGGCGTGTGGTGGTCAATGTTCTTCATATTGGGGATCGGAAGGAACTGGAGAGGAAAGTAGGGTTGGAGCAGAGCAGCTGGAAGGATGGACAGTTCTTGAAAAGTATCTTTTTTTGTGAGTCATGGGGGGGAAAAGTTTCATACAGACTCCCACGAAGAGATGATTACGTCATGGCAGGTCTCTTCTGGGCACCTGCTGACATAGAGAAACTAAAATTAGCCTCAGCAGAACTTATTCCCCCAATAGTCTCTTGTAGAAAGTTCCCACTCATGCAACAGTGGATTGTGACTCATTTGCTGCCACCATCATTGACCATCAAGCGACTAACTACTATATTGAAGACACTGTTAATAAAGCATGCATTTGTGTGTGCTATTTTGTATTTGGTTGGCCAAATCTAAAATAACTATCTCATTACTCTGGGGCACTGCTCACAGATTTGGGATGTAGACTTAGTTGACACAGTCCATGCTTTTCAGGGGTGTTAGGGGTGCTGAGAAACCCATTAAGGACAATCCTTTAATCCTCATTTCTCCCAATTTGTGCCATCACTCTGACAAGCTAGCCAGATGTGCGTGGCACAAATCTGACCGGCAGCCAATTAAATTCTAATCTCAGCTCTGCGCCTTCTCGATTGAGAGACTTCATGATATCAGAGCAGAGGTTTTTGGATTTGTGAGGAACAGAAGTAGACGTATAAAATCAACTCAATGTGCTCAATTTTAGTCATATTGACCCAAAGGAATATGCTAAAGATCTGCAGTTTACCAGACACAATGTTTTCATCAAGTCAAATCAAACACACCGATTTAAAATGTTTACACAATTATTGACAATTGACTCTACAGAATATAGTAAACAACCAGCATACCTTCAGTTGTAGCAGGGGCTTCCTCTCATTTTGAGTACTTAAGAAGAGAAAAAAGAAACAAGTTCAGTGGCATGTATGAATCTCCACATGAGTTCAGCAAAGATCTGTGTGATGATGAGAGCAATGCCAAAATGCATAGTTGCGCTCCAAAGACAATTAGGAACTTGAACTAGATTTGTAGAATCACACAGATTAATGCTAGCCTGGGTGAACCAAGTCAAATCTGCAAGTTTCACTCCGCAGATCTGATGCCAACGAGAGAATCTCTGAAAAAAGGAAAAACGATCACAAATGGGGATTTTTTCCCCGAGGACGCTAGAGGTGCGGGCTTAACACAATGACAACAGAGAAACAGCGTCTAGCAGCTTTTATATACATCCAACATGGCGAAGAGCAGCTCTCTTTCGACTGAGCTCCCCTGCGATATTAGATAGCCATCGCCATGAGACGTTTTAATTAAATCTAAAATGAGATTGAGATGCTGTCTGGCATTAGCCAGGCTGGATTCATGCTTTAAAAAAAGAGGGGAAAAAAGGTCTTAATTTGGCATTTGGTGGTCGTGGTTTGTATGGTGGGGATTGAAAGGAACTAGGAAGTAAGAAGTGTTGGAGCAGACAATAACTTTGGAAATTTGGTTGTTTTTTACGTATGCACATGTACTGCATAGCTCTTTGTTCAAAGGATACAAGGACATACAAATGAGGGCAAATTACTGGTGAGAAATTGCTGCAACCGGAATAGAATTTTAGGGCAAGTATGCATATGCGAAACACTGCAATGGACCCTCAATTTAGTACGAATGGAATCACGGCTGTGTAGAAATGTGCGGCAGCTCTCCACAGAGACAGAACATGGAAATTACGAGCCAGACCTGACATTACATACATACAAAGACCTCGCTCTTGTCATCTATCGCTATCTCTCTCCATATTCCCCTGTGTATTCATACATATTCATGATGTTAACTTTGCACAGCAATAGCAATGTGTCAGGTTTAGTCTGCAGGTCCAGCTGCGCGAGAACAAACAACATCTGGATCAGTTTCAGCACTTTTAACACAGTAACAGTCTGCTGCTAAAGACTCTGTGTGCTGCATCTCATTTAATAAAGCAACAGCATCTTTCTTTCCTTCTTTGAAGTACCACCATTGGACAGTGGCACATTTTCAATTTGGAATGGTGGAGGTGGAGTATGTTTGTGTGGCCTCGTTATGCACCGAAACACTAATCTTTTATAAATTAACCAAGGCTTATAACTGACCTTAAATCTACCTGAATCTGTATTTTTACAACAAAAAACACACAAAACTTGGTTTTTCATTAGCATCATGACAAGTAAATTTCACTTCAGTTTTCAGTTACTTTAAATTAGGGGACACAAGGAAATATTGATTTTAGCCACTCGCACATTTCAGTTTTCAGACAGAAAAGGATGTTTTAGAACAAGATGAAGCAGTGAACACATATTGACCAATTAAACAAGTATGTATATTTCATGTGAGGCTTTAGTTATGTGGTTAAATGTGTAATATTCACCACTGGAGAGTTACAACTCTGCACAGATAATCTATTTACTAATTACTACAAAACTTCTCCTGATTAAAAATAATCACAATGTCCAAAAACAAGTTATTTGTTATGCTTCTTTATACATACCTCAAGTGTGGAAGCTCTGGAGTTTGTGGTCTCACTTGGCCCTATGCTTCTGGGTATACTGGACACGAAATAGCCAGCTCCTTTTGGAATGATGGGTTGTCTCACCACCACTTTACCTTTCCTTGTCTCTGCGAGGAACAGACTGTACCAGTAGGCATCGCTGGAGATCAGCGTGGAATCTGCGATGGTCGAGCTTCTCTGGCTGATCATGCTGTTTCTGCTGATCACACTGTTTCTATTCCCTGGGGGCATCTTGATGGCCTTTGGCTTTGGTTTCTGACACTTCAGCACGATAATAACCAGGATGGTTATCAGAAGCAGAAATGACACAGCTCCTAAACCAATCACCAAGTACAAGTTTAAGTCAGTGAAGACGTCATAATCGAGTGGCAACTCTGTCGTCTCTGAAAAGGACATGACGTGCTCCACAGTTGATATCTTGATGGTGACGGTGGCAGAGAGAGCAGGTTCACCGTTGTCTTTGGCAACAATGACAAGCCTCTGTTGTCTTGGGTCTCTGTAGCTGAACATCCTTGTTGTCCGGATTTCCCCATTGTACTGATCGAGACTGAAGAGAGACACGTCGCTGATTTGCAGGAGCTGATATGTGACTCTGGCGTTCTGCTCAGAATCTGCGTCAATGGCGATGACTTTGGCGATCAAGTGGCCCTTCTCCGTGGACCTGGGAATCACCTCCTCTACCACGGAGCCCTGTGCTCGCCATGGCGACACGATGAGAGGGGTGTTGTCGTTTTGGTCCAGGATGATGATGTGAACCGTTACGTTGCTGCTCCGCGGGGGAATCCCAGAGTCTCTCGCCTCAATGTGGAAGAGGAATTCCCTCTCTCGCTCGTAGTCAAAGGTCTTCAGAGCGTAAAGGTCGCCGTTCTCAGGGTTGATGGAGAACAGCATTGACATAGACGTGTTAACGATCTCCTTCTCCATTATGAAATACACCAAATACTGGTTCTCGTTTAAATCTGGGTCATGTGCACTTAGGGATGTCAATAATGCTCCTGGTACATTGTTCTCTACAACATGGATTGTATAGAAGGATCGAGGGAACGTAGGTGCGTTGTCGTTGATGTCCAAAATGTCTAAAATGATGGTCTCGTTTTCAGATAAGGGCGGTGAGCCTTTGTCTGTCACCCTGAGTATGATGTCATATCTGCCCCTCATCTCTCTGTCCAGTGGCTTTGACACGAGCAGCTCAAAGTAACCCTCTGAGGATTTGTTCAGCACGAACGGTAAGATTTCCTGCTGATTCAAGGTCATCTCCACTTCGCCATTGTCTCCCGAGTCCCTGTCTCTGACGGTGACCACTGCGACCAGCGTCCCCACAGAGACATCTTCACTCAGGGCACTTTTCAGAGACTTAATGGTCACCTCGGGGTAGTTGTCATTCAGATCTGTGACAGACACTGTCACTTTACAATGCCCTGACCGCGGGTTTGTGCCTCTGTCCTGAGCCTGGATGTACATCTCGAAACTTGGACTCTCCTCATAATCGAGCACCCCCTTCACTTTGAGCTCCCCTGAGTTTGGATCGAGGGAGAAGAGCTCCTGCGTCTTCTCTGAGGTGTACAGTGTGTATGAGTACGTTAACTGCGCGTTTGAGCCTTCGTCCAAGTCTGATGCGTTTAAGGTCAGGACCACTGTCCCTGCAGCTGAGTTCTCTGGAATATTGACTGCAATCAGCGGCTGACTGAAGAGGGGGGCGTTATCATTGATATCCAGGACATTAATAATGATGTTGGCTGTGCCAGAACGGGGAGGTACGCCTCCATCCACAGCAGTTAAAATCAAATTATGAACTGCCTGCTCCTCTCTGTCCAATTTACCATTAAGGACCAAGTCCACATATTTAGAGCCATCGCTGCCAGTTTGTATGTCAATGATGAAGTATTTGCTCTCACTGAGATAGTAGGTCTTGATTGAATTCGCTCCCACGTCCGCATCCACGGCGTTCGTCAATGAGAACCTCTCACCGGGAGGGGTAGCCTCGGAGATGTCCAAGAGCATCGTCTTCCTGCGAAACACGGGCGCGTTGTCATTGATGTCCAGGATCTCGAGCTCGATGTTGAAGATGCGAATGGGGTTCTCGAGGATGACATCCATTTTCAGAAAGCACGAGGCGGTTTTAGTCGTGCATATGCTCTCCCTGTCCATCCTCTCGCGGATGACCAGCTCCCCCGTCTCTTTGTTGATGTCGAGGTATTTTTTGCTGTGGATGACATCGAGCTTCGCGCTGCGCTGCACTAAACTGTGCACGTCCAGACCCAAATCTGTGGCGAGATTAGCGACAAAGGAGCCCTCCTCCATCTCCTCCGGAATAGAGTACCGAGTGATGGAGAGCGCTAATCCCCACAGTGAAATAAATGTGAAAACAGCCGCGACCCTTCGTGTCCATAAAGGCGCAAATATGAGCGCAGCCATTGTGGTATTTTTCCTTCAGCGATAGAAATGAAACAGTTCCGTGGTTAAGATCAGGTTGTCTTGATAAAATAAGGTGCCGGTTTCATTATTGCCACCACGAGTTGTAGATGCAGCTGCAGTAAAGGCCATGCACAGTACAGTGAATCTGGAGGAGCCTGGCTCTCTCTACGCCAACGCTCTGCAGGGGCGGAACCAGCATCTATGCAGCCTGCGCGGTGGTGGCGTTTGGGGGGGCTTTTTCATAAAAATAAAATGAATTGAAGCCACTGAATAGCTTGAGAAATATATCTTAAACTAAACTGTTGTTGATATTATTAGTCTATCCCCGTTTGCTCATTTTATTTCCTCCATTTTCTTGTGATAAAGAGATATTTTCCCTCCAGAGATAATGAGATAATTAAGTTCAGAGATAATGAATGAAATGAATGTGTGTGTGTGTGTATATATACGTGTGTGTATGTATATATACGTGCGTTCTCTGTAAACACCGAAACTGCCAAAAGAAAGAGTAGACTCTCTTCTTTCATGAGATTTCATTGACAGTGAAAGGTTCTATTTGAATTGACGTCCATTGTCGTCATTGCCATAATGAGTTAATAAACCTTGCGTTTGGTTTAATTTATTCTTTCAGCTTTGTTCCTTTCCAGCTTATGAGTTCCTTTGTATGGTTGTGCTCTATAGATTTAATTGCAAATTAAAACTGTTTTAAACAGTTAAATATGTTTTGCTGATTACAGCTTGAAGTGGCGATAAGGTCTTAAAATATTTTGAGGTATTGAAATTAACTTCAGGATTCCTGCTTGCAACAGTGAGGAACCACCTGACAATGACAGTCTTTGATTTTAGTAATTGTGATAGTTTACTAATGCTTGTTGCATCGATTTTTCAAAAGTACAGCTATGAGAGTCCAGTGTGCGTTTTCTTTTTCCTAACAGGGACCGCTGACTCATCATGAAATTACTATCAGGGCTTCTGTTAGGCGATCCCACAGACCAGTTTCTATCGTAATCTGCTTCCCAGACTCGGCCTCAGCTAAGCTAAGCTAAGCTAACATAAATAAAACAACTACTATACCTACTATAATGCAGATGGTCAAATTTACTATGGTAATTAAAGGTAGACCCACATTTATTAAAAGTCAGGGTCATATGTTAGATTTCAACAAAGTTATCACCCTGAAAAAGAATCATAGATGGTCAAAAAGCCCCCTTGGTTGTTCTAGTGACACCAATTCTGTGAGCTTTATCTCCTCAGGCAGGTCATTTCAAAGTCGTGGAGCCCTGATAGAAGCTCCTCTGGCCCAAAAATCTAAGGATGGTCTTGGATCAATGTCAAAGATTAAGTATATGTCAAGTGTCTAATGAGTGGAGAAAAAGAAGAAAGGCCAGCTCGAGATATTTTGAAGTCCTATTGAGGCTCGTAGAGTGTGGATTATCCCTCCTTTGTGGCAATTCCAGATGCAATATTGAGTCTGCTCCAATGATGGCATGGCTTAGAATAGTAAGCAGATATCTGCATAATTTGGGATTTGAAATGGATAAATAATATTTGGAAGTTACATTTGCATTTGGTACCTCTCTTGTAGGATTTTTCTCCATTAACATTTTGCTGACATCCTCAGCAGATCCGTGAGCCTACACAGTCTTCACTCTACTCTTGCTCTCTTGGCTGTTTCTATGTTGTGTCCTTTAGCGCCATCCAGTGACAACTCAAATACTAACAGGCAGCTCTGCACTTTGTCTGCCACACCCAGAGTAAAAAAAAAGTAGTGTTTATGATGTTATTTTACATTAATTTTGTTTAAAATTTTAAGTTTGTTTCTGTTCTTTAATGTCCAAATTTCAGGGTTCTCTCACATGTACCGATGCTGTATTTCCAGGGTCACTTTTTAGTTTTTATTTGTTGTAGGAAGAAGTAAGAAAGACAACAGCCACACTAAGATTGATATGGTTTATAGAAGCAAACTTTTCCTGTTTAAAGACTATAAATAGGTATTGGGTTGCTAGTTTTGTTTCTGCAGATGCAAATTTTAAATATTACAGCGCTAAATTCAATAATTTAAAATGGCTGAATGAGCTCCTAAATGAGTACCAATGACAATTGTACGTGTTACATACTGGAGATAATTTTTCAGTTGATTATGCATTTTTACAATGCATAATCAACTGGGTGGCCATTACAGAAGTTCTCTGTAGGTAAAAGGTGACCTCTAGTGGGTATTTCAGGGAAACTCTGCAGCTCAGTTGGAGCTGTGTGTATTCCTGAGTGATGGAAAGACACAGTTACAATGATTGTGACTCTGAACAGAAACAGTGGCTTATGTTCTGCCTCTGAACTTAAAGCACAAATGACAATAATGGCTATTATTATGGATATTGGGAACAATTGCCACAATAGTAGTTTAAAACCCAGAGTTTACTGTCTGAATTTAAAGAGGTATGGTTGCATGATATGCTGAGCTTCAATGTAAAAGAATGGGGATATCACTGCTCTCTTGCCTTCAGCTTCTATGGGGATTAAAGTGAAAGTTCAGTGCACTGACACATATCAGATGCTGAGAACCAGCTTGAGACACTGTCAGCAGGGACACAAGTCAAAAAGAAGAGCTGTCAATTCTTTGGGCAAGAAAATGTACTGCACATAGATGCACTGTATGAAAGTGTGAGTGAAGCTCTTTATAAATTCAGATACTTTAACTTTATGCTTGCTGCTTTAACTTATTGTTAGACAGAGTTAGCCACCTGGAAACTGAAGTTTGTGTTTTTACGACATGATTGTGGCACACGTGTTGTTGATCCACTGCTGCCTCCATCAATAAGTTCAAATGTTCAGATTTACCGCAGTGATGCAAACTGACCACACGAGGCAACGTCCAGCAGCTCCTGTGTCCCCCATGAGCCAAAAGGCGTAGGTTTTCTTTATGGACTTTGGTGCAGGATAGTGAGCAGTTAACAAACTCCAGTTTCCACTCAGAACAGGGAGATAAAGCAGCTGACATATACTTTATAGATTGCACTAATTTTCATTTTGTTGTTGTGTGGAACAGGAGGCATTTCTGTAGAAAATCGACACATGGTTGAAGACACATTTATTGCTATAACTATTAATACAGTGTATACAGAGTGACTGTGAAGATAAGGAGCACATGATAAATACAAATACAACATTTGTATATCCATTTTTTGAAACGTGAGAGGTGATTGTACTATGATGACAGGAGCATAATTTGACCGGTTTTTGTCTGCTTTGTATTTGTCCTTTGAGATATTATCAACAATATCAGTTCAGTTGACTACAGCAGTCAAATGACTGATTTTATGTTTTTATTTACACGACTCCTTAATGAAGATGTACAGGTGGTATTCATACTTCATTACTTGAGTGCAGTAATGAAGTGCAAGCAAGATCCACAGTTGTTCTTTTTTTTCTTCATTTTTGAAGTTTCACAATATAAACCTCTACTTTGAACATCATTGCTATAGTTCGTTGATTCACAGCTTTGACACACAGCATTGATCGGGAGGCGACATCTGTCTGTACACAAGGAAAATGTCTCTGAACTGAGGGGAATGATATATGGAAAACCTCAGTGTAATGACTTGACACTAAAATACTGAACCATTGTTCCACTTCACTGCCTCCTACTAGAACACATTGCTCCATAGTCTTAAACACAATGTTCCAGGTTTTTTGAAGAATGATTGTATAAGGGTTGTAAGTTTAATCAAGTCTGTAAATCACTCACTAAAACAGCAGCAATGCGGGGGTGTAAACTATTCTACACTGTACTACTTCATTTTAGGCTCAAAAACATGTCTGTAATGTCCATTATTGACCATCAGAACAGCGATAATAAAATTATTATTGCTACCCAGCTTTAATATTTTATAACATAATACGATATAACATTATATAATAATATAATATTTCACTTTTTATAAAAATAGTATATCTGTTGTGGAGGAGTGGTATTCAATGCAACTGGGAACGGGAGAATTTCACATTTACAGAGAGTGTACACAGTTAGAGTTATTGCGTGTATCATTTAAATAGATCTTCGGCTTTATCAAAAGGTAGCTGATAGTTTGAGATGACTTTCTTTTTCTTCCCGAAGGTAGAGAAGGTATTGTACACATCCAGCTCTCCAGTGGGTGTCAGCTTCAGTGTGCTGGAGCCAGATGTGGCGCCAGGAATGTAGACATTGTGCTGGTAGTCGGGTGCGTCACAATGAGGCTGCGTCAACTTAGGAGTCCACGAGCGGTTAGAGGCCGTTTCCTCCTCAAGCGAAATCTTGCAGTCTGTGAATATGTGCATAAATTACAGGTTTTTTTTTTTTTTATCAGATGATTATTTATGCTAAAACCTCGTATTTGCATACAATATCACTGATCTGAATGTGTGTGTGTGCTTTTCAAAAGAAAAACACGTCTCACAGGAGTTTAAGTCATCCTCATGTGGATGCATTTAAAACAAATCCTATCTTTGTTTGGTTTGCCATTTTATATTCCAGACTGAATCTTCTAACACGGGCACACAGAGGATACCCCTCTTCCTCCTCCTCCTCACACTCTTTCATGCAAAAAACAATGAGCCATGATGACCCCTGCCTACCTTTCATGTGATTCCCCCAGGTCCAGTACTGTGGTGCCACCGGGCAGGAAAAACCATCAGCATGGTATATTTGTTGATGAGAAACTGTGCCGTCCATATTTGCTGAACTATTCCTGTAAACAGATAATGAAGCAATATATATACAATATATGTATATATGCATATATATACACATATATTGTATGTATGTATGTATACATACATATATATATATACATATGTGTTTATGTATGTTAATCGGCTTAAAATGTGTATTCACCTCTTGTATGCTGAGTTGCATTGGTTCTTGGTCCATGTCCAGTCCTTGTTTGAATATTTCAGCTGCAACAGAGGGGAAAAAAAATATATATATCAGTACAAGAACAGCTTGTGTATGGACGTATGATGAAATAACTTAAGGCATTAACAAATGCAGATAAGAAGGAAAAAAAGTCTAACAAATTCTGTTTTTTTTCTTAAGCCAGTGACAAAATATGTATTTTATCATGCACAAACACCTTTTTATGTTAGTGTCACACAACCTGACACACTGTAATTACCTGCCCACATTGCAGGGAAATGTAGGGTATTACATGTGCTAATAGATAATACTTAATCATCAGCCTTTCCCTCCCCTTTACCCTAAAGCAAACTGGTAATGTCAGGATATGTGGAATTAATAATATTAACCCTCAACATTCTATTACGATAACATTTTACATTCAACATTCATTCAAACTTGGTTTTAATAGTCCTAACAGTGTTTTAGTACATATACATATTTACTACTATTCAAAGGTTTGGGGTCACCTATACAATTTTTCTGTTTTCCAAGAAAACTCACACTTTTATTCATCAAAATAGTTGTAAAATGAATAGAAAATGTAGTCAAGACATTGACTTAATTATTTTTATTCCAAATAATAATTTCTCCCTCCAAACTTTGTTTTCGTCAAAGAACCAGAAAAACTGTTTTCAGCTGTGCTAACATAATTGCACAAGAGTTTTCAAGGGTTTTCTAATCATCCAATAGCCTTCTAACACGATTACACAATGTACCATTAGAACACCATTAGATGGTTGCTGCAAATGGGCCTCTATACACATGTACATATTCCATTAAAAAACAGATGTTTGCAGCTAGAACAGTCGTTTACCACATTAACAATGTATAGTGTATTTCTGATTATTTAAAGGCGCCATATGTAAGAGTGTGACCACTCTACTATACTCAAATTCAAAATACCGAGGTCTTTTAGGTTTCATTTTCTGACGTAACTGGCAACCTGTGGTTGCTCGGCAGCTGAGACTCTACTGACTGCAGTGATTGGTAGACGGCGGTAGGTGGCGCATGATTTGCAGTCTGCAAAATATTTTTTTAAAGCGATTATTTTGGCTGTACTGTTGTTGTTGGTGAGTTCAGTGTGTTATATGAACATTATTCCTGAGTCTCTGTGACATATTAGGAGGACTTTACAGCCAGTTGCTTTAGATGTATTACATAATGCACCTTTAATGTTATATATTCATTGAAAAAAAGTGCTTTTCCTTCAAAAATAAGGACCATTCTATGTGACCCCAAACTTTTTAACTGTAGTGTACATAAATACACACATACATACATATATATGTATATATATACATATGTATATATATGTAGATATATATATATATATATGTATGTATATATACATATACATATACATGTATATATGCCCGTATGTATGTATGTATGTATGTATGTATGTATATATGTGTTCAGGGTTAGTTACCTGACTTGGTGTCGCTGCTCTATTGTTGCTCAGCTCATTGCGGTCCAGTGCGCTCCAACCAGAGGTCAGATAGTCTGTGCTCTTGGCGATATTCTGCCGCACTGACATGACCGGACTGCACGGCTTTAGGAACATAAAGTCACTCTTGGACGATTCTGGCGTGAGACACATTTGATAGCAGTACACCTGCGGCAGCGCGCCGTTGCTGTTCGTCTCCGCGCAGCCAGACGCGCCTGTGGCCATCCGCGCGTTTAGGTTTGTCTTTTTGAAAACGTCTGTGGTGGAGGAGGTTTGAGAGGCAGAGCAGCAGCAGAGGGAGGGGATGTTGGACTCCCTGTTGGACGGTCTGTCCTTCACCCTCCGCACTGACACCAGGACAATGATAGCCACCAGAAATGTGAAGGAGATTGCGCTTAGAGACACGATTAAGTAGAGGCTGAAGTTGGAGCTGTGATGTGCGGGGCTCAGTGACAGCTCATCCAAATCTGGCGTTGTATCTGGCAGGCTGTCAACTACTGACAGAGTGATGGAAACCGTGGTAGACAGCGCTGGCTGACCATTGTCCTTCACCAGAATGACTAGTCCGTGCCTCGCGGCGTCTTTGTCGGTCAGCGGCCGCATCGTCCTGACTTCGCCTGTATACAGAGCGATGCTGAACAAGCTCGGCTCTGTCGCTTGGAGCATTTGGTAGAAAATGTGCGCGTTTTGACCCGCGTCTGCGTCCACCGCGCTGATTTTGGTGACAAGGTACCCGGGGTCAGCAGACCTTGGCACTGGTGGTACTTCCGTGCCCCTCTGCTGAGCGTTTGCCACAATCTCAGGTGCGTTGTCGTTTTGGTCTAAAATACAGATATTCACTGACATGTTGCTGCTCAGAGGAGGGAAACCTGCGTCTTGCGCTAGAAGTGTGATCTGAACATTTTTGATTTGCTCATGGTCAAAGGAACGCAGTGCGTAAATGTTCCCACTGTCCGAGTTTACAGACACATATGTGGTCACTGGCATCCCCCGAATATCACCATAGTCTAGTATTGAATATGAGATGTATGCGTTTTGGCCAACATCTGGATCCAGCGCAGTCACAGAGCAAATGGATGCGCCTGGCGCGTTATTCTCAGCCAAATACACAGTGTATGAAGGCTGTTTGAAGTGAGGCGCGTTATCGTTCACATCAGACACCTGAACTAATATGGTTTTCCTGGTGAAGAGAGGTGGAGAGCCCATATCCCGGGCGGTGACTGTGATGTTATACTCGGCCACTGTCTCTCTGTCCAGAAAATCACAAGTCACAAGTGTGTAGTAGTTTTTAAAGGAGGAGTGGAGCTGGAATGGAATCTGGTTCGGAATCTCACAGTCAACATTCCCGTTTTCACCCGAGTCCTTGTCCATCACGCTGATCACGGCGATCACGGTTCCCGGGGGCGCGTCCTCTTGCACAGGTGTGGACACTGAGGTCAAGATCACCTCAGGAAGGTTGTCGTTTTGATCCAAGACATTTACCAGCACTTTGCAGTGAACTGCAACGGCGGACGGCCCTTTATCTTTAGCCTGCACATAGATCTCATGCATCCTGGCCTTTTCATAATCGATCACCCCTTTGACTTTGATTTCTCCCGTGCGCGAGTCCACGCTGAAGAGCTGGCGCACTTTGATGGGCGCGTGGCCACTGAAAGAGTAAGTAATATCAGCATTGGGACCCTCGTCTAAATCGGTCGCGTTGAGTTTGATGACAACTGTGCCCTTGGGTGCGTTTTCAGCCAGTCTCACTCTGTAAAACGACTGATCAAACACAGGCGCGTTATCGTTTGCGTCCAAGACGGTAATATCGATTTGCGCAGTGCCGGATCTCTCTGACGCGCCTCCATCCACCGCTGTTAGAATCATCTGATGCGTGCTCTGCTGCTCTCTGTCCAGCGGGCTTTGGAGGACCAGTTCCGCAAATTTGCTACCATCACTGCGCGTCTGAATATCCAAAATGAAATGCTCATTTACGCTCAGCAAATAGGTGCGCAACGAGTTGGACCCGACATCCAAGTCCTGTGCGCTCTCGAGTGGGAATCGAGATCCAGGCGCAGCGGATTCCGATATGTCCAGATTAAATTCCGTCCACGGGAAATTTGGAGAGTTGTCATTAACATCCAGAATGTCCACCTCTACTCTGTAAAGCTCCAGTGGATTTTCTATCACCACTTGTAAGTGAAAAGAACAGGACAAACTCTGCTCACACAGTTCTTCTCTGTCGATGATCTCATTGACAAACAACACTCCATTTTCTAAATTCACCTCCACGTATTGCTTACTGGTGCCGGAGACTATTCTGAATCTGCGCGCAGAGAGTTTGTCCAAATCCAAGCCCAAGTCCTCCGCGATGTTGCCAACGAAAGCTCCATGTTCCAGCTCTTCTGGGATTGAGTAGCGAATCTGTGCACGCGCCGCATCCAAGAAGCAAGAAAACAACACAAAACAGTAGACCACGCGACAGTTTCCAGACTGTCTTTTATCTGCTCCACGCGTGTACATTTGTAGGCTGAAGGATCTAATGATTAAAGCAGAACAGAAGAAAATGGAGCCTGGGAAAAAAAAGAACTTCACTGGAACAGAGACTATCTGAGAGAAAAGAGAGGAGAGAGGGAGAGAGATGCGCTCTGGCTGTGAGCCTGGATCTGTGATTAGGAGTGCGTGTGCGCGCGCGTATGTGTGTGTGTGTATTATTGGCCCTAACAACATCTGCTCAGATTACCTTTCTACAAGCCCGATCAGATTCATGTCACACAACAGCAGGTCAAACATCACTGATTCAGTTTATTTCTACACCAGTGTTTCATCTCCTTAAAGCAATGACCCACTGTAACTCATGCACTTATACTACTAATTAAAAATTGGATGGATTATGATTTCCTCTTTAACTGTTGTAATGTTTTTGCTTGTCTGATAGTATTTTTTTCCCCATTTGCTTGCTGTAAAACACTTTTCCTACAGATGTGGTGATGCAGAAATGGGTATTTATTGTAAATGGGAAAATGAAGCTCCTTCAAACACCATAATGTACAATATTTGAAGACCATTTTGATTGTTTAGACGCATATTTTGGGCTGTTTGAATCTGATTGATGACCTGTATTATTATTTTGTGCATCCTTGAGTGAGTTGCTGAAGGTGCTCATGGTCAGAATATTGTTTATTCTCTATTTCCCTCCCCCCAAAACTGCTGCTAAGGTAGGATCTGCTTCTCCAGGTGTCCACACACAAAATATACTATATTTAAAAGAGAAACATTTAAAATATACTATCCAAAACAAACAAATTGATCAAAGGAGAACAACAAATTAATCAAATACATCCACCTAACAAAAAGTCTAATCATTGTTGTGTAGGTGATGGATTGTCACCTATAGCATCCTAAACAGTTTGGCCAGTCAGATACTTTTTAAGGTGTTAAATAATAAGGCGCCATGGACATTTGTGACTGAATAAACATGCAGGATATTTCTAAATGTTACAGTTACAAGGTGCAAACCTTTAAATTAGATGGACGCTGCTGCAGCGTCGCCACGTTTTCAAGTAAGGACAACTTATTTAAAGTATTCAAATAACAGTTAATAACACAATTTAAAGCAGTTTTTATAACAACTGTTCAATATTGCAGGGGACGTCTTATTTAAAGCCAGTATTTACCACAGTAGTTAAGAGCAATACGATTCTCCAAACACCAGAGACTGATTGTGAGTCTAAATAGTGACTGTAGGTGTGTTTCAACACCTCTGTTGCGTAAGAAATAACCACAGTACACCAAGGATTGCTCCTGTTTAAAAATGGTTATATATGATATTTCATTGTTGTTCACTGTATTTCATTGAAACAGAGCTGATGTATTTGTTTACCATCCTCCTCACATGCTCTGCACCCGCTTGCTCTGGTTAAAACACTGAAAACACAATCTGTCTGTGGGAATGAAACTGCAGCAGATGGTGAGGTTTTCCACGGGCTCATGCTCTTTTTAATTAATGGGATGGAGATTAGGGAGGCATTATCCCTGGATCATTAGTGGAACAGAAGAATTAAGACATTTTGTGAGGAATAATCCCGAGGCTATTCATGCGATACACATGTGGTTTTCTCTCACTGGTCGTACTGACCTGCTTTTCGCAGAGCTAAGTGCATGGCATCACTTACAACACTGCACAAGCTGAGTAGCTGCGATAAACTCACAAACACACATTAGTGTGGCTCCCCTCCTCCCCCACACGCAGGCAAGCCAAGCCTTTGCACCACATTTTGTATTTTATCAATTCATTTATTATATTAAATTAAAACTAATTTAATTCAAATAGCTGTCATTAAAAAACACATATCTGTAATGTCAATTTTATGGAAGTATGACCTTCTGTTTACATCAAAATAACCGTGAATGGTGCCAGACACTAAAATGTTTTAGTGACCAAGTAACCAACTGCAATTTGCAAGAAGAACTTAGTACATGCAGCCCTTATATGTTTGATATAAGCCCTTAGTTTACTTGAGTGTGTAGCATGTTTCAAATGTGCTGTGTGTGAATTGGATTGGTGTGCTGGCAAATTCATTATCAAAGCTTTTACATCGCACTGTTTCCACCACATTCAGGGATCAAAAATAGAAAAAGAGATTACATCATATCTGCCATTCTCCCTCACTCTATGACTCACAAAAGAGCAAAAGTAGAATATCAATCCCCTTTGTCTTTAACTACTTTCCACTTTAAAACTGCAGGATTATAGTAGGTTAGCCTACATCCTGCAGCTTTTAACACTTAAGCCGTTTTGGTTGGACACAGTCACATTCCTTCCAAATGGGGGAGAAAAAAAAAATGACTGTCACATAACACGGGCTGAGTGCAATTAGATGTTCCGCACCACATGTCCAAGAGCCAAGAGTCATTAACGGCTTCTGTCAACAGGAAAACACAACTGTTGTCTTATTTGATGCTTCCACATCCTGTACAAAACAAATACAATACATTTTCTACATTGTATTTTTGCATAGTTCAGCTACTCTGTGGTATATAAGGTACACTCTTAGAAATAAGGGCTCCAAAAGTGTTCTTTTACAAGGGCTGAGGTTCTACCTGGAATCATTTGTTTTTCAAGGGTTCTTGGTAACAGTAATGGTTCCAGTAAGAACCATTTTGATCCAGAGAACCCTTTAAAACCCCTTTCCTGGATAAAGGGTTTTAAAAGGGTTCTTGGTAACATTAGGGTTCCAGGTGGAACCTTTATAAAATGTTTTATCTGGAGCCAAAAAGGGTTCTCCTATGAGGACAAGCTGAAGAACCTTATATGGTTCTACTTAGCACTTTTATGTCTAAGAGTGTAGAAATACAGGTTCCAAAAGTGTTCTTCTACAAGGGCTGAGGTTCTACCTGGAACCATTTGTTTTTCAAGGGTTCTTGGTAACACTAATGGTTCCAGTAAGAACCATTTTGATCCAGAGAAGCCTTTAAAACCCCTTTCCTGAATGAAGGGTTCTTGGTAACATTAGTATTCCAGGTGGAACCTTTATAAAAGGTTTTGTGTGTCCTCATATGAGGACAAGCCAAAGAACCTTATATGGTTCTTCTTCACACTTTTATTTCTAAGAGTGTAGAGTCAGTGCTGAAGAATCTGGATGTGACTCATGCTGGAGACACAAAAGAAAGTTCTCCTATAATCTACGCCCACTAAAGTCTTGGATGATCTTCTGGTTGCTGCTTTTTCTCCCTGATATACATTACAACCTTTTAACTGGAAATTAAAGTAAACCTCTCCCTCACCAAATTCCACAGAGAAAATCAGTGATTTTACATTACTGCTCACTGGAGCCATGAATCCACTATTCCCTTCCCTCCATGGGTAAGTTCACAGGTGTTTTTCTGCGACTTTGGTATTTGAAGTCTTTTATTCAGAATTACCAAAGAGACTCAAATGTACCCAACACGGCAGCAGTAGAGCCAGTGTGTCCCAGTGCAATAAAAAAAGATTGATTTTCTCCAAGGACTTTGGTGCAAAGAACCAGTCGCAAACGGCAATCTGAAAAAAAACGTTAACACAAACCTTTTATGACATGCACCCAAAATAAATAACAATATGAAGGTTGTGCAATTCCCAGTGAAATCTAAAGGAGAAGCTTGAAACTGCAACAAAGAAATGCTCCTCTGCTCACCCCTCCCTTTGTTATTACTGCATAACTTCAGTAACTTATATTTCTGTCCCATTTAAAGCAGCAGTGTTGATGCTGTGACGTGAAAATATTGTCTTTTTGACAGTGTTGACCTCACTCAAAGCTGTAAGAAACAATATGAATATTTAAAAATACGGAGCTATAGTAGAAACATATAAGGTTCTTCGACTTGTCCTCATAGGATAACCCTTTTTGGCTCCACCTGGAACCCTTTTGGAGGGTTCCACCAAGAACCCTTTAAAAACCCTTTATTCAGGGAAGGGGTTTTACCTCAGAACCTCAGCCACTGTAGAAGGACCTTTTTGGAACCCTTATTTGAGTGTAGCCACAGTTAAACACAGTGTATTTCATGTTCTCACCCACCTGAACACACACAGGGAGAACAAAACACCTCCTAAATCTTGCCAACACTTTAGCAGCTAATGTGTTACCTGCTGAGTTGAAGTGGCTCACGTTAAGTGCATTAGTGACTATACAAACACAAACACTGCTCTGTGTTCTAGTTACAGATATAAAACGACAATTAGCATTTAGGTAAGTATGTGAAAGCACCTGGTCAGTGTGAGTTTGTAAACGTTTGTCTATCATCATTGTTAGCATCTGCCTCGACTGGTTGGCGTGAAATGACTTTGTAAAAGGGCAGAAAGGACACCTGTAGAAACATGACATGTTGTGAATGTAGAGGACTTTGGATAAGCGACCTGTGACTGGATTATTAGAAAAGGCTTATTCCGAGGCTACGGAAATAATAAAGCAATTATCATTTGTGATTATACAACATTGATATCATTTAAATGAATAGCAAATTCAATCTCTCCTAATGTAACGCCAGAAATACTACATACACATACAATTCATTAATCTGCAAAAATCAGTGTGGATATGGCACCTCATGCACATTCCTGTATGTGTTTATTTAGAAATTCTCCCTCATTTTTCCACTGAGAACATCTTGTTTATGATAGAAAAGGGGAGATGAGAACTGCCTGAAAATTTACAGACATAATCCAAAAGCCCGTACTCATCATCTTGAAAATATTTTGGTTTCATCCTTGACATAAAACACAGATTGTGTCGCTGCTGTGATAGTTTTATGTGTCTCTATACTCTTCCCCCTGCCTCCTGTAAATCCAGCAGCACACAAGGTCACATCACCTGCATTATTTAACCACAGGCCCGGTGTGTATTTCTTCTTTTTCGTTTGAGCATTTGACATAATGTCACCAGAGAGAGGGACAGGTGAGCGCAGAGTTGTTATTGGAGCAGTCACCTGGAAATTTCCTGTCGCCAACGGTTGGCACAGAAGTTCCTCAGGAATCATCGACGCTAAATTCTTGTCAGGGGAAAGTGAAGAGCAGTGGAAAACTTTTCTCCTGTTTTCACACTGAGAGAAAACTTTGAGAGTATGCACTTTGTTGCTCACTAAGAAGGGAGCAGATAGTAACATATGAATCTTTTTAGGTGTCTCTCTCATTATATGTCCTGTGGTCATGTCTTAAAGATATAATATGTGACTTTTTTTGCATTAAAAGAGGCTTAAAGAGGGCAGTATATTGATGTGCATTCGTATTGTGCTTGTGCTCTAAAAGGCGAAGCTCTCTTTGATTACAACATACACTCAAAAAAATATAAACGCACGAAGATAAACTTATTGTTATGTGACAAAACAGAGTAACTATCCAAAAATAACAGTACAACTTTATCAATAAAGTGGCTTTAATTTGTGAGCATTAGGATCAATTTCAAAACAAAAGTCCTGGAGTAATGGCAGGAAGAACACAATGGGGGTCGATGATCCAAGTTCACAAATTTCAATAACGTGTGTGTCCACCATTAGGGCATCACCAGGTTGTCGATCGTGGCCTGGGGGATGTTGTCCCATTCCTCCTGCAGAGGAACTGGAATCCGCTGGCGGACACGCCTATCCAGAACATCCCAAAGGTGTTCGATAGGTGACATGTCTGGTGAATACGGCGTCATTCAGCTGTGTTGCCACAGCTGTAACACTCAACCCAGCCCTCAGCATGCCAATGGTACGCTCCCTCATGATTTGTGACATCTGTGGCATATTGACAAGTGACAAAAGTCCACATTTTGGTGTGCCCTTTTATTGACCACTGTGTACTGGTCATGCATATTGAAATACTCAACCTGAGATGGTAGTCAATAGCAGTGGCTAAGTGACACTGGACTACTGGGTTTGAGCAAAACAAATCATTCCATAAACAAATGCATCAAGAATCCGAGCAAATGTCATGACATTCTATTTTTGTTCACCATTTCAAGTTTGTGCATTTATATTTTTGTTGAGTATAGTTCACATTGTTTGATGACAATGAATCCTTTCTATTCCATTCATTCTCTATCTCTATCAAAATTAAATGAGATACTTACATGTGATCTATTAATATTGTTGTTATTAGAATAGAATGTTATTTGAAAATGGGGACGTTACAGTTTAACATACAGTTCGAATGCAAATAACTGATTGTTTATAGCTATGGATATTTTTTTTAACTCTTGCCCTTGTTGGACTTTTACATGTACAACATAATACATAATAGTATGTATAACACATACGTGAGCAACATACTAAAACTACAATACACAGTACCATAAAATACATATAAAGAATCTATGGGTATATTGTTATTCCTTTTTTTCAGGTCTCAGGAAGAAAGCATAATATAAACTAAAATGAAATAAAAATTAGCACAATTTGAAATGGTTTGCAAAACGGCAAATTATACGAGACGCCAGCAAGAATAAAACAAAATGAAAAAGGAAAGACAAAAGACATATTTATAAAAAATGTCTCCTGGAATTATTTTTTAAAAGGGTCCTGCAGGTTCAATCCTTTATAAGGGCTTTTTAAATAATAATACTAGCTGAACAGAACTATCAAAATAATGTGCGAAAACATT
Organism: Microchirus variegatus; assembly: GCF_963457635.1. Taxonomy (NCBI): domain Eukaryota; kingdom Metazoa; phylum Chordata; class Actinopteri; order Pleuronectiformes; family Soleidae; genus Microchirus; species Microchirus variegatus. The sequence goes on from NC_139803.1 coordinate 16,936,976, forward strand.
TTGCAGGACACGAGGATGGGTGGATGGTAAATGGTGTGTATTTATATTGCACTTTTCTAGTATTGACACTCAAAGCTGCTTTACACTACAGTTTTACCATTCACCCATTAATATCCATTCACTCAAACATTTTTCAAGTTGAAAAATGTCTCTCAATACCACCAAGCTACTGTCAGATGAATGGATGGATAGATAGATGGATAGATAGATAGATAGATGGATGGATGGATGGATGGATGGATGGATGGATGGATGGATGGATGGATGGATGGATGGATGGATAGATAGATAGATAGATAGATAGATAGATAGATAGATAGATAGATAGATAGATAGATAGATAGATAGATAGATAGATAGATAGATAGATAGATAGATAGATAGATAGATAGATAGATAGATATTCCCTTCTGTTAACATGGACAGCTCCAGAGTGCTGTAGCAGCCATGTATTAAATAATTAACGTTACCTTTTTGAGATGACTCAAAGTGGCAACTGAATGATGTGCAACTGCAGAATGAATGGTTTATTAAAAATGTCGGGGCGACTGCTCTTTATTAATGATTCACCAGCGTTCATAACTGCTGACCTGACGATTTATTGTAATGTAAAATTCCTTTTTTTTTTTTTTTTTAAAAGAGATGATTCTGGTGACTGGAAATTACAAGCGATGCAGATTTTCCTCCATCTTTCGCAATCGATTAGCTATCAAGTGCTGCTGCAGTCTTAGTATTATCATATATTTAATAAAAAAAAAAAAAAAAAGATCTTTGAAGATGGCACATATTGGACGCCTCGTGATTTTCAGTGGAATCCACATGCTCATTAGAGATGAAAGTCAGCTGGTGGTGTGGGCTGATAATCCTCAGACTTTTCCTCGACATCCACCAGGTATAAGACGTTTAATCTTTGTTTTTTTGGGGGAAATCAGCATTCCTAACTAATGTTTTCTTCATTATTCTCAGTTCTTCCATGAGTTACTTTGTGCTTCAGCTACTTCTGCATGTTACCATTCCCTCGCAAAAAAAACTTTTAACTGAACTAAATATTTCTGCAGCTTTTTCCACTTTGAAAATAATTGGCCAAGGATGCCGCCCTCTTTGGCTGTGATCTGAGCATGAGTTGCCATGGCAACTGTAGGGAATACAATTTTCCTTTGATCTGCTTTGAACTGGGAAGGCAGTTCAAAGGCAACAGGATGAGTACTCACCACTGCCGATTGCTTTTTCTGCAAGAAGTGCACTTTTTCCAATTTTCAAGGACTTTGCTGACATTCACAGAGTAAGAAGGTAATAATGTTATTTTTTATTTTTTTTACATTACAAGTATGGATGTTAATGTGAACGAGACAAACATTTGCTTACTTTTATCTTTTATTTTATGGTCACATTTTTGGGGGCTTCACCATGTGTGGAAACTCATGAAACCTTGAACAAAATTCAGAAATATGACAATTTGGGTACATTACATTTATTTATATATTTCCCTGTTCTGATTCCAGTATTGCAACACAAACATATTCCTAAATACACATAAAAGGCTCCTGCAGTTGCCAGTAGGTGGCACAATAACTGGCTTTGTAGATGAAAGAGAATAAAGACTTTGGGCGAATCCTCCTGCATGATATCCCTTCTTCTTCTAATGATAATTTCTGGCAGACTGTACACTGATAGCTGTAATGCTGCATGCTCTTCATAGTTTGAAGCTCTTCATTACATACATTTAAGCTCTTCTTTACATACATTTCCTAAGTCGAAGTTCCAAGTTCTTCAACATAGCTCTGATTTTCCTGCCAACATACTACTGGTCACTCGCACATAGTGTTTAGTTTATAGTTCCGTGCGAAATTCAGTGGATTCCCCCTCAAACTTGGCCTCAGGTCCTGATGTGGTGAGTGTCTGTGCATGTCCAGGTCTTTAAAAGTGTGCCCAAAGAGTAAGTGAAAGAAAAAGAATACACAGAGTGAATACAACAGGGCAAAATTTAGGGCTTTAAACATGATTTTATTTTCCCATATTTTTGAAAGTAATAACACTTCACAACATTTAAATGTACATATAAGTGAAGTGTATTGGATGTAAAATGAATGTGAGCTCTTATTATTTCCTTTCCCCCATCATTTTTAGAGTGCAAACATGGACGGCAGAACAAGAAGGAGCCCTCAAATGACCGTGTGTCTTTGGCTTATTTTCATTCTTCCATCCACTTGTGGAATCAGTGTTATCAGCTCTGTGTCTCAGTATTATTCCATTCAAGGTACTAGTGTCATCCTTGGATGCCAGTTTACCCCGTCTCCTGAGGACTCGGGTCTTTTGGAGATCAAATGGACATTCAGGCCTCCAGATAGTCACGAACGTCACCTCCTTTGGTACATAGGAGGCTCAATATTAGACCCTAGTGGCAGCAAAGGGAGGATCCGCTTTGATGTTCTAGATCCTCAAGATGGTGACGCTTCATTATTCTTTCAGAACCTTCGGCTTGCCGACACAGGCACTTACCAATGTAAGGTGAAGATGTCCACTGGAGCACAAAGAAGCTCAATGCAGCTGACAGTGATAAAGGAGGTACCAAAGCCAAATTGTGGCATCTTTGGTGACGCCACGGTTGGCAATAATGTGACGCTGCAGTGCGGGTTCTCCGAGGACACAGAGTCCCGGGGCTTCTCTTGGAAGAAAATCACCGGAGACGGGATGTTCTCCCGTTTCTCATCTTTGGACAAGACTCGAGGAAACTTGTATATCAAAGACTTGAGACCAAGGGATGCTGGAACCTACCGCTGCACAGCTGGAAGTCCTATCAGTGTAGAGCACTGTGATGTTATTCTCCAGATACAACCATATCAATCCATGGTGTCATCAGTGTTTACTCCAACTGTGATTTTCATTATCACTGTCATCATCAGTATCGTTATCCTCAACATCACAGTTATTGCTATTTGCCTCTGCGGAAAAAAATGTGGAAAGCGGGATGGTTATGTCGTCCAGATGAGGGCATTGCAGGAGTGATTATCTGATAGATTCCAGTTTGTTCATGTGAATGATAACACTTTAAGTCAATTTTCAGTCAATTTGTATTTCTCTCCCCCACCTTTCCTTTCACGGCAGATGCTGCACAGTCTGGTTCCGTCAGAGATGTCTTCCTGTTTTTCTCGCCACTGATGCGTTTGTTTTGAATTGTTGAGTTTATCTTCTCTCTATAATATTGTAAAGGTTTCTGCCTTGCTATGTACAGCGCCTTGAGAAAATGTATGTTGTGATTTGGTGCGAGACAAATAAAATTGAATTGAATTAAGAAGATGTAGTTCAGCAACAGAAGGATTTTGATTTGTTATATCGAAGTTAGACTTTAGATGGAGGCTTCCTTTGGCACAAATTGGGTTCTATGAGTTTTAAAATGGACAATTTGAGTTATATTTATGTAACTTGGTTAAAAAATATTGTTAAATAGGTTCATCTTAAATATAGTTCAAAACTGTGTCATAAATAAGGTAAAATATTTTTTATTTAATTTAATTTAACAGTAAAATGGCATAGTGTAATAAATCGGTTTAAAATGGGACAAATGTCATAAAGGAGAAACTGTTAAAATGTGTTTTATTTTGAAGAGTTCATTGCGGTAGCAGGAAGTATTATTTGGGATGAAGGTGGATGCTCGTCATTTATTGGTGGATTAGAAGAGAGGGGTGGTCCTAAAGAGAAAGAGGAAGTGAGAGCGAGAGTGAGAGTGAGTAGCTTGACTTGACAAAATCGCGAAAATCTTGATACTAAAGAGTGTGTAGCTGGTGGTTTACGATTATTTACGCGAAAATATTTACAACGATACTTTCCTACATGTTTTTTCTGTGAGCAGCTAGAGATATTTCAATCCGAAGATTGTCCTGCTGTGGTTCACGTTGTTGAACTTCACGTTTGTATATTAGCTTGTTAGCCTACCAGGTTTGTTAGCATTCGTTAGCCACCGTATAGCTAGCTCGGCTTACTATTATTTGATTTCGACACGGAAACTGAAGATTTATTAAGACTGTGTTAGAGCTATCAAGATAGCGTTCGAAGCTCATTATGTGTGAGAGACTTCGTTTTGGATTACTTTTCCCCATCTTGAGCTTCACAGGACATCGACAGTAACTTCCGAGGTTGCAGAGAAGTGGAGAAGTGCGCTTTTACCGGTGGTCCTGCTGTGTTTCTGAGGCCGATGGATAGTTTAAAGCTGCAGATTGGAGTTCAAGTTGATTTGAGGTACCCATCCTTCATTTGAAAAATCAATACTTGACTGATGTTAGATCATTTCTTTCAGCATTAATTTCAGATCCCTTGGTGTTTAAGGTGTAGTGAGCTTAAAGGGGTTAAAAAAAAACCCTGTATGTTTAGAAAACAGAAAAAAATTGAAATGAAATTGGACACTGCATGCACAGAGGTAAATTAGTTTCTAATTTAATGCTGACCCCTTCTGTGGCTTATCTCATATTCTCCAAATGAAAGCAAGCTAAATATATATATATATATATTTATATATTTATATATATATAAAGGTGAGAACATAAACAGAATAATCGGCTTCACAACACAATTAAATAGAATGAATTAAAACTAAATTGAGGTGTTCGGGATCAAATAAGCAGTTTAATAGAACCGGAGATTGATGTTGGGTCATAAAATGCATCCATGTGAATAAGTTGACTCATGCAGATTTGAATGTCAAACATTTATTTTAAAGCAGTGTTGTGGAGGAATTTCTTAGCATAAATGCCTCTCAATACTGTATACTTCAAAAGTTCATCATCATTATATAAAGGTGAGATTTCGTATGTCAGAACTAAAAGTACAGTGTACTTTCCAGAAACCCTGTGTATGTACTAATCAGTACATATTTTGATATTTGTAATAGAATTCTAATCCAAAATCAAACCCCTATTGTTTCATTCCTTTGTTGCAAGATTTGGTGATATTAGGCGAGTTTTACTGTATATTGTGTGCAGCTCTAAAAAAAATAGTTTCCTAGTTGCTCTGCCATGACTACACTAAAACATGATATCTCAGATACAGATCAACAGCTCTTAACTGTTACTGAATAAAATGTATAAAAAATAGCACAGCCTACATGTCATGGTTCACAACAAATATTTATTTTTTTACTTGATCAGTTTTTGAGCAGCATCACTTAATCACTCTCAACACCTTCAAAGCCAAATATGTCCCATTTATAAACAAGAGACACTGATTTTAATTAATAAACTAATATTCTGGATCTGGATGATAAAAACAGATTATCATTTGTTTTCAGTATTTCTTTTTAATTAATCCACTGGCAATTTTATAACAATGCAACACCACCTGCTAAACAGATACATTTGTAAAAAATTATAATGAATGGTACCAAAATAAAAAAATTCAGGCTCGGATGTCAGAACAACGTTATCAGATGCATGATTTTATGTTCTCCTGAAATAGTTGGAACCCCTCGAAAACTATTATTAATTTCAATGGTCTATCCATTCGTATATTTAATCTAAATTACAGGGACACATAAACATCACTTCATAATGGGTTTCAATTGCAATGGTTTAAAAGTGAAGAACATAACTAAATGTGTTTTGCACAATGTGTGATGTCATTAGAACACATTTTTAAATGTCAAAAACCATGATATACTGTATACATTAACATGGGAAAAAATAAATAAATAATTTATCAACACACAGGCTAAAAAGCCATTAAAGGACCCTAAAGTTGCATGAGGTTTAATCAATAAAAATAAAGACCAATCAATACAGAAGCATATTGTCTACTAAATCATACTAAATCGTATTATGATCTTGGCATGGTTGTATATTTCATTTCTGCCACAAACCCTCATAAATGTTTCACAGTGGACCTTTGAGACACAGACTGCTTCATAGGACCGCGGACAGATCATGAACATTGGGATTTATGCTATTGTAAGGCCATAGGATGCAAACTGCACTTTTTTTTTCTGCTGCTGAGAAATGACTACATGCTCACTTCAGCACCACACAATCGGGACGAGAGAGAGAAAAAAGTGTCTCATAAAACTCAGATTACACAACAATTCAGGTCACTGGTGTATAATGGTGAGATTAAACCATGACCCCACCAACAAGCAGATGTCTCTGCACTAAACAACATGCCAACACCACGCATCAGTAGAGATATTGCTCACTCAGCAGCAGTGAGCAATTCTTTCCTGAGAGGACAGCGTGGTGAACAGCCAATTTGAGGCAACGCCCCCTTTGTCTTGATAAGTTCATTACTTTTGCAAGGAAAGGTGCAACAGACGGCCAACGAAATACTGAAGATTTCTGCTTGACGTTAAACTGTTGTGCTGACTATATCTTATTGGCATTTATAAATGCCATTTGTAAATTTCCCCACTGCGGGACGAATAAAGGACTTCTTATCTTATTATTATAGTATATTTTATCAACAAAAACACTATATAATTTTATACTGAGGCCCTTTCCCATTTCCTCCTTAAAATTTCCACTTGGTTTGGAGTGCCCTCAACCGTAAATTCCCCTTGTTGAGGGAAGTGTCTTCTCGATGGAATTGGGACACCACTATATGCAAATTAGCGTTGTGAACCTAACGAACGTGCTAACCTACGTCACATGTTGACAATTCTACTGGTGGAGCATGCTACTATTTTCATTCACGAAAAATGCCGGTGGATCCAGCTGTTGTGTTGCCCGTGTTTGTTTTTCTCCGTCAACGCCAGTTTTTCTCCGTCCTCCTAAACGCTATATCACGAATGTGATTGAAATCTGACAAGTGTTCAATTGAACACCGGTACACAAATCCAAAACACTGACAAAACTACCCAGATGTAGCAGAGCTAGCCAGCGGCTACCTGCCGAGTGCACCGTGAAAGTCCGCCCGCCTTGCAGCTCTACATGACGGGCATACTCTCCCGAAGCACTCGGTAAACAGCCGCCAGCCAGCTAGTTAGCTAGCTGCTTTCATAAATCAGTTATTTTCTGACATTAGTGTTCAAAGCTCAATGGTCCTTTGGATGTATATCAAACCAACATATTCACATATCATATTTAACACATTTCGTCATTGTAACATGCTTATTTGCTGAAATATATTCCAACAAAATTGTTCCTCGGCAGATGTGGCCGCCATCTTTGTTGAAAAAAATCAGCGGACTCGCTGAATTCGCAAATAAACGATGAATGATAATTCATTTCAGCAGTAGATTTACCAGTGGCAAAGGGAAACTCCCACATCAGATATGAGAATCTGTCCGTCTGTCTTATTCATAAGAATGTAATTGACTTTATAGTAAAATGTCCTTTTTCTGTTGGATGGATTCTTATGAAAAAGTTAAATTTTGCCTTTGGGAAAGTGACTTATGCTCCTACTTTGTGTCTGAGGGTTTGCTTCATAATCACATGGTCGCTTAGTTTGGGATATGACTATTGTTAAAAATTGTAGACCACTCACCACTTTTATGTTGAAATCTTTAAAGGGCTAGTGCAGTAGCATGCAGTAGTTCAGTTGCCGACTCCTGAATACTTTGCATGATGTTGTAGATTAGTTATAGGTTTTACTTGGCATCTCTGTTCATTGTATGTGTTTTTACAATCTCTCTTGTAATGGATGTATTTTGGCACCACAAGTGAGACAGTGGCAGTCTTTGAAACAGGGAAATCTCATTTCAGGCTCCGTTATTTATACATAAATTCTGCAAACAACTAAAACAAGGAAATTAGATAATTATGTAGAAACTGGGTTTTACTTTTGTGACGCGCGTTTAGTATTGACAGTGAACCTGTCACCCAAATGAGTTGCATCCAGATTGAGTGTGTGTTTTTATAAACAGGTTGCAGTTGCTACCACTCTGTCGGTGCAATTTATCTTTGTATGCTTACACCCAGCCTGCTACACTATGTTGCTGATTGGTTGATATCCAAACCCTAGCTGTGTGTGTGTGTCCTAATAGTCAAGGCTGCGCCCTCCAAGTGTGAAGGACATGGAAGTCAAGACACAGTGAGAAATGAGACGGTCTAACACAACTCACCACTCTCTGTTCTTATTTCACAGGTATCCCTGATTCCAGAGCGTCAACTCCGCAGCTCAAATATTACAACTATCACTATATATTATATAGCTACTTGTTACTGCTAATGTAAATAGTATCCTTATCCATCCTTCGTTCACAGCTTGTCCTTTTCTGAGGGTCACATCTGGAGCTGAACCAATTCCAGATGGCGGTTGGGACAAGTGTCACACCCTGGACAAGAAAATGAAGGTAATGGTAATCATGATAACTGTTATTAATATTATTGATTAGTGAAATGCCCCTGGACTGAGTTTTCCTCTCTTTGTAAATGTGAGGAAAACACACACCTACTTAATGTGAGTGTGTGAGGTTGGCATTTGGGACTGGGCCACTGTCACTCTGTCCTGACTTACGTGAAGTGAACATAGCCATCGTTGCTGTGATCACTGACACCTGTGCTTTCCCTGCTCAAACCTGTCAGAATGTCTGTAAAAGGCCTGTGACTCTCACAGTGATCATGACAACAGGTGCTGCAGTGGTGAAGCCATGCGTCACTGTAACATGGTTGGAAACATGGTCCAACTCTGTCACTGGACTGAATGACAATAGTCCTATTTCTGGAGAATTGCTCTGGTAATCACTCCATGTTTACTGGTGTCTAAAGTTTGACCATTCATTTATAGAAATTTAAAGAATGCATTTGCGTCTGTAGATTTTCTCTTACACTCTCTCGCACCTATGGCCAATTTGGAGTGTCCAATTTGCCGAATCCCCAAAGCTGCATGTGTTTGGACCGTGGGAGGAAACAGAAAGAACATGCAAACTCCATGATGAAAGACCCTTTTTCTGAATGGGTCTTAAACCGGATCTAAGGAAAGAGTGATAATCACTACACCAACTGTGTAACCCCCAAGAACAACTACGGAAGCCTAATTCATTCACCTGAAAAATAAATATTAATAGAAAGTAGTTAATGGCTTCTCTGAATTTACACATATTTTTATGGAGAGAAATGATCTTGTAAATTTGAAGTTGATAAATCAATTTTGGGAAAATGAAGGCCCTTAATGCATGAATGTATTTATTTTCCTCCACGCATTTGTTTTAAACAGCAGGCATGCTAGCCCTGCAAGATCGGCTCAGGGCCGTGCGCGTGATGTCACGCATCTTGCGACAGCAAACGTGCTCCTCCTGGCGCGAAATAATATCCGAAATTGCACGAAATAAACAGGAACTGAGGAATGTGTCATCAGTTCTGATGTTATGTATTTATGTTGTCTCAAGTTATCCTTTGTGGTGAATACTTGAGTGTTACTTGTTGTTCATTTTGACAAATCTTGCCTTTGGTTTAATTCATTCTTTCGAGCTTTGTTCCTTTCCACCTTATTTCCTTTGTATGGTTGTGCTCTATAGATTTAATTGCAAACTAAAACTGTTTTGTAAATTAAATATGTGTTGCTGATACAGCTTGAAGTGGCAATACGGTCTTAAAAAGGAATTTAAATTAACAAGTATTCATGCATCAACCTCATTCTCATTGTCTCTTCAGGAAGAAGTCAAGTTTGAAACCAGTTCATCACAAGTGCGTGATGTGGCTCAGACAATGCAGGTGGCTCCCCCTACTGTACAGAGAGGAAAACTGCCTTGTCAGGTATTTTACATTGAAGGTCCCTTGACATCACAGCTTCGTTTTATTTCTCTGCACACATGCTTTGTTTTTGATGCACACTGATTTAAATGTACATTTTACTTCTCAGTCTCAGTACCACATATTTCTTTCCTCATTGTTTCTTCCCTCACTCTCTCCTCTCCTCCTCTGCAGTGACTGATTCCCTCAAATAAAAAAAAATCAATATATGACAGATATTAACCAAGCATACCTAAATCTATTTTATACTTGCATACATTTTGTTTAGCCGAGTGTTTGTATCATCTGTTTACCTTAGCCTGATTCAATCATGTCAGTGCTTTAAAGTAACCACACTTATAGTAAATGTGTGGTACACTTTTCTTTACTGCCCACATAAATAATATCACTCGGTCTGCTTACTGCCACCTCCATATCAATCTTCTCCGCCCCCCTCGTGACATCCCGTCTTGATTACTGCAACTCTCCCCTGGTCTCACGCACAAATCCCTCCGAAAGCTCCAACTGGTCCAAAACTCAGCTGCAATGCATCATCAGGAGAAGCCCCACCATAGAGCACATCACCCCCATCCTCCGACAACTTCACTGCCGCCCTGTCCAAATTCCAAATACAATAGAAGCTCCTCCTTCTCACCTTCAAAATTCTCCATAATCTTTCCCCTCCAACCTTTCTGACCATCCTCACACCCTCTGCTTGTATTTTATTTATTTTTATTGTATTTTGCTGCACTTTTAACCATGTGACCCTGAGTGTTTTGAAAGGCACCCATAAATGAAAATCATTATTATCATTATTATTACTAGTGCCCGTGCACTGCTTTCGTCATCTGCCTCAGCTTGACGCCGCCTTATATTACATAATAATCACCCACACATCTAGCACTTGCTTAACTTTTTACCCGCGGATACCTGTCCACTCAGGTAGCCCACAGTGCTGTTTGAGTGAGAGGGGGAGTGGCTACAGTACAGCAGCTAAAGGGGATGTGTGTTTCTTCTACCATTATATTTACTGATATCTTTTGCATTATTACTTATCCAAACAACGTCAAACTGTTGTGTATGGGACGCCGATTGTACAGTTGCGCATGCTAAAATAAACAGCAACTTTTTGCCACATTTAGTTAAAAAACATAAAAAATTGTGAAATTGCATATTAACTAAATATTTAGTTTCAATAGGGACATTTATATTTAGCATTTATATTTATATTTAACATTTTATATTTAGATATATATTTAATATTAATATTTGAATTTAACATTTATATTTAAATTAAACATTTAGATTTAGATTTAACTTTAACATTTAGATTTAATATTTAACATTTAGATTTAGATTTTTTTCTTCAGATTAAACATTGAAATGATATTTTCACAAGAGAAGTAATATCACAAATTTCACAAATATTGCTGTAAATCTTAACTTAAACTAACATTAAAAAAGATCACATGTTTTTTATATATGTTTTTTGCTATATGTGGCAAAAAGTTGCTGTTTATTTTAGCATGCGCAACTTTACAACTGGTGCCCCATAGTTGTGGTACTACTCGTGCCCATAGCAAGACACATGTTTGAATCGGACCATCGGTTCGAGAGATATGCGAATAACACACAACACACATAGACAGACAGATGTTCCTGGAATTTAGATAGATTATTATTATTGTTATTATAAATGTGATTCACAGTTAGTTGGAGTTCGAACGCACACTGAAACAGGAAGTTCCTGAACTGCGTGTAACTTTTCTGCTGTTGGTGACTGAAGTTTATGAGTCGGGCACAAAGTGACTGAGACTCTCTGCATGACTAAATGCTGTTTGGCCTTCAGTGCAATAGCAATATCAGGTTACGATGCAATACTTTATGCGCTGTATATACTGCCACGGTTTTGTGTTGCATAGCTTTACTGTCATTATATTGAAGGGGCAGACCACAATATAACGCATGGGTAGCGCACAGACGTACAGTATAGATAACATTTACGACCTCCTGTCTTGTGCTTGCTAAGGGTTTCAGGCTGCCACTGCATTTACAAAATATGTTTAATTAAACTTAATCATGGAAACAAGAGGTTGCTTTTTTAAAATGTATTAATTTTTTAACACATAAATATGAGTATATGAGTGAGGATGCAGTAGAAACCCAAAACCATATGAAATAATAGACGCTCAAAAATTATTTAGACGCATAATATGATAAAGATAATATTGATAATAATTCCAATGTTTATAATAATAACCATATAATAATGGTTGTGTCTATACCTCACTGCTATGCCCTTATGCATTTCATTACCTGGTACTTGTGACATGTGAAATGACAATACAAGTGAATCTAAGCTAATCTAATACACATTGTCAAATATAATAAGAAATAACCAATGAAGAAGTAGTTGAGGATTTAGCAGTATAAAAGAAAAAGCAATGCAAACTTATTTAATTTATCAAATAATATGTTCACCATGGTTTCCTCAGATAATGATCAATATTGTGTGGAGAATCCACATTTTAGATAGGAGATTATTAGTTTCCTCTTGTACACAGAAAAAAAAATCATACATCTAAACTTTGGATTCCACATAATTGCTGCAGGGTATTATATATAATGGAGGATGAAGATAAATGGCTTGTCTGGCTAATTAAATATGAATAATTTCTAAAACCATGTGGTAGATCCCAACTTTCATATCGTATATACAAAGGAACAGATTTGAAGAATACTGATGTCAAAAAATAATCACTAGCCTTAAATTAAAAAAAAGGAGAGCTGCACTGGGGACAGTAGCTCTGGAAAAAGTTGCCAGTCTAAAAAACTGTTTCTGAAGCAGCAAAAGTTTAAGAAAATTTGGATAAGCTTGAGATCTATTGATGATCTATGTATGAGTTTTTGCAACTGAAAGTTCCCGGATGATATTGAACTGTACAAGCTGTCGATCTGAAAGTATCCATGGAAACTGTGTTTGCCACACTTTATTGTGTATTTCCCTCTTAAAGGGAACACCATTTACATAACTGACAACATGTCTGAAGAATTCCTGAAACTTTAGGAAAAGGATTGACCATTAAATCAAAAGGAAAACATTAACTTTTTTTATCATATCATTTTATATAAATTTAAATAGGCTAATTTCCCCATAGACCCCATCTTTCACTCTGTCAGCTGCACCCTGTAATTGATGAATTGGATTAAGTAGTGCTAACTTAAAATGTGTTTTTAGCTGTAATAACTTAAACAATTTGAGTAACAACAACTCTGTTGTGTGGAGTAATTTAGACTTGCAATGTTTCATCAATATGAACTTAATATGCAAATTAAGTAAGTTGTACTTAAAATTATGAATTCAAAGTAGCTTAACTCTACAGTTTTAACATTGGGATTGGCTCCAGCGCACCTTTTGACCCTCATGCGGAAGATAAAGCGTTAGAAGATATGTATACACGCAGTGGTGTATTGTGGTCTCGTGTACACTCTGAGAAATAAGGGTTCCAAAAGTGTCCTACAAGGGCTGAGGTTCTACCTGGAACCATTTGCTTCTGAAAAACCCCTTTCTCGAAGAAAGGGTTTTTCAAGGGTTCTTGGTAACACTAATGGTTCCAGTAAGAACTATTTTGATCCAGAGAACCCTTTAAAACACCTTTCCTGAATAAAGGGTATTAAAAGGGTTTTTGGTGGAACCCTCCAAAAGGGTTCCAGGTGGAACCTTTATAAAAACTCTCCGATGAGGACAAGCCAAAGAACCTTATATAGTTCTACTTAGCACTTTTATTTTAAGAGTGTGCACATGATGAATTGTATTATATTTTGTGTTTTAATGAAAACAACAGTCATCGCTACTCTTTATTTGCAAAAACAAATTACATGAGTATAATTTCTGTCAAAAGACAGAGTTGATACGTATCAATTGCCATTTTTAAGTGGTTATACTGAAATCCTGGCTTTTTGTAGTGTGTATATGCTGTATACCTGCCTATATCAACACATATAGTCCCTTTAAGCAAGGCCTAAAACAATAAGCTGCAGACACTGTTTCTGTGATCCATTCAGTCTCTACTGGTCATAAGAGGGGATATTTGTTGGCATTTTTGGGCTTTAAAAGCAATTGCATTTTCTAAGATGGGGGTGATAAAAATGCTATACAGTTAATTCTCATGTGACTGGACTACCAGATTTACCGTCCTGAAATGTTATCACAAGAACAGTTGAAGTTTGCCCATGCATACATTGCAAATGAAACAAGGCAATCAGACATGGCAGACTTCACCACATTCACACAACAATCCTCTGGCTGTTGGTCATTGTAACAAGTGCAAGTGAGGAAACAAACAAATATACTTACAGACAGAGCCACTCCACTCTGTGGAGTGAAGTAACTAAAGAGAAATTAATAAATGAAACGTACAGCACAACAAAATGCCATATTTTTGGAATTGGAAAAGTATTGGATGGATGCACATTATGTAAATGAAGCATGACACTTAAAATGGAGTTGAATGAAAGTAATCTATCTATCTATCATGAATAGATTGTCTTTTTTTCTAGTACTCACTGCTAAATGTTATTTCACAGTAGCTCCACCGTTGCCTTGGATACCATTCATATGAAATTAGACATCAGTGATGTATGTGATTGATTGTTACATAACAGCGGTGCATTGTAGGATGTTCAGGTTAAACATTGCGTTCTCTAACAGTTGGTCTTCTCACACTGAACATACTCTCCTAGCACCTTTTCAACATCGTCTTCTTTCGATTTTAGATTTGTCCTGAAATGTGGACAATAAAACCATCATTATTGCTATGCAATTTTTTCACTGGCAACATAACAACATTTGTATTGTGCAAATATATAATTGCTTTTGAGATTTTACCTCATGTTTGTGTAAATTATCCCTGTTTTTCTTTTTTTTGTTGACACAAACCTCATCTTAATGATGTGACATTCATCAGGTTAATCATTTTGACCTTTATAGATGTATCACACCTCTCTCATGGTGAGTTAGTGTCAGGTGTGTGTCAGAGACCACATGAGGTCGTCGTCCTCATCTAATATTAAACTTGATGAGGGTTAGTTCACAGCATAAAGGTCTGACACCCGAAAGATATTGTAGTTAAGTGTCAAAGCATTGATTCATATGCTGGCACTTAAAGCTGCAGTGTGTAACTTTTGATGTTGATATTATTCTGCTACTCTTTCTGTTTTTTTGTGAACAGAAATTACATAACATCATTTGTACAAGGTAATACTATCAGACCTGACTGAGGGAGCGTTTGTGTGTATACAGCAGCAGTGCAGGGGCGGGTGGAGACAAAAAGCATTTATCCAACAACAAAGTGTGTCTTTGAGCGGGAGAATTCTCCTCACACTCCAGTCTCTTTGCAGCCGTCTTGCTTCATTAAGCACAGTGTTGCTTTTTCCATCTGTCCTGGCACAAAACAGATCACTTCCTGTTTGCAGGGCAGCGTGCGATCTAAACACAGAGAGTCATGTGCACTTCATCATTTGACTAAACTTTTAAAGATAAAAAAAAAACCATTTGTTTGTATTTAAAAGTTTGACAATAGTTGCTTGACAAAACTGGACGAGGCACAGGCGACGGGGAGATTTTGGCAGTTTCCGTGGCAACCAATCAAACACTATCCTCCGACTGGCTCTCACTGATGACTTTATATATGTGCTGGTTGATTTTCTAGGTTGTGGTGATGGATGGATTTGATGAAGTTGTTTATATAATCACAGAGGTAGAGATTTTGAATTTATTTAGCAATCAACAAACACACAGGGAATAGGATCCATAAGGATGAAGCACCACAGCAGTTCAATCACCCTGCCCAAACAGCCCTTTTCAGAACGCTCTGTTTGGTAGTATCTCTTTAGGGCCACCTTAAAAAAAAAGTAAAACGAAACTTAAGGGACAGGAAATGGCATCAGCCACAGAGGCTACTGGGAGCTAACAACAGTTAGCATTTGGAAAAGCGATCATTTGCAGGCTCTAGCAGGCACATTACCGTTATGTATCCACTGGACAGATAAATCTAAAAAGTAGAGTTTCGCGAGACAACAATTCCAGGAATTTAGCGCATTGTGACGTCCCAATGAGCGCGGAAGTCAACTTTGCGTGTTTTATCTCCTGCACTTAGACTGAGGAGGACCACAAAAACATGAGTGAGCCATCTTTTTTCATACTTTGCCGACTGATGGGACCCCCAGAGTCCCAAATATAAGTATTTAAATGATTAAAAAGTTGATTTTGCATAATATGTCCCCTTTAAGAAATTTCTTAAAGGTGCACAACGGGAGAAGAAAGTGTCCATTTCTGTCATCCCACGTGCTTAAAGTGTCTCGTGTATCACATTCAACATGTCCTTGACTCAGAAACTGCAACTCATACTGCTCCTGTGGACTTTATTGTCGAAGTTTTGCAGTAGTACAAGCAGTCTGTCAACTTTTTCCCCCAAAATAATTGCGGTTTAGAGAATGTGTGCAGTGAAACATCATTATATACTTCTCAGCTGACCAGTCGGCTGCGAGTGCAGAGGACCTGGTGAATGAGACCCCTGTGTCTCTCTTTCACTCATGTGACAGTCGCCATTAATAGTTGTTGCAGCAGCAGCAGCGAGTCTTCCCCCGTTTGCCTGACACTCACTTGTACTCAGTTTACCCTGAATTGCTGTCACTTGTGTCCTAAAGGCTGTCATCTCCACTTTGTGCTCCGTCGCCACCATGTCTCTCCTCCACCGCTCTATTTTCTCCAGTTCAGTCAGGATTGTGGCTGTTTGTCAGTGAAGGCAGAGAGAAGAGCCCAGTTATTTGCTTTAGCCGTCTGCCTCCCTGTTGCTCTGCCACTGCATTTTGGCTCCACTGAGACATTTCATTATCTATCAGTGCCTCAGCAAGCCTGCTCTGCTTACACACCCTCATGCTCATTGTTTGGTTCAGTACAATAGGCCACTGTTATCCTATCTTTAAACATCTACATATAAATCCCTATGAAAAAAACATTAAACACTAAAGTACATTGTATTTGTTAGTATGCTAAATAATTGGTTACTGCCATTTTTGTTGTTGTTGTTTTGGTTTGCAAACGTGATCCAGGATTCAAATGGATAACTAGCAATGCAAAATCACACCTGTAGAGGTCAGCATTGATCTAATCTTTTCATTTTCACAGAATGTGGCAAGATGTGCCCATAATAAAGCAATCTTATTTTGGGTTCTTTTTTGGCACAATATTAATGTTTGCTTACGACTATTGTTGCTCGGCTAACACACTCTGTAATTAAAAATAGATAAATTGCACAACATATGATGAATTTGTCAGCATAAGTAATGTTGACAGCACGTAGAAAGGTGAGTCGTATGGGGGGAAAGTAAAAAAAACAACATTATTTTCTTTTTCTTTTTGCAGCTGCATGCCAACATAATTAATATAAGTGCGTTTATTCCTGGTCTATATGCCATACCAGCTTCAACTTTTTACCTCGTAATAATCAAACTAAAATTCCCACTGGCAGCTGCACTCCTTAATATCATTCATGTTTATATTTGATAGTGTAAATACAAGGTGTACGTTCTTATATACGACATCCAGTACCTGTAGTTTTTTTTTTCTTTAAAATGATCAGTTTGAGAGATTTGAAACGATTTGATCAATGTCAAAACATGCCAAAATGGATTCTTATCTATGTGTTTTGTAAATCTTTAATGCCTGCAGGTGCGTCTTCTAATGTCTAAATGAATTATCAACCGTTGCTGTTTAATTTGCACCAGGAAGTGGCCCAGTGCCACATTATATTTCTCAAACGTAGGCCTTGATGAACATTACGTGATCTAATCTACACTGAGTAATAGGAACATCAGTTGTTGATACCAACACACACACTAACAGCCCTTGTGACACATGTGTTTCAATTGAATAGGTCAGTGCTGTCTCTGCTGCTGCTGTCAGAGCAAGGTTGGCTTCAGTGATGTGTTCAAAGGGACTTAAAGGTGTTGCTCTGTAATAGAATTTCAATATCAGGGAACCTGTAGTTCCCAGCGTTGTAAACCTACAGTCTCATGCAACCAGAAATCAAAACAGCAACCTTTTATTCATCAATCGGCATCATCTACCACTGGGCAAAACCCTCCGCCCCGGGAGAGTTTTCAATGCCAGCTGTCAGCAGGACTTTGTTTCCTGAAGTGTGTGTGAATAAAACGATAATAAAACTCCTCTGCCACTGTGTTACAAAGTGCACGCGTACAGCATGGACTTCCGGTAAAAGCTGACACACGGATTTCATTCTTTTGAATAAATCACATAGCCTTGGACAAACAAATGCGCTCTGCTGAGCCTGAATATCAGAATTAACACAGAGGAGGCGCCGAGTTGAACAACAGTGTGCCGTTGTTGGAATCAGCAGCTGACTGGCTTTGTCCTTTTCAATCCAGGTATAGATATATATGACTGATGGAGCGTTTGTGTGTATACAGCAGCAGAGCAGGGGCAGGCGGGGGACAAGAAGTGTTTATCCCATCAAAACTTTTGCGAGTGCGTCTGTATGTTTTCAGTTTGCAGTGTCAGAACCACAGAGATTCAGGTGGTGCTGGTAGATTTCATCAGCATCAGCATTAACTCGTGTGCAATAGCTATTTGTATACCCTTAAGACGCTGAAATCAGAGAACTTAAATTAAAAGGAAAACAAAGGAAGCGAAACTCAACTCAAGATGGCCATTATAACAAAAGAGACAGTGGCATAGTGTGGTTTAAGGTAAAAGAAGATAACGCGTTGGTTATAAATTGAGTAAGAAAAATAAAAAAATATCATGAACACCAATAACAAAAGTAACCTTCCAATCATCATCATTTTGAATTTAACCCTAACACTGAGTGTATCAGAATGGACACGTGTGCATTACCATAATTATGCAACTGTTTGTGCTGTCGGAAAAACTCCAGCTAAGAAGTTGCAAGTCAAAGCCAAGTTGTGGTTGTAACCTGGGTGTGCGATTTGTCAAAAAAACAGAAGGGAGGATGTTTTTTTTTACATTTTATGAGCGCTAACCTCCGCAACATAATTTCTTGCGCTATCACTCTCAGGTGTTGGTTTTCTTGTTTTATTAGCAGGTCCTGTAAAATAGGACAATATGCCACTCTGAACATGTTTCATATTTAGCTCAGAGGAGTATGCCGCTAATATATTTAGATCAAGAGGGTTGTGTGGGGGTGTCAAAACTTAGTATTTTAATTTTTTTTATGTTGTTTTCAGTCTATGATATCTTCAAAACAACACAAAACTCGGGGGAAAAACTCCACAGACTTGTTTAAACCAAAGCTAACAGTTGTGCAAATTCAAATTCTGAGTTTCCAGTTGTCCTTGAACCCATCACATGTCTTACATTATGTTGTCAGTGCCTGTCGTTAGATTAAGAGTTTATGTACCATCAGTTAAGTTGCATCCATCACTATCAGGGGGGAATTCCTTGTCCCCACTGGAGAGAAAATTCATTTCACAGAGATAGGAATAGGAACACCAAATCGCACCCTGGTTTTAACAGTAATTTCACTCACAATGTCATGTCAACGAATCAGCGTCTTTGTCACCAGAGTTGTTTAAGAAGAGACAAAATAAATATAATAATCGTGGACATGGTACCAATTTCTTTTAGACAATTTTTGGAAAGATGACATACAGTGTTGTAGAGCAGTACAAAGTCGTGTAAGTGGATAAGCGACAAAGCTCATTCAGTATGTTGCGGCTTGTGTGGAGGCAGTCAGTTGAGAGATGTAGTTCAGGTTGGAGGGCGAGCTGAGTAGGCGGACAGGTATTGGGAAGAGGCAGCAGACGCGGGCAGGCTGAGCCACAAATCCTCCAACAGTTGATTGCCTGGGTGGGCAGAGTCGGAGGCAATCCTCCCTGCCCTCCTCTTTGCTCTTAGCATCAGGACGCCTGCTCAGTGGAGAGCAACTGGCAAGCAATGACCCTCTCAGCTGGATGACATACTGCAGGATTTTCTCCACACAACACACAAGGAAGAGATGTTGAGCTGTGGCAGAGTGAACAGTATATGAGGACATGTGATAGCCTTTATCGCACATTTATTTATTACTTTATTTGTTACAGAGAAAAAAAGATGCATATTAATTAGCTGTCACAAATGTATATGTTCGATACATGAGCTATGATGATGCTTTTCATCATGCAATGAATTAACACTGCACCTAATCCTCAAAATGTCATTTTTTTGCTTATTGTAACCATAAAAGGGCCAGAAAATGCCCTGTAACTGAAATGTAAAGTGCTTATACCCATTTTTCCAGAATAGCTTTCAATATCTGGCAGTTATTTACTACATGTGCAAATACTGTTTTAACAATTTGAAGAAACACTGTAGTTGTACATGAACACCAGATTTTGCGTGTTATGCAACAGTATACAACAAATTTAAAGTAACATTTGTTTGAGTTTTTGTCTCAATGTCCGAAACAGGCTAAACAATTGGAAACTCTCTGGTCACTAAGACTCTGATTTGGCAGCTTCCTTAAACAGCGCGAGTAAAATTACCACGATAACCACGTTTGCTTTGACGTGCAACTTCACAGCTCTCAGAAACTGTATATGTATATTATGTA
Source organism: Microchirus variegatus (assembly GCF_963457635.1). Taxonomy (NCBI): domain Eukaryota; kingdom Metazoa; phylum Chordata; class Actinopteri; order Pleuronectiformes; family Soleidae; genus Microchirus; species Microchirus variegatus. Next base: position 16,957,257 of record NC_139803.1, read on the forward strand.
TAGATATATGTATGTATATATGTATATGTGTGTATATATATACATATGTGTATGTATATATACATATGTGTATGTATATATATACATATGTGTATATATACATATGTGTATGTGTATGTGTATATATATATATATATGTGTGTGTGTGTATATATATATATACATATGTGTATGTATATATATATATACATGTGTATATATATATATGTGTGTGTATATATATATATGTGTATATATATATATATATGTGTATATATATATATATATGTGTGTGTGTGTGTATATATATATATATATATACACATATATATATTTATATGTATATGGGTGTATATATATTTATATGTATATATATATATATATATATATATATATATATATTTTTTTTTCATGAAACTGTCACACTCTGGCTCCTCCTTAGTTGGTTACCTGGCTGGCCTGCGTGATCCGTGCCGTGTTTTCCCCCCTGTTCTGCTTCCTGATTGAAATACAAGTGAGTCCCCAGCTGCCTGCTGTTCCACACCTGATGCCACTCTCCTCATCAGCCTGGGCTTTAAATACACACCAGGACAATAATCACTAGTTTATCGCTTCTGTTTTCCCGGAATTATTGCTGCTCCTGCATTACGGGCTTTTGGATTGTTCAACCTTCTGACCTTGGCCTCTTTGGACTGTTTTTGCCTGACCATTTTGGATACCTCTGCTCTGTCTGCCAATCAGTTGCCAATCATGGTTCTGTTCAACCACGTGAGTCTAGCTGAGGCTATTGTTACTGCTGCCTGTGTTCTCCCTACCTGCCCGTGTTCTGACCTCTACCTGTTTTTGACTCCTGGATTTTGCCTGCTTCTACGCCCCACAATCTTTTACAGCCTCACCAGCCCTGACAGAAAACATACAATTCCACAGGTTTACAGTTAAGGTCAAGTGTGCAATATGTATTGGCAGGTATTCAACATACAACCTCAAACTATGTGTGTGTATAAGTGAAAAATTGCCTAAAAAAATTATACGTTTTTATTAAAGGCGCCATATGAAAGAATGTGGCCAAAAACACCTTTCAACTCTCTCCACCCTTTAGAAAGCATGTCCTATTTAGACCCTCACTTTGCTGCATACTTTTCTTGGGGTTTTTGACATTCATACGGAGGTCTTTTAGGTTTCATTTTCTCTAGCTCAGACATAATTGGCAACCCGTAGTTGCTCGGCAGCTGAGACTCCACTGACTGTAATGATTGCGGTAGGTGGTGCCACATGACAAAACATCATTTCAAAACATAAACATGATTTGTGGTCCTCAAAAGATTTTTTTTTAATGCTAATATTTCGGCTGTACTGTTGTTGTTGTTGTTGTTGTTGTTGGTATGTTATATGAACATTATTCCTGAGTCTCTGTGACATATTAGGGGGATTTTACGGCCAGTTGCTTTAGATTTATTACATAATGCACCTTTAAGTAGCCTTATAATACGCCTTTTATTTTGATTTAGCAGCAGTCTTCCGCACACAACCACCGAACCTAACACGCATCGTGCGCATGGTGTGTCTCCAATGCGGACACCGAATAGTAGTAGTAGTCACCAAGGATAGTCATCCGAGCTTAGACCTAGCGACCCACGAGTATATACCACGGTCGGTGATATGTGATACAAAATATGACATGACTATTTATATGTTGCTTAAAATGTTCAAAGTATAGTCAAGTAAAAAAAAAAAGAAGAAGACAGCGAAGAGAATGAGTGAGACCTTAATATTTCATTGCAGTTGAGTCATGGAAACCATCTCCAAAAAAACGTTTGACGTGACACTTTGATTTCCTGTTATTTCAAAATGGCACGCCAATATGAATATATGTGAACATATAGCAAGTTCTTACTAAAGTCCATATCAAACTTTTTCCACAATTTGGCAAAAAGAAAAGAAAAAAACCTCCTGCTTGGGATTTGACAGCAGCTCAAAACCCAGGGCCTTGGATTTTTCGAGAAGTGAGGATTATCTACGGGCTCTTGATGAGATTATCATTCACTTCTTCACAACAGCCCTCGATCCAAATTACTCATATTTCCTATTCGTATTTAACATTTACTCAGTGCTAAATATCGGAGACGGGTGAGTGCAACTCGTAAATCTCATACATCAAGTGCACGTGCTAATGTCACGTTGTGAGAGCCGAAGACCGTCTGTGTCTCTTTCTCTCTCAAATTTCTCTCACTCGGAAACATGTCTATCTTTGTGAATTAATGCATTCACACGAGTCGCCGACTATAACCATCATAATTAAATGCCGAACCATAACTGTGACCTGATTTTGACTTGATTAGTGCAAGACAATTCATTGTTTTCTAATTCAAATCTCAATTAGAAAAATGCAAATTAGCACATTCCAAAGGCTTCAATTGAAATAAAGATTCATTCATTCATCTTTTTTTTTTTTTTTACTAAATTGTGACGGTGTCATGTAATCCACTGTCTTTTAATTTATTTTATTTTTTTAACAATGCAATCATTATGTTTAAACACAAATCACAATGGATATTTGACCATAACCCTTGTGGGAATAATACACAACTCCTTATATGGACATCCTGGATGTAGGTGTTTAGGTGACGTATTCAGGCTTTTAAAAAATGTGTTTCTTTCGTCTTCTTTGTGTTGTTGAGTCAAAGTTGAGATTCATTTTTTAACATGGTTTTATTAGAGATATAAAGTAGCAATAATTGTGCAGAAGTCAAAATAAAAGACAGTTTTTTTTCATGAAAACGAGTGAACTCTGACATATTTCACAAATTCAATCCGAATTCAAACATTGTGAGTGCTTTTTGCTCAAATGCTTATATACAGTTGTTGAAAATGATTGTATTGTTTTCCCTAGGCTGAAAAAAAGGATATAAGACACACTATTTTGCACATACTATATGTATATGGGAAAAAAGCAGCCAAAATACTCTGCGTTCTAAGGGTTAATAAATCAGGCCTAGAACAAAGATCTGACCTGTTTGATAGTCTGTCAAAGGTGTGTCATTAAGTGAGGATCGTCCAAAAATGTCCTCACTGTCGGGGACATTCATAACCCTTGGTCAGTCTTTGGCATTATTAGATATCTGATAAAATAGATTAGATTGTATCAACAAGCAAAATGTAAATGGTAGTTACCAAGATGAAGCAAGAGGTTCACCTTCTCTGTAGACTTAAGGGGAGGAGGCGGGGGGTGAATCAATATGAAGCACTTATCGTGATTGAACACATGCAAAAAAAAAAAGATACTTAAGAGGCTCTGCTCACTTTAATACCAGCACGTTTCTCCTTTCACACGTGAAATGTGGATTTAATCTGATGATACAACAAACACTGTACAGTAATGGACAACAAGTGCTCGTTGTAAAATAGCGATGTTGGTACTGTTATCCTCTAAATGGAACATGGCCCCGAGCCTCAAACATCTTATCAAGTTCAAGGGACTGTCTGCCAGAAACGCTGCACATTTGACACTTCATCAATAATGTTGCTATTCATAACTTGGTTCCAACACAACAGCCCAGAGACCAGGGCAGATAAGAGGACGTTAATCCCCTCAATAAATCAAACCAAGCTGTTTTAAAACAAAGAGATGCAAAGGCAAGTAAATGATGATACTTTAACACTTCCAAGTTCAGCCAACCGTTTATTTGTTCTCCCGTCTAGTGGAGCCAACATGCACTGTGACCCGTTGCCACAGTAACTATCGTAAATATTTACTACAAATACTAAGAATATTGACTACAAACATTTTATTCTGCTACAAATTCAACTTTTTTTATTCCCTCTCGATGCCATGTTTCAATAAATAATGTGTACAGAATAATATACTGACAATACTGTTACTTAAAATGTTTCCAGTGTCTATGTGTATACATTCATATTGTTTTTAAATTAAAATCACTGTTCGACTCAAAGCAATTTACAAATGTCTCCTAAATGAGACTCTATCTATTCTTATGTCGTAATAATCAAAATGTTGAGCTAGTTGTATTTGAACATTTCGTTATCGTTTTCTATATTCTATGCCATTTTTTTTTCTCAAAAAGGGGTAATGTTTTATATTAAAGTATGGTAATAGTATCATACGTTTTTAATACGACAGGATATTATAATACTATATCGAATATCATTCCAGCCTGGTAATAACAATAAAGACAGTGAAATAGTAAGGCAATAATATTAGAATAAAACCATGTCATTTACAAAATAATATCTTGATTTAATTAGTATTACTATACTTCACATTAACATTTTTGTGACAAGTTGTGAAAATTGGTAATCATCACATCAAAATATTGCAATGTGTACTGTTTTGTTCCATACACATTGTCCATTGTTATAACAAATCTTTGATGCAGCAATACAATCTACAGTCTTCATACTGTTGTATATTTTTACTATAGTTAATATTAAACATTTATAAAAATACATTTTAGTTAGTATTAAATGCAGTTGTTTTCTGTTATTAAATTTACAGTAATTTTTGTTTGAGGTTACTTTACTTTTTATTGTTTGCTGTGGGCATAATACAGTGATTAAAAGTTTGGAATATCTAACAAATCAATTTTCAATGAAATTGAAATGAGAAATATTGCTGTGTGGACTACAAACTATGCAAAGAAAAACAATAAATGGTTATGGAAGAGCTGGATCAAATAAAATGTTTATTTATAAACACCACAGTGTCAACATTAAAACTGCTACTGTGACATTCCAAATAATAATAAAAATACCAACATAAAAACTGCCAAATATTGTCTGCCAGAAACAAAGGCAACTAAATCATCTTTTTATACAAAAACCTGTACTAATTACTTACACAATACCTGCAACCAGGCACCTTTTAGATGATGCCATCTGTCAATCAACCTGATTCCCACTGTGTCTTACTCTATTGTCTAGTTTCCTCTAAATTGGAACATAATTTGCAAAATCAACATCACATTCTGTTGAAGCGCTTCAACTTGTGATTGAGACCATTAATAAAACTATTTACTAATATTAAATAACTGCTAACTGATAGTTATGCCATACTTTTCAAATGGAATTATTATTATTAAATGATTTATTAAAAGGGTCTTTGTTGAGAACATCTTTATTTTATAATCACGACGGCTCACAATGCATTGCTAAAATACAGTATAGAACCCGATTATGTAAATACAGCATATTCCTGTTGGAAATTGGCTGTAATTTAACAGCAATTGCGTATTACTAGAAAATGCATTTCATTCTCATTGTAAACATCTCATATCCATAATTTCTTCACCTTCCATTAGTTTGTATAGGCCAAAAATACAATATTTAAAATTATGGTAAATGGTTTGTTTTATAAAGGCGCAATAGTACTAACTACAATACCAACCGTGTGGCCCCACCTCCTGAAAATGAAAAAACAGTTATTTTAATTACCTGCCACTTCCATGGAGTCTGTCATATCACAATTAAATAACTTTAGCAATATCACACTGTTGTTATTGAACTGAGGCTTAATCACAAACGAAATAGCAATCAGAAAACACACATCATAACAATCTATTGTACAGTCAGACACAGAGACACTCTGCATGAAGTAAAGGCTCCAACAGAAATGCTCAGAAAATTAAATGTGTCGGGTTCTTCCTGACTCCCAGGGCATGGTTGTATAAAGAAACACTAAACCAAACTAAGTGCAGAGACAGGTGTAAGTAGACGGTTGAGGTTGTATTGAAACTGCGGCCACAGAAATGGAACCTTGGAGCTGGTTTCAGTGTTTTGCAGAGTGATGACTTGGCAGATTTTGATCACAGCTCACATGACAGAGTTTGTAGCTGCTGAGCAGAACCACGTCCCCTTCAGATCCCACACCTTTACAGACTGCTGCATCCCCAAAGCTCTTAACTTGACGCTGTGCAATAACAAGCTTCACACTCAGTGAAGTTTTGGCAAGTGGCGCGGCTGCCCTTTTAAGAGCTAATGTATGCACAGTGTGACACTGGGGTGCTGTCCAATAAAATCTACAACCTTTTTTTTAATGGATGCAGGTCAATTTGTCCAATAGTGTTATCTAAGTCTGTTACAATAATTCAAGGCTAATTAAGCGCGGTAATTCACTTCACTCAATCCCTTACTCCTGACACAGGATATAAAATACACACAATCAATCACATTTTATATATTAGTGGTGGAGACAAAAAAACAAATGAGACAAAGAGTCAGGTTCTCCTCACAACAAAGATTAGTTCACCGGATGAAAAAAGATTAGCCTCTTTCTGGTTGTGCAGCAGCTAAATTGCTGGCATTTTTAAAGGTCTTTATAAAATCAGTTTGAACTTCAGGTTAAATGCTCTTAATGGCAGGTAAGGAATACTTGTGCACATAAGACACCGAATGAGGGACTAAGCCATGAGCGTGTGTCTGTTCCTTCAGCATCCACAAATAACCATATCTCTCTTTAAGGCTCACACAACCACATGTGTTATTTAAGTCATTTACTTTAAAAGCAACACAAATGCATTATTCATGCTAATGGGGAAATACAATACAGTATACTTTAATATAAAAAGGATTCCTTAAGTGTTTAATGTTGTTTATGTGTTTGTGCGTCTTCTACGGGCTTCAGTAGATTTTTAAGGCTTCCAAATGAACGTTGGCACGTGATGGAAAACTCCCCTCTGCACATGTGCTGATGACATGTCTCCGTAATACAAGCTTCATTCATCCCCGCTGTTTTAATAGCGCCTCTCCATGGTAACCTATCTGATGACATCACTGAGTAATGCAATTCTCCTCCCTTGATTTGCCTGAGCATAACAATTGAATTCTTATGTGATGCAACGCATGGAAATGTGTTTTACGCCATTGAACAATAGGGTAATTACAAGAATCAAGTGCCAGGACAGGTACAGTGCTTTAGTGTCCACAGCTGCATATATACTCGCCTTAGAATCAAATAGACATATATTAATCCTATATGTAACAACTTCCTTTCATATATAGCGCTGGGAGATACTGTAACAATCTGTAAGAAAATATCTAAAATACAGTAATTTCTGTATTCAAGCTATTTATGGCCAGTATTACTTAAATACAGTTTCTACTTTTAACATTAGATAATGCATGAGTTTTCATGTGCAACAAAGGATATTTACATGTGAGAAACTGATATAAGTATAGTTGAATTGTGCTGTAACAGAAATAATCCTAGTCTAGTTCATGTTTTTTTTTCATTCAATATATAATGTAAAATCATAAATATCATACTTTTTGACTAAATGCCTATTTTTTTTTAATTCTACAACAGCCTTTGAAAAAAAAAAAAAATGGAATCACATTTGTCATATTATGGTAAGGCGATAGCCTAAATAGGACTATAGTCTATAGTGTCAGGACATCATATTGATTTAGTACAGTTATATTGTCCATATGTTGCACTTGTATATTTTTAAAGTGTACACTCACCCTTTGAACAGCAGCCATTTTGATTGGGAGGGAAATTGCAGGCATAAATAACCCAATGAATGGTGGCTCAGTTCCATTTAGCTTCCCCAGTTTCACGGTGCATACTGGCTCACTTTCACACGGTCCCGACTTGCATGAATTGAACAGAACCATCGTTAATTAGAATTTGTTGTGTGTGCTAAAACGTCCACCCTCCAGACAATTTATGTGAAAATACAGACAATGCACTTTTCCCTCATTCAGCTCATTGCACGTGTTTATGGTTATTATGTGTAGGGCTGTCATCATACTTTCTAACTCTGATGCTCATATCCAGGAAACTTGTCTTGATACCCTTTTGCGTTCCATGGAAATAAAACACATTGCAATTGCAATTACATCCATGATTCATAATATCTGGCATAATGGAAATAAAAATACTGTAAAAATTTTAATCGAAATGTTGATTTTTGTGCCTCTGGTGACTTGGCACCATATGTTTGTTGATGATCAAGTAGGGCTATCTATCTGTATAGTATAATGTGAATTAAATTTCTCTGTCTCTACAGCCACCCATCACCCTTTTCCTAATACAGAATACCAGCTCCTTTTGTGTATTGTATATTGTGTAATTAGGATGTCTAGCACGAGCATGTCCGCAAGGAGTCGGCTCTCCGATACCTACAGTAGACAAAGAGGTGAGAAAACGCTGCCTGGAAAGGCTGACTCCTTGTCTATTGTAAGAATGCGAAAGGGGAGTTGCTGGCAAGGTTCCAAGCGTGCTATGTAGGTAATATGCGTGACGTCGCTAGACTGCCGGGCCACTGATTGGAGTGCCGTCACAGGAAGAGACGTCCGACACAAAAATCAAGCCGAACTATGCCGAACTGTAGATCAGTTAAAAAGACTTAACAATCCTAAAAACATGGGTTAATCTCCAACAATTACCAGGGAAATGTCTAAAATATCAATATTTAACAATGGAGGGTGGTGTATAGTGTATATGGCGACATCACAAAGAAGAAAAATAATTGATCAGTATTAGAATTTTTTTTTTAACAAGCCTAATGTCTGACCATGTGCGTTACACACACCTTAAGATAAAAAATAAAAAAAGGCTTGAAAATAAAGATTTGACTTGGAAACTAGGTTGGGCAGAAGTACGGAATTCAGATGACTTTTTATTAGATTTAAATTTAGCTTGAGCTCTAAATGAACCTGACTCCCATGATGAAAATCCACCACCACCAAAACCCATTTATAGTGACAAGAGGTGTTAAGATTTATTTTCTCCTCCTAAACCCCGAGGAAAAGGACTCTATACCAGGTAAAATGACCTTTTCTGCACTGTGATTATGCCTCACACACTGAACAAATACCAGTGGAATCAACGCTGAGATTATACCTGATGCTAGATTTACTGCCCAGGGAGACAAAGTGGGGACAATTATACAAGGACAACATTGTTGACAATCAGTGATTACATCGTTGACCATGAAACAATGAGCACGTGTCCGTCAACGTGGCAATTTTGGCCGCTCGAAGCTACAAAATTAATGTCTGAATTAACAATGTGTCAAATTTACAACATGACAGGGAGTTAAGTGACCACAGGTCTTTTCTATGCAGATGTTTATTTACCCTTGTTTTTTTTATTGTGCTTGACAGTTATTTATGACAGGTGAGACAAATGTGTTTTCCACAAATCAGTCTAAATGAAATAAATAAGATTTACCACCCTCTTAGAGATGTTAACGGCGCCTTCCTGCATTAAAGATTTAACCTTTTTTGCAAGTTGACAGTCATGACCACATAATGTTAATAATGTAGCGAGCTCCATAAGACTGAGCTGGTCATAGATTATTAAAGTACACCTTGTAAAAGAGGTTTCTATAACATTGACAATTTATGGCACTTTAAATGGATATATTGTTTGAAAATGATGGGATATCCTTCTCTTGAATGTTTTAAATGTCATGTGTCTACATGTTTTATTTTTGTTTTTGCACTATACTTAGTGAATATGTTCCTGGCTCATTATCTCCTTGTCTTTTTGCACTACACAGGAGGAAATCTATTTATTTATTATTAGTTTTATGATATCATTGTTAGAGTCGATTTCTAGACTGGTAGATTGATTTAGTTTGTAAAATTTGCATCATTGTCAGTAGTACACAAGTAGATCTTTACAACTGTTATTTGTATATGTTTCTTCAACGTAGGACCAACATTTTAAAGATGGCAAACACATTTCACAATATGAACACAAAATAAAAATGTCCACGGCTATCTTTACTGTGTATTCAGGAAATGACTGCTAAATCACAGTTAATATTGTGAAATTCAGTGTCTGTGACAATTTAATACCTATGAAGTAGACATTTGCTGCAAAAACAACTAAACTAGTGGCAGTAATTTACTGTGAATGTACAGTCAATTTTAATACTGCCATTTCAAATATATATGCTTGACATATTTGTCAAAAGCCTATATACATGATATGAAACTGATTCATTTTATGCATATATTTTTGAATAATAATAAAACAAAATAAAAAGTTCCAGGTGAATTGTTATCTTGATTGGAGGTTCCAATGCTTTGCTTCAGCTCACAGGTTTAATGCACGGTGCAGGTTATGGAGCTTATTGAGGCAATTATTTGACATTGTCCTCCCGTCAATACATATGATGTGATGTTGAATAATACCTTACACAGTACTTTGAGTAAATAAAGGTCACCAGAATAAATCACTGCGGTATAATTATTGGAAAATGGCCAAGTAACGGATGAAAGGGAAGCCATTCATTGTACTTGAAAGCAGGATGGATGCAGTGATGGGACTGATTAATTTACTTTTTAAACTGTCAGAGCAGAGGACTCGGTGATGGTGGTGGTGGTGCATGTGTGTGTGTATGTGGAGACCATTTCAAATATTCAAAGGGACGAATGATCTCGTGAAACACCTATTAATCATGGACATTTTGGCCGAGCGTGTTAATTGTGGTGTCGGTTTTCTTCGCATGCTTCCACAGAATCATTAGTTACCACAGTCACTCACGGAGGCTAATCAGCTGCTGTAATGGACACACTTCATAATTGTCAGTCTATTGCTGTGTGATAAGGAGAAGTTTGCCGGGGGAGACAGTTCGCTTACTATGAAGTGCAGGCAGCTTTGATTGCTTGAGCTGAGAACGTGATGTGTCTATACAGTAGACTCATTATTTTACCTCAAGACTTGTGTCTAAAGAACACAAAGGATTTTCAACATTTAATACCACCGTATCTCCAAAAGTACAAATGTTGTCCTATTCTCATAGTCACTGAAGCGAAGTGAGTTCCCTATAATTAAGGCAACTTTATAGGCACTGTTCCCGAGCGAGCGAGCGCATGTACGAGTACCTGTGTTAGATGTTTCATCTTTATTAGCCAGAGCATGGTAAGCCTAGCTCTTCATGCTCTAATCCCCAGCTAAAGAAACAGCTTTCAAGGAATTAACATCAAAAGTAAAGCTTTGCGTGCCGGCGGGGGAGCTTTCAACAGAGCCTGCCTCAACTATCTCCTAAGTATTTCCAGAGCCTTGGGGATGAAGTGGAAGTTAAGTTTAACTTGCTCTGTGTTCTTCTGCAAGTCTTTGACCTTGTTCTCAGGTCTGTTAATAATCCCTCATATGTCTGAATCTGTGTAGCATTTGGGGGCATTTCTTCATGGGGCGATGCCACAGGCAGAGGATTGTTTTCACCTGGGCAACTGTCCAGGTATTACTGGAATTCCTGACATTAGCAGATTCACACAATTGGCATTTAGGAGCAGCACCTCACTATCTCCTTACATTTTATAGCAAACCTGTTCATTTACACTGATTCTACAGCGCACAGCTGTTCCACTGCTTCCCTGTCTTTGTTAGTTCACATTTTGAGACTGGAGTAAATCTGAGCAAAGGATTTTGACCCAACTTACTATAGAGGGCAACAGCAGAGCTGTGTCTCCTGTGTCCCTGATGCTAAAATTGCTGGTTTTCTATATGGGCTGTTGAGCAGGAGAGTGAAACAACTTAATGTTTCCAGCCAGAAATGGCAAGAAAATGTGCTTGACATATCAGCAGCTGTGTCTTAATAGTCAAGGCTGCATTCTCCAGGTGTGGATTTGTCATCCTGATATTGTCAAACTGCGTCACAGCACAGCGTCCTGGGCGTGTCCCAATTGTCACATCTTATCATCCGGTTCTACCAATGCGGCCAGTTTCCCTGTCCGTAAAGGATACACCAGATGTACCATTCTGACTCTGTAACCTTTGGCTGATTAGGGGTTAAATCAACAGTCGGGCTTCATGGGGCAGAATAAATGTGATTCAGGAGTTCAAACTGTAGAGGGCAGCATTTAATCTCATGTTGAATCGGCCTTCCAGATTTTATGAGGAGAAGAAGAAGGAGACTTGGTGAGTTGTTTGGGCTTTTCGCTGACTTCAGTGGCCCTGTCGGCTGCACACTTGAAGGATGCAGCCTTGACTATTGGGACACTCACTGGCAGCCATGTTTTTAGTGAGATCAAACATATGTCTACTTGGCTGGTTTTCCTGCAGAAACAGCTCACTTCCTCTTTTCAGCGATTCACTCCTACAGATGTGTGGATGAATAGATTCTGATGATAACATGTATGTAGAGATTTTTTATATTTTTTAAATCTCTATGTTTGAGAACTGAACTATGCAGGAGTTTACTAATTTAACATCTTCAGTCATTGTGGTGGTTAAATGTCTTGTTGGGGCTGTCTCCGCTGCCCCCTACTGTCTGTTAGTGGAAAACCAATCTTGCGACATCAGGGGTCCTCAAAATCAGGAGGTTTTGCAAAGTAGCCATGTATTGGCTACGTGATCGAGGCGGTGATAGTGTTATTTTTAAAAAGGTGCAAATTACAGAGAAAACAGAAAAAGGGACATGGTCAGGTGAGGGGAATCATCAGCCGTGAGCTTTTACAACAGACGTATAAAGAGGGAGACGATGGGCGGATGAATGTTTACGATGGTGTTGTCAAAATATGTAACTGTAGGGGAGCTCCATAGGAAAAAAAATAGACTTGCAAAGTTTGGCTAGAATCACTTGTACGCGCGATGGTTCTTTGGCCAATGAATGCTGCCTTACTCTATCATAGACGATGACAGCTTGGATTGAGCTGAGGACAATGATACAGTTGACACTTCATGGCAGCTCGGCTTTGTTGCTCAAAGCAATAGCATACAGCACATCTATCATGCGAGATCCACAATAAATTCTCCATGGCACAATAAATAACTCGTCTTGCTGATAACATCCCATCAGGCAATCATCACGCTCTCTTATTTGTGCTCTCTAAATCTGTTTATATGGCCGTCTTGAAAGCGATGCCATGGGATTTATTTTTGTCACATGCTTTCGGGAGCAGCGGGAGTGTGAAACTAAAGCTAAAACTGCAGCGTCTCCATTATGATACACTTATGACAAGATGTGCTTGTTGGACTGAGACTTTGCATTATTAATATGTCTTTAATAACATTTGCAAGTCACAGTGTTAAAATTGATGTAGAACAAGCAACATCTTCACAGGAGCAACGTGGGGAAAAGTTATCACCAGTGCGACATCTAGCTCATCACTCACAAATTATCCACTTTATGCCTGGAAGTGCTACTGGAGAAATGATGGGTGAAATACAGACATTATGCTTCGTATTTGCATCGTATATCGCATCGTACACTGATCATTCTATCAGTGTTAAAATAACAATAAAAGTGTTTACATTCCTGCTATGTTCTAATCATAATTGATGTTAATCGTGGGCACATGAAAAATAACAATCTTATCCGTATGACACGACAGTATTGCTAAATAATTAAACAATATATAATTTGAGATGTTTCACTAAATAAAAGATACCAGAAAATTCTGGTGATGTTCACAATATCTATTTATTTAAATATTTTGTATTAAAATAACCAAAAACTTTTGCCAAATCATAGATTTTCAAGGATTTAAACTTCAACCACACGGTCCATTTTATTTGGTGTGCTGTGAAACATTCTCTTCCAATGGAAAATTTACTTTTTTTTACTTTTTTAACAATAATAATAATAATAATAATAATAATAAAACTCTAGACACTAAAAACAAACACTAGACAAATAACCTATAGAACAGGGGTCTCAAACTCGCGGCCAGGGGGCTACATGCAGCCCACCAGGTTGATGTCCTGCGGCTCCACACTTATTTTGAAATTACAAAATTCCACATTTAATTATATATATATCTATATATATATATAGATATATATCTATCAGCCTGTCTAGTGTTTTAATTATAATTGTCAGACAATTGATTACAATTACAAATTCATATGGCGTTTTTTTTTTTACTTGAACTATCAAAACAAACACTTTTGCTTTGAAATGGTGTGTGATGGATGATGATGATGGATTATCAAGATATTTTAATTTCTAATCACTAAACCATTAATTTTTCCCGAATTGTTGAACTTTTTTCACTTGACCTGGCTTCTCCAGACCAGACTAGAAGTTCAGTGGCCCCCAGGTCATTGAGTTAGAGGCCCCTGCTATAGAATGTGAATGTGTCAGTGCTGCATATTGTACAGTACCAGCTCATTTCAAGCACTGGCCTAACCCTAAGGAATAAGGTGAATATACTTTCCTCTTTATCTCTGTAGTTTTAAGGAAACAACCCAATCTCCACCCAAGTCAACCACGTCTTGCCACCAACACTGCGTTTTGTGTGTGCATGTACAATATACAATCTATATAGTATGGTATTTTTGAAAGAGCAGGTGTCAAGAACAATTGACAGAGACAGGAATAGAAATGAAACAGAAATATCACTTTCAGGCTATGAAAGCTCCCTCCTTCCTTTTTTCCCCACCCCTTGTTTCCCTAGTGGAGCGCATCAGACCAGCTGCTGGAGTTCGGTGGCTTTGAACCTGCCAACCAGTGTATGCATTCATTCCTATATATATACACAGTATATTGGTGCATGGGAGTTACTTTTTTACTAAAATTAATGAAAAGCAAAATGTATTGTTCTTTTATTACCCTAAATGAGGTTGAGGCCAAAAACTGTTTTTTTTTATTTTGTTTTTCGGGAGCCATCGTGTATGTGAAATCTGAAAATGTATGAGTCTACAGCAAAAACAGTTGTCTTTGTGTGTCTTATGAAAGCTTTCTTGAGAAAGGACGAGTACTGTGAGGAATGCAAAAGGTGACTGGCAAAGTTTGCGTTTCTCACATAGTACTTATCAAAAGGAATGCTTACAGGACGTGCAGCTGTCTGAGAGGCTTTCTTGTGGTTCAGTTGAGGCATCGGGAGGCAAGGAACTGGACTCAAGAGAGGAAGTTTCAGACTTATAGTTCATATGTATGACAGGGTGCTTGAGTAAATGTCCCCGCTTGTCCCTGCACTGCTGCTGTATACACACAAACGCTCCCTGGGTCAGGTCTGATGGTACTTACTACGACACTCTGCATATAAAGTATGTGTTATTGTTTCTATTCTTTTATAACATCAACAACAACAAAATCACCAAAACTCACGCACTGCAGCTTCAAGCCTTTGAAAATAAATAGATTAATTATTTTTACTTTAGATGGCTTGTCATTTCTCAGAACCTGATCCAGAGGACATGGATCAAAAAACATTTAAATAATGAATAAAATGTATTTAGCAGAGGAAGAAATCAAAGTGCAGGGCTATAAATGTATTCTATGCTGCACCTTGACTGGAGCATGATGTTTATTCTTTGGGCTCTGCTGCTTTCTACATTTATTAAAGGGAACATAATGCAAAATCAACTTTTTTCATCATCATTTAATCCTTATATTGTGTGTGCGTGTGAAAAAAAGATGACTCACTCGTGTTTTTGTGGTCCTCAGTCTAAATACAGGAGATGAAACACACGATGATGACTTCCGCAGTCATTGGGACGTCACAATGCGCTAAATTCCTGGAATTATTGTCTCCTGGAGCTCCGCTTTGTCCGAAAAACATGCGAGAGTGCTGGTGAGGGCAACAGTACCCGAAAAGAAGAAGTCTGCGCAAAGTTCTATTCTTGGCTCCACAGTGCAGCGCTACACTACTTTCAGTCTCAGAGGATTTATCTGTCCAGTGGATACATGTTTATTCTTATGGTATTTTGACCAAAGCATGTCACAGACATGTTTATTTGGACACCAGGGACCTACTTTAACTTGAAGAAATAGGGTATAATATGTCCCCTTTAAAGGTCCCGTATTGTGCAAAATCAACTTTTTAATCTTTTAGTACTTATATTTGGGACTCAGTGGGCCATACCAGTCCCCAAAATGTCTCGACTCTATGCATTACGGTGAAACGCAGTAACAACGGGTAAACGGACATTACTATGGGGTAAATGGAGCAGGGGTTGTGACGACACTGCATGACAATAGGTGATAAGTGGCGAGTGTATTTACCTGGGTCTCATTCACATGTAAATGATCAGGCACAAAACCAAGCGTTCTGAAAAAGGCTGTTTTGGCAGAGTTATTGAACTGCTATTGTGTTTCATCCTTATGATATTTTGACTAAAGCATGACACAGACATGTTCATTAGGACACCAGGACCTAGTTTAACTTGGGTTAATAGGGTATAATATGGGACCTTTAAAACAACACAAATATAAAAAATGGCATATTTTCAATATCTGAGACAATGAGAACTTCAGAGTCTCGATATTAATACCTCAATTACATAACTATACATTTGCAACAAAAAGCCACACCTCTAACCATAAGAAGTGCATAGATGTTTTAATAAAAAGTGATGTGATGCAACACACTGAAAACTTCACCAGACATTTTAAATATTACCATTTCCGTGTCACATCAGTGTCAGGTCTGTTTACTACAGAAAAGAGCAGACGCCCACAGCATTGTTGTGTCTTTTCCCCCCTTCACCTGCCACCCTGACCTAGTTATGTGGACTCAATCAAACAAAGATTCACACGGAACTTGTCTCCTTCCTCTGTCTTCCAGATACAAAGTGCATCCATTACCTCTCCATGGAGGTGGAGACCCGTGGACAGATGGTGGGGCAGCTCCACACAGCTGCAGCTTACGGGGCATCTGAGTCAGCTGCAGAGATGCAAAGCTAACAAGGTGAATTCAGACAAAATGGCAGCTCATAAACCGAAAAACGTGTGCTCTGATTGGGTCAGGAACAGAAACCACTGCCATATTGGTAGTAGTTTTGGTGCCCAACCCTATATTTTTCAACTACTATTAATTGATATTGCACAACCTAAGTTTGAAGGTTCCATCATTTATAGTTTTTAAAAATTATTAGTCAGCGATTTTATGTGAACACGGTCAAAAACACGGTCAGTGTGCTTCTTTTAAATTGTTGTTTTGCAATTAGAAACATTTGTTTTATTTATTGGGCTGTCGGTAGTCAGGCAGTCAGAACTGCTGAATAAGCTGCCTGTGGGTTTTTGGGGGGAAATGAGGAAGTGGCTATAGGGGAATGTATATAGCTGCTTGTCAGTTCTTTTAGTGCTGGAGCCCTTGTAAACAGCAGACAAGCCACTTGGGGAGATGGAGGTGGTTTTAAAGAGAATAGTGTCCAAAGTTTTTTTTTGGCATAATTTGTCTCCAGTCTCATGTTGTATTGCAAAATGAAAAAGCATCCAGTTGGCATTTTAATCAACTTCTTTTTATTTGAATATATATTTTCTTTTATGCGACTCGACCATTCAGTGATACAGCCCGTCTATTATGACTCTCAAGTTCAAAGTAATTGATCAACTCTGAACTGGACATGAAACATTCTTCACTTATATTTAAAAAGAAGGGCAAGCAAGGAGGCGTAGCAGTTTACACAATTTATTAATGAATGAAAAACTGGAATAGTGCAGCAGGGTGTAGATGAAGTGGCCGGCAATCCAAGCCAAGCAGTGGTGAGGATAAGAGTCAGAGGCAGAGCATGCAAACGAGGGTCAGGTCCGAGCACAAGAGGACACAGGAAGTTAGTGAACTCGCGGAAATACAAACAACAAGAATACACTAGAGTGTAAACTCATAAGCATAAATAAAAGAAAAGCGGATGATTTGCATCTGATTTCCAAACTGATTTAAACACAGCTTAACTAAATGCTAGGAAGATAAAAAATAAAAGAAATTCAGGCAGTATGGATGAACTGAGAACCAGTTTCTCTGAAAAAATTAATTCAGTCACTAATAATGTTTTAAATTTCACAACATAATCCCAGAAAACAGAACTCCTGGGAAATCAATTCTCATTTCCTCCTGAAATGCTGAAACACTGGATGTTCTCTGTAACTACTCCCAACTGAAACACTTCATTCCTTTGCCGTAATCCTATATTTTACCCTGGCGTTTACTAATTAAAACCATATGTGCAAATATGCAGATTCTTTTCCCCTGTTTTAAAAACATGGCTCAATTGGTGATTCACTCTTCTCCCATTGATGATAGTATTTTGCTTTAGAGTGGACACTTGCAATGTTTTGCCTTCAAGGACAACCTTGTAGACTTTAATACTTTGTTTGAAACCTCCAGTATAATCTGATGATCATGTTCATTAGATTATACTGGAGGTTTCAAACAAACATTTGCAAGAACAATATTCGTAACATTATTAAAACGACCCAAAACTGAACAATGTTTCATAAAAGACTGATCAAAACGCCAATTATCAGAATTCCCCAGTGACATAATGACTACCTACTGCAATTAAGAGTGCCTCTTATTTGTGCTACATGTGTGTTTGCAGAAGTCATGACATTTACGACGTTCCTTGAATGCATCATCAGCGGGTATTTGGTGAACCAAACCAAACCAAGCCATCAATTGTGTTTGCAGAGGTATTACACTTCTGAGGGAGATTGAACTCACCCCAAAGCCACTCTTTTAAACCCCACACACTGTGGACTCCAAATTACACTAAGCTCTCACTGTCCAATAGTTTGTGGTATTTCATTTTCTTGGAGTGAAAATTTACCCAGAACTACGGTAGCCCTGAGGTGCAAAACACAAACGCAAATCCAAAACACAAATGCAAATCAAACAACACAAAAGCAGAAAACACAAAAACATGAACTCAAAACGGAAATGCAAATCAAACAACACAAACACAAAAGCAGAAAACACAAAAACATTAACTTTTCCGTTTTTAGTTAATTTTTTTTGTGTATCCTGCTTTTGCGTTTTTTGATTTGTGTATTTTGATTTTGCACCTCAGGGCCACCGTACAGAACAGATTTTTGGTCATTAATCATTAGGAGAAAACCACATTGTGTGGTTTCATTTTCGGTAAAAAGTGGTCCTTAAACGGTTAAATATAGGCATTTTTGCATAATTTCTAATAATAATAATTGGATTTTGTCTTCACATGGCAGCCATTGATCACTAGTATTTGTCTTTATTGTTTGTAACCACAGCAAGATACTTCAGGCCAACAGTCTCACTTTTAGTGGAGGAGGATGAAACACACAGACACTTGGCTTGATCTGGAGCAGAGTGGCCATTTTTTTTCTTGAGTGAGTGCCTTCACTCGCACACAGTCAACTGCACCGCTCACACACTCTCACTCGACACTCTTATATCATTATACAACAAAAGACATCAGGAAAGAGATCCGTAACAGAGTCAGGAAGTGAAATAAATAAATGAAGGTGCAGCTGCTGAGAGGTTGTAACAATAATTATGTTGGTTCTGTCACAGACTTCCTCTGCCTGTATATTTTATAATTGTTAACATTACGCTAAAGCGGCAGCCCTAACCCTAAAGCTAGGATAAAGCGGATTCTGAATCATGATTTGCTGATAAGAGTTGCTTTACATTAGTACATACTTGTATTAAAGCTTGTGACTGGCATTTAGAATTAGATACAATTTGAAAAATGTGATGAAAATGCAATGGCTTGCCGCCTCGGACAGGAACTGAGTTGACAGGTTTTTGTCAAAATATAAAACATTGTGTGTTATTAGTCCCTCTAGAACACCATGACAGGTATGCTGAAATATGGTGGATGCATTGCTATTAAGAAGGAAGCATTTTGTTCAGTATAGCTCTAAAACATGTTACTTTAAGTGGGGAAAAAAGATCCAGATTCATCATGACAGTAATTCTATAATCAGTGTTTTTTTTTGTTTTTTTCTAACGTCTGTACAGCTACTCTGTGACGTCCAGGATATTTCACAAGCAGCTCACTAGATGTTGTTACGGTCTTCATGGGAATAGGTTTACTCAAACTCGAGTGTGCATGCTTGTCTCATAGTGATGGTCTCATCCTGCCGAAAAAGCAGCAAAAAAAAAAAAAAAAAGCAGCAAACCTCAACATAAACTCTTCACACACCAAGAGAAAAACCCAACAAACCTTTGACGTTATGGTATTGGGGTAGTGGATTCATTAGTCAGACCGAGTCCATCAATCGTTAACTCCTCTCAGAGTTAGTGCTGTCAGTTTGGTGGTGATGGTGAGGGCATTTGGCAAAGATGCTGTGGAAGCCATGAGAAATGTTCTGTATATGCACCTTTCAATAATTGTTTACTACAAATCTTATTGTCAACCACTGAGAAAAACATTGTTTTAGTGAAAAACTTTCCAACTGAGTAACTCATCAGTATAAGTTCAACTAAGGAACCTAGTCGTATGTATTTTAATATGTAATGTAAATAAATAACATCAGCTAGGCTTCTATTGAAGCATCCAAAAAATGAATTTTATGGAGACACAGAAAAGGTTGAGCATTAAAGAAAGGATAATTCTCTGGTTGCTAATGAGCAAAAATGGTGATAAATGTATCATAAATGATCAAATGTAAAAAAGTCGAGATCTCGACTTTCAAAAAAATGACAGGAAAAAGAAAATCCCCCAAAAATTCAAATAAATTAATACCAAAAAATAGTTTTACAATAATACACTTTTTTTTTTTTTCATAATTTTTAGAAAGTCGAGATATTTTTTTTTCTCATGTCACTTCGGGGGCTCTGCAAAAAAACAAAGGAAATCAAGAAAACCGGCAATTAGAAAAAGTGTCAAAGGAACAAAACAATCAAACCAGGTATCCCGGACAATCACGGAAATAGATAGTATACATCGTACATGGTGGGCAGCACCGAACAGCAGCTGTCTTTAGATCTGTTTGGTACGTCTGTTGGTCCCCCTTCTTGAATGAGGGAGGTGACTACACCCCTTTTCAGACCGCAGAAGAATAAACAAGGGGCAACTTGGTGAATAAAGAGCACAAAGCATGATCAATGAGTGTGTGATTAACAAGTGTTTGCTGTTGCTGTTGTCCGTGTATTATTGTCATGGTATTTTGTGGCTTTTTGGTTGAGGAATGTTGTGGTTTTCTTACCAGCGAAACAAAAGTGTGTGTGAGAAAAATCTTCTTGTTTGACCAGTGTGTTCCTTTCTTTCGTCAGAGCCTTCTTGGAGGCATGTCTAGTAGACATCAACCAATGATTTAATCAACACACCACAGTTCATTTCATTCTGACATGTTCCTTGTTTGCTCCTCAAACACTTGTCTTAGTTGATTATCTTTGAACAGAAGTAAGAATTGACTCCAGGGGTTTTTCAAAGTGTGACACTGTGGGCTTCCACTGAGACGAAATGCGTGGAAAAAAAAGAGCACTTCTTATGCATGCATATGCAATCATGCTCAGAGGATCTAATATTGCTGTTTGACATGACTTCAAACATGAGATACAAAAAAAAGAGTCTGTCCTTAGGCTTTAATTAGTTGGTGAATCTGGTTAAGTGGAAAAAAGTACAAATCTCCATAGAATACGTATAATATGTGTAATGTGTTACATAACATTACGCATATCATTTGTTATACTGTAATTAGCATCATTTTTTAAAAATCCATTCACCGAGACTCTCTAGAAAATGTTAGTAGCCGCCTGGGGGACGACCACCCTCCCACTTTGAAAACCTAAGATTCATACAATCCCCATACAAGAAAAGCTAATGGAAAACCTTGAAGAAAAAAACATTGTAAAAATAGAAATAACAAGAATCTGGGTGCACTGCTCTGCTTAGCATTAGCTTGCTAGCTTTGCAACTTAGTTAGCTACTTACTATGAGTTATCAGAACGTCACAATAACTAACACAGTACTTTGAGAACAATGGCAAAAGTATAACCAGGTTGAAAATGTTCAAAGAGTTGCTTGGTTTTGTTGCAGTTCACCATTGTACTGTGGTTAGAACTATGAGACGTTCTAGTTCTAGTTGCAGTGCTAGTAAAGTGATTTGGTCAAGCATATTGAAAAAAAAAAAAGATACATTAATAGTGTCATGGGTTGATAAACCACCAGCACAATTATCTACAAAAACTCAAAAGCTCATACGTTAACACACGACGCGCTTCCATGGCAACTGACCGGAAAAAGACGCGTGTGACGTCATGTTTAAATGACGCGACACTGCAGTCCAGGCACTGTTTACCAGTTAGCGCGGTTAGCGGCATTAGCGCCATTAGTGCGCCTACAGTCGAACTGAAGCGGTCTGTTAAAACTAAAATGAAATTAAACGAAAAGAGCAGCGCTACAAATAACCAGCGTACCTGGGTACTGCATGTGTGTGCCTCTGTTTTTAAAGTTTAGTGTTACTTGAGAGGCTAACAATCTGGAACCACGTAAATATGACGTCACGCGCGTCTTTTCCGGTCAGTCGTCATGGAAACTCCTCATGTGGTAAAATGCGTTAAAATTGACGCCGATAATCGCTGCTATCACGTTAACGCGCCCAACAATAATTTGGATATTATATACTGTTGTCAGATGTTGACAGAGCAAAAATACGGATGAGTTTTATCTGAAAATGTTTTCAAATAATACATAGAAGAATTGATATGAAATGAAATGAGATTCTTTCAACCCATCCTCCCTCATCTTTTGTAATGTTTCTTTGTGTTGGTTGCATTGTCAGATACTATTATTGAACCTGATGGAAGTCTACATGGTCACATTTACTGACGGCAGTGCTCCCAGGCATGGTAATTGAGAAGGAGCATGCATTCCCTTTACTAAAACTTAAACCCAGACAAGTAGAGCAAGAGGTACATAAACCCAGGGTGTCAGTTTTGAGAACAAATTACTTTCGATCCAACCGCCTCCCTGACCCCAACACCCTTACTTTTTACTGCACTCCGTGAACGTTTCATTATTTCCTTAACTACCAAAATGTGCCATTAAATACAAACTGCTAATGCAGCAGTGCTGATAAAAAAAAGAAAACAGAGGAATAATATGAATTAACTAGGACACCATTGTTCAAGGAATATGTGGCTAAGAACAGCTAACATATGTACCCCTTTATACCTTATGAGTGCATCATTAACTTTACCTTCATCTCATAGCTGTACATGTTATTTCAATGAACAGCTTTTTTTTAATGCCTAACCATTTCTAGATTCTAGACATTCTGTTTTACTTATAAAGACAATCTATATATAGTATAGTTTATTCAGCAACCACAAACCTGAGTGCAAAACTGTGATTGACTTTTACATATATAACACATCGGCTGTGCTATAGCTGTTAATTAAGAGCTAGCACAAGTTGGCTGGTGGAACACTATGTGCTGTCATCACACTGACTTGATAACTGGCAGTTAAAACACCATAGAACACTTTGAAATGCATTAGATTTATCAGTCACACTAAACTGTCCTGGGACCATTACTCTTAAGTCCCAATAAAAAAAAGGGGCAGTAACACGTTCACTTCCTAACTGATTAAGTTCAAGTTTGATAAGACTTTTATGAAGACGATTCTGCAGCGCTGTTGGATCTGCTGATGACACCGACAAGGTCAGAACTAACAAAGTATATTTTACAATGTGCAGGCTTCAGTAATGGCACTTTATTAATTGATGTGCAAGTCTGAAGGAAAATTCATGCAATATAATTCTGTAGGAAAATTATCTATTGGTGACATTTGACAAAGCCAATGATCTTAGGATGAATACTGTCCATATATGAAAAATAATATATCTAAAAATATATAAATCTGCATGGAAAAGTCCTCTTGTGGTATAGAGTGTGATCAATATTTGTATTTCCATTGGCATAAAACACTTTTTAAGTGTCAGGATAACTGCAAAAGCAATTCTGTAGAAACCCTGAACTCACCAGCTATCGTTGATGGTTTCATTTTAAACTGACCTTTTTCTACACCTTATACAATATTTTTTTTTTACCTCCAACAGTGCAGTTTTCCAGGAGTCCAAGTGAGAGCCAGGAATAGTATCATGAATATTGCATAGGTTTTATTGACTTGTGGTAATTATCTAAGTTTTGTTCTTTCAGTGACTGACACATATTTTAACCTAACTGTAAGGACTCTGGAGCAAGCTTTATTACGAAAGTGTTCCATTTTCCAAACCAAACTGCATTTTAACTCTGGTAAATTAGTAACATCAGTCAAATGAAGCGAGCAGAAAGGCTATGTTGTAAGGCTACTTAGCAGGTAGTAGCATGTAAGGGTTGAGATGTGGAATTTGATTAAAAAAAGCTCCAGGTCATCATTTTACAAATTAAAAAAGGAGAATGTGTAGGGGGAGTGATACTAAAATAATGTATCTTAAATTTGTAAATATGCTACCTAAGAACTTTAATATGTAATATATATTATTATTTTAATATATGCAAGAAAAGTATTGTAAAATAAAAATAACGAATCATCTATGGCTACTTTTTTCCCCAAAGCACATTTACAGCATTATGATTTATCCAGTATAGTCTCTCACTGAATATACCTTTGGAACGAAGCCTGGTAATCCATAACAGACCCTCCACTAGAGTCGTATCCCATTCAGTAAACAAGTCGTTAGACTTTATTAAACCCAGTCTGGCCTGAACACCATGCTGCGTGATTGACAGACATATTGCTCTGATGCTCTGGCCTTTTGTGTCTTTATTGATGCTGTGGTTTGACTGTAAGTGCAGGGTCAGTGGACACGTACTGGCTTGGTTTGGGTTAAACTTTCATTGTGGTTTGAATATTATGTTCTTAAATGGTTATTGGATTCTCAAAATTGATGCAAATCCTATCAATCAAATAATTTAATTTACTATTTTCTGCAGTAATACCAATCATACCCCGCGACCCGACTGTGAAGGATAAAGTGGTAGAAAATGGATGGATGGAATATCAATCATAGCCAATAAAACAAAGTTTATTGCTATTGTCTTGTATATGTTCTTGCTGCAGGACGCAGTTAAGGAAAAGTGAGTGTTGTGAACAGTATACAAGTCAAATTTGACTGGCAGTAACGAAGCCATGACTAAAATCCATTCAGTGTAAGTCATTAGAGCTCTGTCCAGACTCCTGTCTCTGTTGTGGAGCAGAAATTCAGTGTGTTCTCTGTTGTCGAGCAGCATTTCAGTGTGTTCTGTTGAGGAGCAGAAGTTCAGTGTGTTCTCTGTTGTGGAGCCGGACATCAGTGTGTTCTGTTGTGGAGCAGAACTTCAGTGTTCTCTGTTGTGGAGCAGGTGGTTTTATAAATCAGAATATTTTTGCACATAAGCACTTTCTGTACGTACGGCCACTTTCCAGGAAGAATATTAACGTAACCACTCTGATAACGTGTAACATTTTCACCATTTTGGTGTTAGTTTAACACAGACATAGGTAGTTTAGCAGCAGTTGTCCAACCCTCTAGCTTTCACTTTGTCAGCAGCACCTGCAGCCGCACAGCTGGAGTCCGCTCCTCTTTCTGTTCTTCTTTTCTACTTAATTTCCTCATCTTTAGGAGTTTTAGATACAAAAGACAGCTCAGCGAGTTAGTAAAACAAAGTCAGTCGTGTTGGAGCAGGTGCAGTGAATCACAGTGAACAGGAGACCACAGTTAAAGATGCTGAGAGTTTTTAAACATTTTTGAAAAAAACATTTTGAAAAACTTGTGATCTTTAAGGACTTTTTTTCTTTACAGTGCACCACCTTCTCATTATCACTAAAGAAGAGTGGGAGGCCAGTGCTTGTTATGGGTTTGTTTGATGTGTCTGCAAAAATTTTGGCTTCAACAAGTTGAAAAAGCGTAATCTACAGTAAATACATTTCAAAATGATGATGTAAAGTTAATAATATTCCATCTCAGTCTGATTCTGTCGGCAGGATTGCTACAGTAACTGTTGAGTTTCATCAGCAGTTTATTAAAACTATTTGCTGATACAAACATTATTGCAGTTATTGTCTCGCTTTTAGATGCTTTAATTTTGTTAAGGTTTCTTTGAAGAATTTGCCAGTGCTGGAGTAGCAGTCATTCCACTGAATGACCTTGTATGTAGAGTTGTTGTTGTGGAACAAAGTAGCTCCCCTCTCTCGCTCTGAACTGTCCTGTAATAAGTCAAAGCCTCCTGTGATGCTGCATATTTAGTTATGAGGCTGTAAATGGAACCCAAAAGAAAAGCTGAAGTCGTTCTCTCTCTCTCCTAGATCACTTGATCTAGATGCTGAAAGGTTATTGTGGAATTATTGATCAGAAATGCCAATAAAGTCCTGCTTTCTGTGCCGTAAATGAGGCCCTGCACAATAAGCTGCTGTAGCAATAGACTGTTGACGTTGCGTTTGTTAATGAAAACAACACAAAGCTGACACAGAGCAACGATTTTGTAACTTGCTGCAGTGATAGTGGTACAGGTCTATGGATGATGGCTATGTTATTCACATAAAGCTGAATTCTTATCCTCATAAGTATACGACAAGCTGCAGTGTTTAGTTTTGTAAGACGGGCTCAATTATTAGTGGGTTCTCTTTCTCACAGGTGTATGCTAGACTTTAACACACATATGGAAGGAAATCTTGAAGCCAAAGAAAATGGCTCTAAGCTTCATTTCCATCTGTGCAGCATTAACCAAACAGTCAGTCAGTGATTTGGATGCATAATTAATCACTACTTTGCAGTAATCCTGCACCCAAGTCATGTTAATGAGTCAAAGAGGAGTCCTTGCACTTTTAGAATAATAGACTCACTCCAGTCTCTTAGGTTAAGATGTGTTGTTTTATTTTTCTTTAACCCCTTAAGGCCTAAACAACCTATTGTGTAGGTCTCAGCTCAAAAATTGCACACTCATAATGAAATGAACTGCAACCACAAGGTCTATTTGAATACTTTTCAGTAAATGGAACACTTGTTGGATTTGCTTAGATGTGTAAATGTCAGTATCTCTTAGGAATGATGCAGCTGCATCTCTAAACTTTAATTAAATCAAAGTACAACATGTGAAAACCATCTCTGCAAAGTTTGAGTGAAGCAGTTTGAGTGAAGCAGAACACAATTAGAGGTTTTAGTACAGAAAGTACAGACGAGGTCTCATTTGTCACATTTAGAAACATCTGTGCCATTTTGTTTTTTCATGTATTAAACTACTTTTTTCACTTTTATATCACTATTAGTGTTCAATAAAACAGTTAATGGCTATGACTTTCAAAGTTCCTCCAGAATTCTATATATTTTCCATTCCAAAAACGAACACCAGATGGTTCGATTGAGCTGTGTCTCTATTTGTTGGCCTGTATCTCAGCGAGGGATGGGTCTATATGAACTATTGACACCTCTGTGGCTTCCTTACAGTCAATAGAAGGACGCTGTCGTCTCCAAATTTTCATTGACAGCTTGTTAGCCAATGAGAACCAGCAGAACGCCCGGATGTGACGCGAGTGGCCTTTGTATTGAGTAATGGTTCCCCAAGGGTCGTTAAGTCAGCCAGAGACGCCTGGAATGTTTTGAGTGTAACACAGGAAGTCAGGCTGACTTTCAGTTGTTGTTCGGTGGAACTTCTATTGTATTAATTCTAATTTAGCTCCGTAATGCTGTGTATGTATGGAGTGTGTTTTGGACTAGGTGTCGGAGCATTTGATCCAGAAATGTGGCGAGTGGGTTGACTCAGAGGTTCCATATGTGGTTTGATATGTAATGTGTAATTTAGTTATTTGAGCTGTGTTTGTCACATTTAAAATAGATACATACATACAGGTTATACAGCCCTGTGGCCCAGATTCTGCTGTTTAATTTGATGCCCAGTATCAATATATTCTCTCAAGTTTCACTTTTCACGCAAACTTGTTTACAAATTATTTACGAAGAGTCTCTTAGGGTCCCCCAATTGAGGTATTGGGGGTTTTGTGCTGTTTATACCATTATGCGCAGGGGGAGAAAAATCATTACACATAGGAATCGCGTTTCTAATCATCCACGATTCTGAATCGATTCTTGAACTTCAAAAATCGAAGTTTCTATTTTGAAAAACCACACAAAACATCAGTTTGTGTTATTTGTGTACAGTTTATTTTTGTAACTTCTGGGAAAAAAATCCAGCTAGCCTAAGCTTTTATTTAGTTTTGAATTAATAAATGATAACTTTTGTCTTAAGTTTGCCTTTGTGTGATCACATTATCACATTATCTTATACAAACTGTATTGTTTTGACACACTATGTATACACTAGGGATGCAACTGTATTCGGTATTTTACAGAACCGTTGGGTACACCCTGTTTGGTTCAATACGCAACGGCAAACAGCGATATTTCGGTACGTTTCAGTCTGTCAAAATGTATTAAAATACACAATGCTGCGTGATTAGATCCACTCAGGAGCAGAGACATGAGCTGTGCACTCAGCTGCTCTGCTCATGCCACCTCCAGCGTCAATCAGCGAGTGAGCGAGACTCTGAAAAAAGGAAGTTGGAAGCGACACGTCTTCGTATAAGTCCGCTGTGTGAGATCATTGAGGATTCAGCGTAGACTACGATGAGAATGAGAAAATGAATGTCGACAAACAAACCACGGTGTGCAAGCATCTGTTATGCAGCGCAGTGAAGTTGGTTTGAAGTTGGATATTGGACAGACACTCGCTCTACAGCGCCACCCAGAGCAAGCGTCATCACCCATCTCTTTCACTTGGAGCAGCATGGTGTATTTGTAGTTGTTGTTTCTGTGAGTGGGTTTTATGTTTGCTGTTTAATTTGATCTGATCGTGCACTATTGTTTAAATAAAGTTTGATGTGCGATTATATCTGTGCTTTTAATTATTATCACAATGTAATGTTTCCTTTGCTAGTCTGAGCAGTTTTATGTTAAGATATCGACACCGTACTAATACCGTGGCCCCAAAACTGCGATACATACCGAGCCGTGGAGAAACTGAACCGTTGCATCCCTAGAATACACTATGTATTGTATACATTTTTGAATCGAGAATCGTTTGAATCGAAAATCGTATGAATCTAATCGGTTGAATCGATTTTGAATCGAATCATGACCCTAAGAATTTAATGGAATCGTGAGCCACCCTAAGATTACCATTATTAAGAACTTACTACAATCTTTTTAATCTTATTTATATCTTTAAGTGTCAGGTATTTTATTCATTTATTTTCTAGAGCAGTGTTTCCCAACCCTGGTCCTCAGGGAACACTGTCCTGCATGTTTTAGATGTTGCCCTGCTCCAACACACCTGATTCAGATGAACAGCTCGTTATCAGGCTTCTGCGGAGCTTGATAACGAGCTGACCATTTGAATCAGGTGTGTGGGAGCAGGTTGTGTTTTTACACTATTATCATATCCGTGGCTTTAAAGCGGGCAGTGAACTCTAACAGCTTGAAACTGGCACTTTTGTTTCACCTTTACAGAAGCTTTTCCTTCCACCATGGTGGTGCAAACACATTGAGCGACATGACGTCCAGAGCTCTACAGACGGTGAACCTTGACTCATCTTATGTCCGGTGTAATTCATGACGGATGAAGCTGCTGCGTGACAATGGCTGCAAAAATAAACAGTCCGGTAAGTTCTTGTTTTATAGTCTGCTTATCTTTTCTTTGATACGTTATAGTAATTCTGCAGATTCTAAATCTGCGTGACATTACCTTTATTTGTTAGGTCTAATTGCTTTTATTATTATTCCTTAATTTTAGTTTAATTTGTCCAACTTCTGTGTTTCCAGACAGTTTTTTTCTCGTTGTCTCTTTTAATATATTTTTTTTGGTGCCATGTCTCTGTCTATGAGTTGGGATGGGCGTTAATTTTATCATATAAATCACTGTGCTACAATTCATATTTGTATGAAAAGTGCTTGATAAGTCTGTGATGTCAGCAAATGACAGTCGGGCAGTACATCTCTTGTTCTGCCTGCGTTTTGCTTCACAGCCACTTGCAGAAGTGTCTTCTTTGACTTTGTGCCTAAATATTCATATTCATTGTATTCAATGAACATCACTGGTGTTTTAAATACTGCATCTGCACACTTGAGTTAGCAGGTCTACCTAAAATTAAATTAAGTAGGTGATAATAAATGCAATGAGGCAGCAAGATAATGTGCTCCAGGGAAAACAAGTGAAAATATCTGGCAACTCATCCATGATTTAGATTTTTTTTTTTTTTTAAAGAATACTATGATGATACACTAAAAACTAAACTAAACGAACGAAAAATACAGTTTTTTTTTTCACATTTTAATTTTTTTTCTCCTCAGCTTGCTTTGCTTGTCCTTGGCTGGCTGTCTTCTCTTCTCTCTGCCATATCTGTACAATAATCACTATCTGGGCTTTAATTTCTCCATAAGTGTGTCTACACAGTCAAAGTAGAATCGTCTCTGCACACCATCATCAGTAGCTACACAGCACGTGTTGAGGCACAGGTAGAGCCCACCACACAACCATTGCAACATGTAAGACCTGAAGCATAACCTTTGCATTTGTGTGTCATGACTGTTGCAGCCCATGTTGGGCTCTCGCTTTTATTCTGAAATTCTGACATCTCTTCGAATTTTGGTGAGGGGCAATTGAAACTTAAAAATACGAAGCCTAGAAGCTCATCACATTGTCTGAAGTAATTATATGTATAGGAAAAATAAGAATGGGATGTTATGTTGCTCTCAGAAAAAGGTTAATCTCTTAATATTAGGTTTTGATTTGAAAATAGAAGACAGAAGCAAATTAAACTGTCCTCCTGAGCAAACAGTCACAACAAAGCATTCATTTTCATGAATTTTCATAAAATCATATACCAATTAACAGATTACTGCATAGCTCAATTAATTTTAAAACGGTAAAAGTGACAACTACAAGACATGTACAATAAAACAAAAGCAACACTGAGGCATTTCAGCACAGCAGTGAAATGTATGGAGAGTTGTGTAAAATAGCCCTATAAATAAATAAGAGGAAATGCTTATCTTTCCTCACTGGTCAGTTTTTATATTTTTTATACTGTTTGCAGGACTGTGTCCCATAACTTTACCCAGCCATGAATCTTAATGCGGAGTGCTGTACTGCATCTTTGCAAGTTTTACTCTGCCAAGTCTAAAAAATTCAGTACAACCGCCTTCACTGTTCACACTTAAAATATTCCCCGCACTAAATTATTTCAGCAAAGAATAGTTCTCTCGTTTATGCAATATAATAGCAGAAAACCATGATCATGATGCTGAACGTGACAAAAGAAAAACGTGGTTGAAAAATTTACAAGAGGAAATCTGGAAAATGTGGACGTAATTCATTAATAATCAAAAGTGAAAATGTGCTTGTATCCTGTTATCATAGATAAAAAATAAATACATAGAGTTTGGTCTGTGAATCATTGTTGTGTCTCCAAGTTTAGAATTTATAATCAAATATCATCTTGAGAAGCTTACACTATTTAAAGGTTGAGGGATAAAAAAAACCTGCCAAGATCTAAAAGGTCATTTTCTACTATGGCAAAAAATAAATAAAAATGTGACATTGATAAGACAAAGGAAGTTGGAATAAACGCTGCACAATTTATCAAATATTGAGTATTTGCAACATAAAGTTTGCAAAGAAAATAGGTAATTGTTTTTGCTTGGCTGTTGGTTAATTTTTCTCCCTTCTAATATACTTAAAGGTGTAGTATGTAACATTTAATGTCTGTCACATTCAAACCACTGTCGAATGAGTTCACACAGTTATGATTAAGTCCACTGCCCAAAAGAAAAACCTGCCTGTTCATCTGCAGCTGGAAACACGTAAAACATTCCTTCAATCAGGTCTGACAGTTTTGGTTGACAGTGTCTCTTTTCATTTGAAGGACGCTGCATCCAAATAATGTTAAATATTTTTCTGTTTACAAACACCAGGCTGAGGGAAAATAACAGTCACTGCAGCTTTAGGGATTTATTGCAAGTCATATGACCATCACAATATTGAACGTTATTGCACTTCATAATCATAATTTACCAGGCAGGGCCACTGACCCACACTGACACACGCACCTACAGGGGGACCACAGTTTAAAGTGATAGTTCAGAATTTTGGACATAAGACCTATTTTCCAACTCAGCCGGTGTGATGGAGACGTCTGGAGATGTTTTCAAGAAATTTAACTCAGTTCTTCTAGTTGCCAAGTTCGCTGATGCTATGGCTAGCGCAAGTCAATGATACAAGTTAGCATGGCATTAAAAACACTCATACCGACTCCACAGTGCACCCGAGGCAAATCGATTGTAACGGCAGACTATCGATGTACATATCTGTGTTGATAGAATGTTTGAAATAAAACCAACCTTGCAATTTGAAGGATTTATGTCTCAGCAGCAGCAGCAGGCGGACTGATTCCGCTGCCCGAAGTATGACGCGCTGTTTAGTGCTGAGAAAGTAGTCCCTCAAAAATCCATGCGATGCGACGTTAGTTTTGTTTCAAATATTATTCTATCAACACAGATATATACATCGATAGTCCTGCCGTTACAAACGATTTGCCGCGGGTGCACTGTGGAGTCGGTATGAGTGTTTTTAATGCCATGCTAACATGTATCATTGACTTGCGCTAACCATAGCATCAGCGAAACTCGGCAACTAGAAGAACTGAATGAAATTTTTTGAAAACGTCTCCAGACGTCTCCATCACACCGGCTGAGTTGGAAAATAGGTCTTATGTTCAAAATTCCGAACTATCCCTTTAAGGTCATTGGTATTCTTCCGCACACATGCCGCAAGCCCCAAAGTGCTCTTCACATTGCGCGCCGCGTATCACGCCCCCTGTTTATGTAGTATCTCACTTCACCACTGGGTGGCGGTACAAGTCTGGACGCAGGGAATAGGACTAGTGCTGGGCACTAGGTAATGCACAATGCCACTGACCGGAAAAAGACGCTTGTGACATCATGTTTACGTGCCACGACACAGAGTCCAGGCACCGTTTACCATTAGCTGCATTAGCTCCTTTTAGCGCCTACAGTCGAACTGGAGTGGAGCAGCGCTTACAAATAACCAGCTTACCTGTGTACTGCATATGTGTGCCTCTGTTTTAAAGTTTAGCTTTACTTTAGAGACTCATTTTAAACAACCCGGAGTCACGTAAACATGACGTCACGCACGTCTTTTTCCGGTCAGTCGTCATGGAAACGCGTCATGCGTTAACGTGATGCCGTTAACGCATGTTGACACCATTAACGTGCCCAGCACTAAATAGGACGCATTCCTACCTAAGAGGAAGAGAACAGTGGTACAGCTCCCTCGTACATGTCCTCGAGTGGCTCACAGCTGAAAGGCCCGTTGGGCAGGAAGTCGGGGTGCAGGGGACACCCTCTAAAAAAAATCGTAGCTCCGGGGCCTTAAGTGAGAAGTTAAATGACTGTAGTTTTATCATAGGACTGTTTCAGTGGATTGTGAATGGATGTCTGTTTGTTTGGTGGCTCAGTTTACTGTAAAACATTTACTTCTGTGCCGTCTTGAACCGTCTTGAGAATTGATATATTTGTGTTTGGCTCAAAAAGAAATGTGTAGATGTTGTTGAGGGAGAGGAGGAAAAGGAAGGGAGGGTATCATCTGTATTGATTTGGATTCACCATTGATCACCGAGACTTTTTCACACTTATCTCACCTAGTATACTTTACATTGGGGCGGTATAATTTGATTACTGTCGTTGTCTCATTGTATTCAGGAGAAATAATACTCAGCAAACACTGTCACTAAAGGAGATGATTAAGCTCAAGCCGCCTCTAGACATTACTCACGTTATGACTCGGCAGATGTGAGAAGACAATGAATTCTCATGGAGAATGCTGCGAACACAGACGACGGCGGGAAAAATCTGAGGTGCATGCAGCACATCTTTCACCTTCTCTGTATGTACGGCAGAATAAAGCAGGCCGGAAGAACGGTGATTTATTGAGTGTGTGGTGGAACCTGACAGGCACGACTCTCATTAGACAGACAAGAGTTTTAATTAGTGGGAGCACAGCAGTGATGAAGGTGTTTACATTTTGTGTGGAAAAGTACTCGGAAAGCTCCCTGAGACGGAGACGAGCACGAGTGAGACACTCTCAGGACATTTCATGGAACAATATATGTGTAGTAGAAGCTGCACTTTACTGACGGAAAGAAAATCTAACTACTGATGGTGTTCCTTAAACAGTTTGCGTCATTTAAGTTTTGAATTCCTCGCTTTCACATGAAGGAAATGGGCACTAAATAACAACCAATTGCTATGAAACACGAGGTGGATTTTCAATCATTTTAATTTGCAAAAAAAACCCTGAAACAAAAAGTCTTAAAATCTTGCATTGCAGGGCTTATTCTTGTTGCTGTGGAAAAGTTGGTGTATGGAAACATTTTTAATGTTGGGGAGCCCAGGAAGATTAACCAAATGTGATGACAATTCGCATGGCGTGTGCAGTGGCTAGCATTGTTGCCTCACTACAAGAAGGTCACTGGTTCAAATCCATGTTCTTCCAGTTTGCTCTGGATGAATTGCCACAGTCCAAAACATGCAGAAGTTAATATAGGATATGCTATGTTGAGCGTAGATTTGAATGTGTGTGAATGGTTGTTCTTCTCCATCTTGTGATGGACCAGTGACCTGTCCACAGTCTTTCGGCCTTTGTCGGCTGGGATTGGCTCCAGCCTCCTTACTACCCCCATGTGGAGGAAAGAGGGGTAGAGTGGGTGAGAATGACATTTACAGATTTTACATTTTACAGATCCGCCACCTTATGGAGCTCACGCCCGGCGCAACACAGGATATGATGTGACGGCGAGTATAAACCTAGCTTCAGGAGTACGGGTGTGTGTGTAATATGAAGAGGGTGAAACCAGCTTGAACCGAGCAAGTTAGCCAACAAAATTTAGTATAACTACCGGAAGAAGTGTTCTGGTTATGGTTGTTGTAAGAAACACTCACACCACAAGAAGGCAAGAGGTGTCCGTCCATATGTCACCTGCCATGCGGAGTTAATTGGGTCGTTGAAAACAACGAGAGTCAGTTGTGTTTATGAGCACCGGCTTCTCGCTGCAGGCTCCACTGCTTTAGTGTACACCGGTGCATATCTTTAAGTGTAACCATTGAACGGATCCGGTTTAAATGCCACGATAGTAGTTCATCTTGTAATAAAGATCTCATCGGGAAAAACACTGCATTTTTAATATAGCCTATAAATATTGATTTTTAATATGACAATATTAATGATTAATCAATAATTGATCGTTAATTCTCCCAACAATCGATTAAGAAAAAAATTATGGAATGCCCATCCCTACTTTATAATATTGTAAACGTTTTTGCCTTACTATGTACAATGCCTTGAGAAAATGTACGTTGTGATTTGGCACTATACAAATTAATTTAATTGATTTTATGTGCTAATTGTATCATGTGCTATCAAAGAAACTAACAACTGAAACCATTAACTCCTCGGAAAAAGGGTTAGGATTAGTTCACTGACGTTATTAAGGAGAAGCTCATATTAAAAATCTTTTTTAGATCAGTGGAGTTCCTCCTGGTGATTTTTCAAACTGAAAAGCATATAGGGTGTACGACATTCCATTACTAAGTGCAAAAAGCGAAATTTACTCCCATAAGAGAAAAAAACAGCTAAAACGTTTTGATCTTGCGTGGTGCTTCCAATTTGTGGGAATGGAAACGTGCATGAGTTTTTGATAATCTAGTTAAAATTTTGCAAAACATGTAATTGGAAACCAGATGTCCTTTTTACTCCACTGTGATTGTTTCATTATTATTCTTTTTTTCTAATGCAACACTTGCACGTTCACATGGGAGCAGGTTGCTAAATTTTCCCTGTTGCAACTGATAACGTGTGTGTGTGCGATTTAGTGTCGTCTGAGGAAACTGAGCTGATCTGTAAAGCAAACCATCACTATACATGATTAAAAAATTCCATTCACAGATGTGGAAAGAGTGCAACGCAGCTGAAGGAGCTTTGTGTTTATAACTGTAATTCCATTTGCCATTGCTGACAGTTTTCCAGTAACAACCTCACCTAAATTCTTAATTACCCTCTATGTTATGTCTCATTATTCTCCAAATGAGTTGGTGGAGTTTATTCTGCCTGACAAAGTCAAAGTCATTCTGCATATAAACCTGTTATTTGGTATCTAATCTGTCAAACCTATTATCACGTAAAGTACATTACGATCTACTAAAGCACACTAGTCAATTTGAATAGTCCACCAACAAAACGGTTTTGCACTGTCCTCTGCCCAGCATCAATCCCCATGTAAAAGTACCCCACCTCTGTTTCCTGCATTGTAAACATTTTCTGACTGGTTTGGGTAAAAGAAATCGAACTATAGGTGTGAAAGCGCCCTTACGTTTTGGTCGTGTGTTTGGTCGTGAACTGAAAACAAAGTAACATTATTGTCAGACCTGACTGATGGAGGGTTTGTGTGTACGGAGTGGGCGGGGCATTTATACAATCAAACCGCTGAATAACTGCATGTTTTGAGACATGTTTGACACAATGCTGCTGTTCAAAACTAATCACTTCCTGTGCACAGGATAGGTGACACCAGATCAATGTAAATCATGCTATACTGTGTAACACTGTAATGTTGTTTGGAGCTGATAGGTTTACTCAGCATCATGTGAACTCATCGGACATCTAATGGACATTGTTTATGTTGAAGTTGCACTTTACTACAGTTTTATTATTGCTTCAAAAATGTAATGCATAAACTATAGTCTGAAAAGCATGCATCTGTGACATGTCTGAGCATCAAGACACCACTTTTTAATGAGCATCATTCACTGGAAGCAGCACAGCGGAGGTTTGCTTTTACCTCCAGGACTGTCGAAGTTCAAAACTAAAAATGTTCTGCTGAAGTAATTTATACCAAAGTCTCTGTAATGTCAATGGATCTTGTATAAGATGGTGGGAGGAATGTTTTCTCTATCATTATACCTCTGTTCATTAGGCCATGGCTCATTGGATAATGTCACTCAGCGACTGCACAGCATCTGACATGTTTGATGTTAAGATTAATGACTGACTCTGTGCTGGAAACTGAATTATATTGATCTAAGGTTAGATGTGATACCAGTATCCATGACAGCAGACCCGAGTGCTTTATCTGAGAGGTCAGAAACTACATTTGTCATAAGGAGTCGCTGTTCGATCCCACATCGCTCTTAAAAACCCAGTCCTTTTCGCCTCAACTCTGAAGAAGATATTATGTCGAGATAACACCATTCATTGTTTCTGCTCAGTGTCAAGTAGAATCTGCCTGTCAAAAAAAACCCTTTATATAATTCTGAGTATTTTCTTTATGTTTGGAGTTGGTTTGTAGAGCAATTATGCACAGATTCCATTTGGTTAGATGAGAAAAACAGGAAAACAATGGGTATCATAAATCACAGTATATCTGGCAACAATGAAGGTTGGAAAAAACTGCATATGTTTCACTTCTCCATAATAAAAAGTAGATAGAATCAAGCCTATTTCTATGAAAAAGGAAAGCAGGTCAGGACAATGTGTGGTCACTGTTGCTGAGCCTTTGTGGTCAACATTAGCTGCACGACTCGCTCAGTGCTGGAACTATAAGAGCACATTAGGGCTTAATAATGGCCACGTTAGTACTCGGTTACTGTATTATTCATAACTTCCTCATTACAGAGGCAATTCTTAACAGTGAGAATCACATTACTGTCCACGTGTCTACTTAACTGTGAGTCCGCTGACAGACAGGAGGAGTCGGAGACAGCTGGTGGAACAACTGTTTACCCTGAATCTTATACTTTGTGTGTGATAACTGCAAACCCATGAGAATGTGGAATGTAGGAGGTTGCAGAGGAGTTTGCGGAAAGCAGAGACATGCAAAAAAAAAGTACATCTGAATGCTCAAGCTCAAACTTTTTACTCAAAGATTACTAAATTCACACATACAAAAGATATTAATAATGGTATTTAAAATTCAAGTGCAGTGCCCATAGGAAGTATGTATTCCTATAGTGGGAGCTGAAGATTTTTCACTTATGGTAATGCATGATATGGAACATAAAGGCATAATACAACATAATACAAACACTGTGCAACCTCATTAGGCACAACTCAAATGTTTATATTTTCAATTCGCATTAAACGGCTAGCTGCGGTAATCCTAATCGAAAATGAAAACGTTTGCGTGTTGTATGTTAGCCTTAATGCTAATCGTAGGATCGCTCGCTTACCTTTGGAAACAGGTTCGCAAAGTTAGCCGCAAAGTAGTAGCATGCTGATGCAAAGTAAATATGTGCTCGCGTATTGGTGAATGGTCACCTCATTGTTTCAGTATAACACCATGTTCTGCGGTGAACCGTGTGAAAATGTCTCACCCACCGTGAGGACAACCTCTTCACTCCCATCCCCCCCCCCCCGCTCCAGACAGCGCAGCTGCTGCTGATGAGCCTGTGTAGCGTGATAAATCATCAGAAGTGCAGCATGGTAAATCTGTGAAAATTAAAATTCCTCCGAAAAAAAGTGAAAATCAAGGATGCACACCATCGGGCCATGCTCAACCCATATCCAAAGTCTTAGGGCATCTGACTTACGGTCAGCGAGGTATGCCTGTCTCAGACAAAGAAGCAACTTTCTTTATAGATAGATGCTGAGAGTATTTCTTCTATTACAAGACTACTTTGAGTAGTACTAACAATACAATTGCAAAATATTCAGTATTTAGTATTCAGATTTGGAGTTTAGAAATATGAAGTCAAGCATATTTAGAAATACAATATAGAACACTCAAATATAAAGAAGGTCATTCAGTAATAATTCAGAGCAGCAATATGCATGTGGTGAAAGTAAACGGAGAAAAGATTTTTGCCATGTTATTTTATAGTGAATGATTTGCAGAAAATGTAAACACTTATTTATTTATGAGTTTCAGAGACAAACCATATGTAAAACATTGCAGCAGCTCCATAAAGTTGAAAAGGCATCAAATTAAATGATCAACACCTTGCCATTTTGAGATATTTTAATGCAGAAATTGGCAGCCGCGTGGTCGATGCTGCAAATCGCTTCCATTCTTATCAATGGGAGCAAAACATTTCCGCCCCCCTTTCAAAATAAAACACAATACGCAGGTCATATAGCCTGTCACAACTTCACATCAACATTACGTCGTGACCGGTGCTATCAGGTAAACAGTCAATTAATCAGAGCGTCTCGGAGAGTCATAATGTACGACGAGAGATTGTTGAAGTGGAGAAACATAAAATCATTTATGACACCAAATCAACAGTTCTTCCACGTCGGAGAATGAAAGAAGCTGTGTTGTTGTTGTTTACTTTATACACACAGTCTATCGCTGGATCTCGCGAACTCGCGTCCGTGAATATCGCTGGCTCCCAAGGTTCCGCGCCGCTGCCGTAACGCGCCCGGCCGTTCTGTGGCCATTCCGCGTCCAGTGGAAATCCGGGGTTATACTTGATCTGAAAACGGATATGTATAAACATTTTTGATTCTGAATATTACCGTTCGGGTTAGGGATATTTTATTGCAAAACAAGTTCCAATTAAGGATTTATCCTTTTACTAATAGTATGAATGTGCTTTCATTAGTATTACGGCGCATGTGCTACTGAAAAAAATTGCTCTGTTTCAGAGCAAAAAATAATAATGAAGAGCTATTATGACCTTGTTGTGCAGTTTTTTTCCCCTCCTAATAATGAATAATTTGAACGTGGGTGTTTAATATGAACAAACCAGTGCTGCTCTATTTCTTTCAAAGATAAATGGAAAAGTATTCACACTGTTGTGCACTTTTATTCAAAATGTAATTCCCTGAACATATATATATATATATATATATGTGTATATATATACATATATATGTATGTACATGTATATATATATGTACATATATATATAGAAATCCAGTGGGCATAAACGTATAAATAAACATCTTACAATGATTTTCTCATTTGCAAACCCCACTTGTGATTAATAGGAAATAGTTTCCGTAAATGTTTCCTTAAAATTAACAATACACTTATTTTGACAAAGCAGTGCGATGTAGCACAAAATGAACCATGTCATTCCTCATTCTGGGTCGGTGTCTTTCCTGCTTTGCCACAGAATGTGCCTGTTTGTGTGTCATTTCACAGTAATTTAGGCAAATGAGAGGAAGAGAGTCGAGGTTTCTTATAAAATGAAGAAGTGCATCTGATGCACAAAAAGTAGAGATGCACTCCTTCATTGTTGATACTGATTTCTGCACTTTGGGTATCAGCCAGTACCAAACACAAATAAAAAGTGTTTAATTTAGTGGTGCTGTACTTTATAGTGTTACTTTCTCCCCTCAAAATATTAGCTTTGCAGAATGTTTTGTTCTGCTGACTGTATTCTCCCCTCCCTCAATGTTCATTTTCTCTCGTTCTGTTGTGTTTTGTGTTTCAGTCTGCTGATGTAGTGCTCCTGCACATTGTGAGACATAAATGATAATGTAAACATATTTAACACAAAATTGAACAGAGTAGATTCCAATGATCAGCTCTATGAGCACAGGAGCCCCGGTCAAGTTTTTAATAGCATGGATCATCCAATATCATGATCATAATCAGATATGATCAAATCAGATTAACATATACCTAGAGCTGCAACTAACGATTACATTGGGTTACCAAAAAAAAAGACACAGATTCCTGTTAGAAACGATGGTGTATTCACCGCAGATGTAGCAGAATACTTTAGGCTTATTTTTGCAAGATCTTCTCGTCAAAGCCATTTCATTCACTTGTAATATATATAAAAAAAATGTTGTCATAGGTTGGCACCTGCAAAATTCAGAATTTGATTATTGCAAGAAATATAAATTTTTTTTGCATCATATGACATGAAAATACCCGTACATGTAAACAAAAACGTTAAAAAAAAAATTAATATGTAGCTTTGTTCAGAAAGTTGACCTGATTTAGCAAATTAGCAATGTGATTTTTGGATTCAGCACATCAAAATGATCCTAAATCAGCGGTTGGAGCAAAGAAACAAAGAAAATATTCCCATTTAAGAAGCTGAAACAAACCGAAATCTTGTTTTAATAATGAAAAAAGCTTCAAACCGATTAATTGATTATCAAAATAGTTGGCAATTAATTTAGTAATTGATTAATAATCGATTAATTGATTAATTGTTTCAACTTAACATAACTATAGCAAAAATCACCTGTGCTATGTCTCAGACATAATGTTATTTATGAATGTAGTAGATGTCTAGACAGACATTGACCAGGTTCTGGTTCTTAAGTAAAATGTGCTAAAGGATTTAGATGGATCCAGATTAGGTCAGTTTTAAAGATGGCAAATTACAATGACCCAAATCATAATATATTTTTTTAGTTTTAGAGGGGGCGATGCACTCGAATCCACTTTGAGATTTTTGCTTATACTTGTACTCGGAAATACATTTATTTCCATCCAACCAGGCTCTGTTTGACTCTTTCGATGCCCTGGCACAACCTGATGTACCATTCAGGTGCAACCATCGTGGGAGTGTTTCTCTGCTCTCTGCCTGCTCCCCAGCATAGTGTATTATTATTATTATTCTATACATATAACAAAATGTGACCTCGCGGCAGAAATGTCCCCCTCATGATCCCCTTCCTCAGAACCATCACTCACACAGCTTAGTCTTCAGTTAACACTGCAGATATAGGCGACAGTGGTGGTGAGAAGTCCTCCACAACAGAGAGGAAAATAAGATAATACTTTCTTTTTCCTTGTATTTGACTCAGCCTAGAAAACAGAGCACAGCTTGGCATGTTCATAGTCACGTTCTGAGTTTGTATGTGATGGGTGGGTGGAATATCAACTCCCTGTGTAGACCATGTGTATGTACAGTATGGGCTGGGGGAACATCTTTTTAAATTCAGCAGTAGGCTGGGTTACACGTCGTCATATGGTTATGATGCAGCATAGCTACTCTAAACGCTAATTGATATGCCAACAAAACCCTCGCTTGCAGCTCATACTCACCGGAAATGTGCAAACATGTCGAAGCTGCTGATGGACTGGCAACCTTTTCAGGGTGTGACCCCACCTATGTCAGCTGAGATTGGCTCCAGCTCCCCATGGCCCCCAGGATGAAGAAAATGAGTGTGTCCTTGAAATAAAAGAAGGCATTACAAGTGACTCTCTCCTGCTGTTGCATTGTAATACTATGGCCCCATCCCAATACCTCCCTTAACCCTAAATGTTTGCCCTAATCCTAATTTTTGTGCTTTCTTGTATAGGGGGGAGCGAGGGGAGTGCGATTTTGCCCTTATAATCAACCTTCAAACTGTAGTTAGCGCTGATGCGGGCTTTAAACGAAGTGGAAGATGAAATTACCCGTGATGCTTTGCGAATTCAGCGAGCCGGCTGATTTTTTGCAACAAAGATGGCAGCCACATCTGCAGAGGAACAATTTCGTTGTAATATTGAGCAAAGCATGTTACAGTCGGAATTTGTTGGAATATGTTGGTTTGATATACATCCAAAGGACCATGCTTTGAACACTAATGTCAGAAAACAAAATGATACTCTCTCGAAACACTCGGCAAATAGCCGGTAGCTACATCTGGGTAGTTTTGTCAGTGTTTTGATGTGTGTAGCAGCGTTCACTTGAAAA
The DNA here is from genome assembly GCF_963457635.1 of Microchirus variegatus. Classification (NCBI taxonomy): domain Eukaryota; kingdom Metazoa; phylum Chordata; class Actinopteri; order Pleuronectiformes; family Soleidae; genus Microchirus; species Microchirus variegatus. The sequence goes on from NC_139803.1 coordinate 16,999,555, forward strand.
CGAATACCCTGGACTTGTCAGATTTCAATCACATTCGTAATAAAGCGTTTACGAGGACGGAAAAAAAATGGCGTTGGCGGAGAAAAAAACAAATACAGGCAACACAACAGCTGGATCCACCGTCATTTTTCATGAATGTAAATAGTAGCAGGCTCCACTGGTAGAATTGTCAACATGTGATGTAGGTTAACACTTTCGTTACATTCACTACGCTGATTTGTATATAGTGGTGTCCCAATTCCATAGATGATTAAGTTTTTGCTTTTGACTGTGAAAAAAACGGTAAAACCACAAAAACTGTGGTGAGGAAAATACATTCAAGGTTTTAGACAGAATGAGTTGGAACTCAGAGGAGCAAGAGATTGCAGAGTTTTACGAGTGATTTTTTTTTTTTAGGAAGTGTGATATCTCATGAGAACAAACGGTTAGACGTGATGTGTGACCTCAATCCCAGAGGAGTCTTTGGAAAAGATAGCATCTAGGGTGGACAGGAATGGTGACAGCTCCTCCTGACCTTTTTCTCACTCTGGCATCTTTCCTTCCTGTTGGTTGATTGAGGGTAGCAGGAAGAGAGTGTTCTGCTCAGCAGTGGAGGCAGCACTTCTGTGGGAGAGAAAAGCCAGAGACAATGCCTGCAATTACTGCTCTACAAAAATGGACCAGGGGTTGATATCACATGCCTTTGCTTTTGAACATCCTCTCTTGACTTTCTTGGAAGTAGTAATATTCAAAATGCTAGACAGTGAATTGTCTGATTCCCTTCCCCATGTAGAACTAACAGAGTTTGCTGTTGTTGGTGATGTTATTCTGTTTTGAAAATATGTTGAGCTCTCAAATTCACTTCTGAAACATATTGTGGACACGTTTTTTTGTGTTTTCAAATCCAACCCGTTTGTCTCACTTTTACAAACTTTACTTGTGATCAGTTCTCATCATAAGTATCACGTAGGATCACATGCTGCAAATATATATAAAAAAAACATACAATAATACTAACATATTGAATATATTAATACATAATATAAAGGTAACTAGGAATGTACTTAATGAATTGATTAAAAATTGCAAAATTACACGTTTCCCATCATATATTGTGAAAACTGATTATTCACTGACTTATTGAGTTCAATTATTATTTAATTTTTTTGTTGGAAGCATATTTTGCATCTTTCATATATTTTGCCAAATTCCCAAATCTGGCTACATATATCCCTCCAAGTACTGAAGATATACTTCCTTGGAGGTGTTTGAAGATAAAACCATTTTTTTTTAGAAGTAGTGAAAAATGTTAAGAATAAAAAAAAATCTCAAGATTTTAATGATGTTGATATGTCTCTCATAAGATAAATCATTGATTGTGTCCTTCAACCGTTTATTTACTTTCATTTCATTTCAAACAGTTACTTTGTTCAAATGAAAACAGCTAAAGTGTTCCCTATCTATAAAATTGTGATACGCAAACTGTATCAAATTACAGACCTATTTCTTTACACATTGAAAGAAAAACTATTTGTAAATAGACTCGACACCTTTGTTGAGAAAACATACTTATTGAATGATCATCAATATGGATCTGGGAGTAATCTTGAGCAGTGATGGAATTTGTAGAAAATGTAGTGACAGCAGTTGATAAGAAACATTTCACAGTAGGTGTGTTTTTTGATTTACGTAAAGCTTTTGATACAATTGATCACTCATTACTTCTAAAGAAGTTGTGGAGTGCCACAAGGTTCAGTGTTAGGAGCTAAGTTATTCATACTTAATTTAGCTCTTTCACTGCCAGCCATTTTCAGAGCAGAGTCCCATCCCATTCGAGCATTTTGACCCATCTTTTGAAACACAGAATATTGTGTTCTATGACTATGGAAACAGTGAAACTACCAAAAGAAAGAATAGACTTTCTTCTTTTGTCTGGAAAATAATCGGCATTAGTAATCGGCATTAGCCAAAAATGGTGTCTCAGCGCTTCGCCCTGGTTTTGGAGACCGCACGCCTCTGTAACTCCCTCCTTTCATGATCGCCATGATCTCCATCGTCACCGCTCACATTCGCGACACTCTTCTTCACCCAACTTCCACAACACATGCTCTGTTCGAGCGTGAGTTGCCTAAGCTTTTCCCTTTTCTCTTTTGCCATTTCTCCCTCTTCGTCTCTGGTCTTCTTCTCATGATCTTTACTGATCGCTCATCCAAAAAGACACATGGTGGTCAATTTTGGCATTACACTTAGTTTACAGGTTTGATATTAAGGGACACGCTCTGTGGGACCAGGACCAATTTTGACATGATGTTGAATTTAAAGGGTGTTGAAATTAAAAGAGTCTATGAAAGTTTTTGGGAGTCATTATAGACCACAAATTTTGTTGTAAACCACACATACAGTAGAGCACATTAAATGTAAATAAGCCACATTCTTCAGCCTATTCTTTTTTTCAGTAATTGGCATTTTGGTGTAAAATAATCTCACTTTATATTTTTAATTTTTTATATCAATGCCAAGCAAAATAAAGATATTAATTAATTCACAACTGCTGTATTGAATCTACGCAGTACAGCTTTAAATTCACTCTTTTCAGTCGCAGTCCGTGATTGCTTTGGACAACATTTATTAACTGAATCGTTGATATCTGTCTTCATCACTCTATTGCTCTTCATTTTAGCAAGTTGAACTTGAACCTGTGTACACACAGCCTTTTTTCCCCCCCAATCCATCACTCTTTCCCTTTCGTCAGTCCTTCTCTGGCTCCTGAATCTCTCGCCTCTTTCAAATCACTGCCAACCTTCCCTCCACATTGGCAGCTGAACAAATTTCAGCACATCAAATCCCATTTGAGCGATTCAGCCATATCATGTGCATCTGCCCATCGCAATGATGTCATGTTCATGTGTCTAAACCTGGCCCACATCACCATTGTCCTGACGACAGCACCTAACACTTATAATTGTTTTAGTATATTTAAAATCATGTTGTGCACACATTTAATACTGATATTGGATATTAATGCGTGACATTTAGGTGACGTCTAGGCTAAGCACAACGTATTCAATGTTTGCAACTTGAAGCCATGTGAAATAGAACAGAATCTTAATGCAAGAAATCATCACCAAGTGTCCAAGTAAATGTAAAATATTGGACCTGACCTATTTTTTTTATTATAATTTTTTTAAATTAAGGTAATTAATTAAAGGCTATTTACCTTTATGTATATGTTCTTTTAAGTATTATTTATTACCTATACAACAGTTCATTGTCTAATTCTCTGGACACATCATCAGCAATGCACGCCAGGATCAGTATCAGACAACACTTTCTCTGACCCTCTTCGGATCCGGCATTAACATCATCCAACCGCATGCAGCTCGTGCCAAGTTCAGGTCTGAATACTCACAATTTGTCCTGAATGTGTCCTCTGATCTTATCACACAAAAAAATGGACACAGTCCATCTTCTCGACAACTTAAAGACCACATCCTCATCTGGAGTCCTCTGATCCACTGCAGTTTCCCAGTGTTATTTACACTAATCAACATGCATGTAATTGACTTGCAGCTACCGCCACAATGTTATCAGTGATCATTATCAGTTATCATGATCACTGACTTTTGGGTTTTTTCGCCTTCATTAGAATGGAGTAGCGTGGGCATGGGTGCTCTAGATATTCACCGCCCTATCATGGGCAAGCCATAGCTTATCTCATGGAGCCACAAGCATTCAAGATGCACTTTAATGGCAGGTGTGAACTTAAAGCTGCCTGCATGTGATTTGTTCACTAATGGAACCAGATCTCCACTCTTTTTGTTGTTGTTGTTGTTTTGAACGCAGCTGTGACTGCACTTCATTTCATAAGGTTGACCCTGCATTCTGAAGGGCAACGGTTCTCTTGTAATAAAGTTTGAGTGGGAGTTACTGAGGAAAAACTGGACATTGCACAGCTTTTTTAAAATTATTATTCACTGACCTTTTACACAGTTTTGAGTACAAATAGCAGTAAGTATCAGTGTTTGGGATCCGTGGACATGTTCCTTCACTGTAAGGCGTAACATTTGAGAAGCCCTGATTAATTATTTACTTTTACCAGTGAATTGGCTGAGTCCCTATAGATCAGGAAATAGTTTGTAGCAGGTGCAGTCCATGGAGGGAGAGGAAGGAAAAGAAAAGATGCACTGGTGTTATTCGCCACATCACATCTCCAGTGACATCGACTTCAGACAAATGAAGAAACAACTAAAATGAAAAAGCAGAAAAAAAAAACTACACGTTGTTGCACGTTTTTATTACATTTGGAGATACTTTAATGATATTTTTCATGACCACTTTTATGTAAATACTGCTTCTTTGTTAAAGCTGAGCGGTAATATTGAGAGTTTTTACTACTCTTGGAGACTATTATAATTTTTCATACCTTCTTTCATTAGGTCCCAAGCACCGACGCGATTGTATCCACGCTGATTTGTCTTTTTCATCGTCTTTTTCTTTCACTGACTCTTTTAGCTCACATTTTAGGGCCTTGCCATTAGCCAACATGGAAACTCACCAAACTTGGTGTGCGTCAATTTTTTTTCAATCTGACAAAGTGTAGGGGCAATCTATTCATTTTTGCAGGAATTATGTAAAGTTAAAAGCACATAAGCTAGCAGGCTTCTGCCCAGACAGACACCATCCTCACCTTCCTTTGATCTATATTTGTGTTACCTTGACAACCATGGTAATGTCCAAAAAGTGTTTACAGAATAGCATGCACCAGGCTTCTGCCCTGTCTACACTTTCACTAACAAACGTTGTTTCATTTGTTCAGTTAACCCTGAGAACACAGAGCATTGTGGCTGCTTTTTTTCAACTTACAGCCTTTTTTTCAGCAAAACCTCTGCAATCTGATCTGAAAATAATTTTTACCACTATATGAACACCTGAGCAAAATCAAAATGTTTAAAATTAGATTGAATTTGTGAAATTTGGAAATACATCACAGTTCAAAATTCACTTTTTCGCTCGTTTTTAAGACCAAAAAGAAAAGAAAAAACAGTTTTATGACTTCTGCACAATTATTGAAATTAAAATGTGATGTAAAATGATTCAACAAGAGCTGAAACGATTATTATAATTATTATTATTAATCGATTACTAAATTAGTCGCCAACTATTTTGATAATCGATAATCAATTTGAAGCTTTTTTCATGATTAAAACAAGATTTTTGATTGTTTTAGCTTCAACATAACAAAGAAATCATTAAAACTGAATCATTTTGGTTTGTGGACAAAACAAGACATTCGAGAACATCGTCATTTCCAGCTTTGACAAACACTGATCAACTTTTTGTAACATTTTCTGACATTTTATGGACCAAACGATTCATCGATTAATCGACAAAATAATCGATTATGAAAATGAAAAGGAGTTGTGTATTATAGGGCTTCAGCCGTCAAATATTTTGTAATCGAGTATTCTACCGATTAATCGAGTAATAAAAAAAAATTAAAAAAAATTGAAAAAATGTTTTCGTTAGCATTAGCAACTGGATGCTTTTGGCTCAGATGCTGAATCATTTGGACGTGCTGTTTGCAGTGGTTACACTGCACCTTGTTGGCTTCTTCTTGTTGTACACTTTTTCAGACATTTTCTGTTTTTTTACGGGCTGTTTCACTCTCTCCGCCATTGCGCCAGCTGAAATCCGGATGTGCGTCTGCTAAAACGGTTCGTATGGACCAACAATCCCTGCGTTGAACAGGCTGCATAATGCGCAAGATAGGAATTAAATGAATATTGAGGCAGAGCTTTTGCTGCAAGGAATTTTTGGAATCGAGTTACTCGATGCGGCCCTAGTGTATTATTCCCACGGCAAGTTACCATGTGTGCACCTGGGCTCAGCAAGATGTCTTAAAAAAACCTGTCCGGGCACATCCGGTTGCGTACATTGAACCGCAGAAGAAGAAGAACGTCCGTTGTGGAGGTGTTTCACAAGCGACAGTGTCTTCTGACTCTGTGTCCGACTCCAGGTCAAAGTTGTATAAGGGACTGCGGCGGGGAGTCGTGATAAAGCCATTTGTCGTTAAAACAATGTTTTGATAATGAGTAGCAGTGCATCCACAGTTACAGAGGGGGGAGCTGCGCTTCTGAGAGCGGGTGTGCTGATTACGTCACTTCCAGGTATTTGCCAATCACAAGACAGTAGGGAAAGCTGTAGTTGGGTAGCCAATCACAACACAGTCTTCTGGGGGTGAGATTTCGGTCTGAAACACCGCGACTGACGAGAGCTTTAGTGAGGAGAGCTTTCTATCGGCTCGTTTTCAGCAACTAGGAGGTTTTTGACCATAAAAACAAGTTATGTATGTAATGTATGTAAGAAGACCTCCATAACTCACATGTGCGATAGGACCACTCTATGGCCGCTTTAAAGCAATACATCTCTTATATATGCCAGAAATGTTATTATTTAGATCAGAAGGGAAAGCTTAGCCCTAGGTCGAATTTACTTATTGACCCCTGATCATTACAGCCACTCTACACCCTGACATGCATGGGCTTGTGAAGGCCCGTTCAGTGCTGCTTGTGGAAATACTGACTCTTTGTAAAGTCTATTAATAAAAACAAAACAAAAAACAAGGGCAGTTTTAACTACTATTAGAGTGCTTTAAACTGAGCTTACTTATCATGTTGATTCAAAAGTTTGTAGTAGACCGTATTATTACAGTGAAACAAGGATGAACAAGCTACATAAATAGAATGGCCATGAGTTGGATAATTATACTTGGTTAAACAATGTATAGCCCAAGGGCGGCTATTCTCCACGCTCACAAGGCCATCTTCAAAGTCGTAACAACAGCAACAAAGTACAAACAGCTTGTGTGTAGGAAACAGCCTACGACTGCTACCTAGTACTTCCACCACCTGTTTATTTTACCCACTGACTTTACTGGTGACTGTTCTCATGGCAAGATTGCTGGTGCTACTCGTTCCCTGTCTTTTGAAGGGACAGTGACTACTTGAATGCACAACTCAGATTATGACTTCTATCACAGGATGGTCCAGTTGTTTTCCTCTGTAACCACACAGTGACTCAATGATGAGATTATTGTTAAAAAGAGAACTTTGCTTCCCCCAATTACAAAATCCATAAGATCCAGTGCTTGGCCAAATGTGACCATCTTTACAAACTCTACAAGTTTACTTTTAATTCTTCATGGGAATCCCTTGAATTGCATATACACATCTTGCAAAACAAGTATGAAATGAAGGTGCAAGTACTGTATATTGATTTTATCACACTGTTTGCCGCATATGAGACTTTGTGTAAATATTTAATACATACATTCATTTATTATTCAAAAGGTATTAAGTAATTGGTTTAAAAAAAAAAAAAAACTGTAATAATGCACTATTTTCATTTGCACACATCATGTAAAGTTCAGTATGCAGTCAGGTTTTTTCTGGTCCCTATAGAGTACTTAAATTTGTGTTTTTTATTGTGTAAATATAAAATGTATACAACATAATAAAAAGGATAACTGGTTGATTTTACTCTTTAACAATTTGCTTTACCACGGTTTGTGCTCGGATCGAAACAATTCCAACTGTTTCTGAAAGCCAAGTCATGGTTATCACGGTAGTTTCAGGAAGCCGGCGAATCAGAGTCTTACCCTGGATGTCCACTGGACGCGTCACCGTTGCAAATAGCTTCCATTCAAATCAATGAGAGCATTTCCACTGGGCGCGCTGCGGAACGTCTCAGCATCGTCTCAGAAGTTGATCGCCGCGCCAAAGCACTTTAAATAGGTAGCAGTTCTATGTTTGCCGTTGCTGCTGCTGAACCGCGTAAATTTCAACAGAGCAGATCGCACCAGACAGGAAGTGCGACACAAACTCAAAGTAAATATTTCCGCCCCCCTTTCAAAATAAAACACAATACGCAGGTCATATAGCTTATCACAACTTCACATCAACATTACGTCGTGACCAGTGCTGCCAGGTAAACAGTCAATTAATCAGAGCATCTCGGAGAGTCATAATGTACGACGAGAGACTGATTGTTGAAGTGGAGAAACTATGACACCAGATCAACAGTTCTTCCATGTCGGAGAATGAAAGAAGCTGTGTTGTTGCTGTTTCCTTTATACACACAGTCTATCACGGGATCTTGCAAACGGCGTCCGTTCGAGATTATTTCGTGATCTTCTGTGAATACCTCTGGCACCGCGCCACTGCTGTACGTATTGTACGGATTGCCGCTAGGCAGAGGACAAAGCAGAACCGCACCGCTGACGTGCCGTGGCTGTAACGCATCCAGTAGAAATTTGGGGTTACCAGAGGAAAGAGTTGGCAAAATGCTTGTACATAGTTTAAATTTCTTTGTAAATCAGTTAAAATTTAAAATGTAACACACAACTACAGTTTTTTTAAATAAAACCTTTTCTTCATTTTAAATGGTTAAAACAGTATTTTAACATGCAGTAAATAACTGCCAGCTGTTGAAAGTTATTCTGGAAAAAAAAAAGGGCAAAGGCAGTTACAGGACCTTTTCTTGCCCTTTTATGCAAAATAAAGTAAAATGAGCAAAAAAAAAAAACACAGACTGACATTTTGAGTAAAAGGATCACTGGATCACTTATATTATATATATTATATCAAAAGTAATAAATATCACAGTAATACGATGGTAGATTGAAATATTGAATCCTAAAATTTTCAGTCAAAGCAAAAAAAAGAAGCATTTACTCTTTTTTTGCGTATTCCTCGAAAATAAAACACAGGTTTGCAACAGAAAATGTCCTCATCACACATTTGCAGCTGTGGTGATCTCTCTCTCTCTCTCTCTCTCTCTCTCTCTCTCTCACTCTCACTCTCTCTCTCTGCTCTCTCTCTCTCTCTCTCTCTCTCTCTCTCTCTCTCTCTCTCTCTCTCTCTCTCTCTCTCTCACGCTCTCACACACACACACATCTCTCTGTCACTGTCAGCATGAATCCGGTGGACCATTAAAACATCCAGAAAGTTTGAAGCTTCTTCAGCGGGCAGATGTCTGAATAACTTTATCCTTCAGCTGTGCTCGACATAGTGCGTCACCGCTGCTGCAGGACTTAAACTGTGGTCATATTCACTGATCCATCACAATAGCCAATCCTTATTAACAGACCGGTCGGTCCACGTCAGTCCTCAGCAGCAGCTTTATACTGGTCATTATCCAGCACTGTGTACATCGAATTTTAATTCAATCCACCTTATTCCTGAAGCCACTGCTGGAGAAATGATTGTCGGTGAATCGAGTTCTTTCCAGTAGTAGAACACCATGGCGGCGGCTGCAATAACATGGCTTCAGGATCACGCTGTTCCTACAATACATGAGTATTCTGCAGTTCGTAAATCACCTGATTCTGAAACTAAAACCGAGGCTTGGGGATGTGGACACTAAGACTCTGACTTGGCCTTTAAATATTAAATAAATAAGAATGTGTCTCACCCCCATTAACAAAACACGAGGGATATTATTGCTGTGTAAATACTGATACTCCTCTGAGCTTTTCTGATTGTTCATAACTTCACAGTCTGCTGCCATGGAGATAATGCAATTCCTTGCTTTTATTAAGTACAATATATATGAGAAAGATGACATAATGAGGGAATAGCCCACACGTGTCGATTAAATAGCTTTTCAGTCAATTGTCCCATTACTTTTGATCCCCTACAAAATGGGAGGCACATATAGAAAGTGTTGTAATTCCTACACCGTTCACCTTATTTGGATGTAAATACCCTCAAATTAAAGCTGAACGTGTGCAGTTAAAGCACATATTGTTTGTTCAATTTCAAATCCATTGTAGTGGTGTATAGAGCCAAAAAGAAGAGAATTGTGTCGATGTTCCAATATTTATGGACCTGACTGTTTACCAGCACGATTGATGAAGGAAATGAAGACCACACAGTGGTCTTGCACGTTCTCATCAAAGAGTCTCATATAAAAATCTGTCAAAGTCCTGCCTTACAGACACACGAGGTATCCTTCCCACCAAGCTTTTAATTGACTGCAATAGAAACCCCTTGGCAGCATATTTAGATGCTCAGAGCAGAGAAGGGATATAATAAAAGTCAGAGATCGAGGTTAGGGTCAGGGCCAAGAGAAGGACTGAGGTTAGGATAATATCTGGGTTAGGCTAAGTGGATATCCACTGTTGGCTCACACTCTAAATCCACCACCTTGTGCATCTCTTTCAGACACGGAGAGATACCTTGTGCGTCTGTAAGGTGCCTCTGAGGGACGGTGATGGGTGATTTGGGTATCCCCCCGAATTCCAGGCGAAACTGGATTGGGGAACTACTGCTCACTAGTGATGGTTAGTGATGTTTATAAAAAGTCAACCTGTTCTTTTCCAATATGTTCCGGCAGGCTGTAAACAAGGAGGTGCAATTGTGCCATCCATAGTTCATTGTTCCCAATCACCCAGTGACCAGATCTATGTTGTGGTGCATCTGTTATCACGTGGTGGTAGCAGCAGCAACAGCAGCAAGAATTTTCTTAGTGGACTACATGTGTGTTTTTGCAGAAGTGATGACATTTGGTCCGCACCAGTCCGTATCTCCCGTATCTCATTTTATACCCGTATCGCATTTTATACCCGTAATGCATTAAACACGTTTTGTCCCATTTGGTTTGGTTGCTTTCACACCAGAGGAACTGTACCAAAGTAGGGCAGAAGCTGTCCAGGACCACCCCTTCAGGCAGGTCTCGGACCGGTTTATTTGGTGCGCACCAAAGTACCGAGATTACATTCACACCTACGCAAACGAACCGAACCAAGGGACCAAACACGTTTGGTATGCACCAAATGCTGTAGGTGTGAAAGCACCCTAAGATAAGATAGTCATTTATTACTCCCACAATCGGAAAATATACAACTTTGAATAATACCATTGAATGTTCAAACAGCTGTTTTGCTATATATGCCCTCCACTCAAGATGTTTGACACAGGGGCCGTGGAACTTTGGTTCCTGTTATCTTGAGCTGGTTCGCTTAGAGAACCAAGCTTTCCGACAGAGCAAAAGCCTGAACTGAGTTGGTGCCTAGGCATGTGAAAGTGCTAATAGTCTACTTTTCCTGATTGCTATTCTTTGTAATTTAGGCTTTCTTTCACAACCCAGATAACAGATTCAGTAATGATACAATTATATAATACCGGAGGATGCAATTTCTTGTCAGCCAATATCTTCTTTCCAGTTGCTTTCAAAATTCACATTTGCAAAACACGTGCTTGAGCAGGCCTACATACTGTATATGGGACACAGGGTGTTACGATATGTTTTGAGGAAGGGGGAAGAAAACACGGGGGAACAAGCGCGAGACTAACTGAGCATTATCATTCAAAGTATTTACACCATATATGTGAACGTGTTCCAAAAACACTTTCCCTGGAACAGTGAGACACCGCTCTCCGTGCCTGCCCACATCCAGCTTCCTGCTCTTATGCAAAGCCTTGCTACGGGCTGACCTGAGTCAGTATCTGCACCAAACTGGCAATCAGTAGCTGCTTGTTGACACCTCGGTTAGTGGCTGCCAGGGGGATTCCTGTTGCTAGGGGATGTGTAGTGCATGGCACTATGAGCTTATCTTTTTGCATACTAACTACACTACCAGCTTATGAATATTCATTAATAGATTCTGAACGGGGAACGAGATCGCCTTTACTTTCAATTGTTGCTGCTGAATAAACATATGTATATATATATAAACCCTAAACAGCTTTTCAATTTAAAATACATCCAAGTCATTTGAATATGTAAAGGCTCGATTATTCTTTCATTCCTTTAACAAAGCTTTTTAATAATCTACATGAGTCAAACACAGTCTACCATCATGTAAACGGTGACGGTAAGTGGTGGAAAATACATACTTTTATATTCACGAGAATGAAAAACAGGGACACAATCTCTCGTTTTTCAACAACAACAACAACAACGAAACAATATCTCATATAGATATTTTATTCACAATAAGGAATTGATACTAAAACAACCTTTCCACTGACATTTGAAGGAAAAGCACATTTGATAACATTAAAGTGATAGTTTCTGACACATGAATCTACGTAGACTTTTCTGTGCATGTCTGTGCATATAGTGTTGCAGGGAACCATCCCGATCATGAGATTTTTAGAATGTTGTTAGACAATCTCCTCCAAATGGAAACTTTTTGTGTCACTTTGTAAATGGTTCACTCTCCTGCACCAGTGTCTTTTGAGAAAATCTGTTTTATAGGCGACCTGTGAGGTCTTAAACATATTTTTAAAATGACTAAAATTCCAAATGAATTCTTTCTCGTTCTTTCATATGAATAGATACGTTGTGTAACACTATCAATCATTTGCTAATACAACATGTCAGCTTTGCTCCTTGAGCTACATACATATAAATTGAATGAGTAAGCAGTTTAGCTTAGCATGTCAGCAGTTTCTTGTTACCTATTTCATGTTGCCAGGGTTCAAACTGAATACTTGCCCAGTTTGTGTATTTAATACTACATTCAATATTAATATAATAAGATCAAATCTCATTCAATAAATTCATGTACATTGGTGTTTTATTTCATGACATGTAGTAATGCAAGGAATGGCAAAGCATCGTGTAGGTTTGCGCATGGATGACGTATATCCCCACCAATATTTTTTTCATATATAAATGTATATATATGTATATATATATATATATATATATATATATATATATATATACATATATATATAATATATATATACATATACATATATATATATATACATACATATATATACATATATATATATATATATATATACATATACATATATATACATATATATACATATACATATACATATACATATATATATATATATATACATATACATATATATATATATATATATATATATATATATATATATATATATATATATACATATATATATATATATATATATATATATATACATATACATATATATATATATATATATATATATACATATACATATACATATATATATATATATATATATATATATATACATATACATATACATATATATATATATATATATATATATATATATATATACATATACATATATATATATATATAATTCAAAATACATATTTTATGGTAATTTGAGTTTTAGTAGTCATTCCACATTTCTCATAATACATTAGTGGAAACAGGTGTCAGTACATGAGCAGTTTTCCAGGACAAATAGGGTAGTGACACTGAGTATTTGTGTCTTAAGGTCAGGCTTTTAGCCAGCAGGGCATCTGGGCGTCTGGACGCCCTATTTTTCCCCGGTAACCACCGAAACGATGTTGTGATGACACGCGGGTGTAGACAGGCTCGTTAGGTGTCCACAGAGTGAAGTACAGTGATCTTGACTGGATGAGATGCCGTCCTCATTTGTGTAGCGCTTGTGTTATGTCCCCCACCCCCGTCGTAAACTTAAGCGCAACCTCGTTCGCCCCCCTCTGGAACGGTGGATGCACTGCTACGCATTATCAAAACATTGTTTTAATAATGTTTAAAAAGGGCTTCGTCACAACTCCCTGCCACACTCCCTTTTACGACTTTGACCGGGAGTTGGACCCAGAGTCAGAAGACACTGTCACTCGTGAAACACCTCCACAACGGACGTTATTCTTCTTCTGCGGTTCAATGTACGCAACCAGATGTGCCCGGACTAGTGCCCGGAGCAGGAGGATCAGCTCTTCAGGACAAGGGATCCTGCCGTAACGATTCCAGGCTTTTCTGACCAAGAATACAATAAAACCCAGTGTTCTCAGCAGTGGCTGAACTGTTTGTTTCGAAACTTTAGGGCTTCACAAACTGTAATTGTGCAGATACACACCAAAAAACAGTGTTAATTGGAACTTCCAGTCTATGGGAGCTTTAACATCTCTGTGTGAACTTAGCTCTTATTCAAATGGACTCTGTCTTTGAAGTTACAATCATTGTTGGAAATGTTGAGGATAATCTGAATAGCCAAGTTAGCAAGTTTAACATGGACTAGGGTTATATTTTTTATTTAAATATTTAATATTTAAATAAAAAATATGTTGTAAACATCACCACTAACATCTTTTAACTCTTATTTACTGGAGGTTTTCATAATTCACTGTTTGATGATTTAGTAGACAGACATGCACGCCTCATAGATAAGGGAAGCACTGGCAATTTGTTTGTTTTTCCCATTTCAAAGCCGACAAAACCAACCCACCCCCATCATTAGTGCACAAACAATTGCTGAAAAATATAATTTAATCATTTTAGAAAATGTTTTGAGTGACAGAATATAAGAATATCACAACATAAGCAGTGGTGTGATGACACTTTTAGAGGTTAAAGGGGGTTGAGGAAGGTTTAGAGGAACAGTGTAGTGAAGCTAATTAAGTTCCAGACATGATCCTGATCCTGAAATGGGTAAATTGAATTCTTCAGGTTTGGATGCTGATGTTTCCATGTGACGCTAGGTCTTTACGGTCTTCAAAGCTGGTTGATACTTCTAGCAGAAGTGTCAGAGGAACAAAGCCTTAATGCCTGAACTGCACATCTTTTTTACTGTGAGCTGTTTGGGCTAAAAAGTAAAAATTTTGATCTACTTCTCCAAAAGACTCGTACTGCATTATAGCATCATAGAGTCTCTTTATGACCATTTTGGGAACTCCTTGCTGGCAGGAAGTGTTTGTTGTTTGTCGCATACAACAAAATGTCGAGTGTCCATAAAAGGTTTTTTAGGGATATTTTGCATCATTTTCTGTTAAAAAAGACAACAAATGAGAACATTGATGGGTCTTTTACGTCTCTTATGTAAATCAAATACCTGCACCTCTTTACATAAACTGCACAATAATAGTAAGCAGACAGTTCATCTTTGTTAATTGATTTGTTCAGTTGCATTGCAATATTCTATTTCTCTACTCCCTGTATAGTCATGTCATTATGTTTTCATACTCATCATTTAAAAAAATAAAAAGGACTTCAATTAGTATCACACAAATGAAGTTCTTTCAAACTAGAGTCGGCAGCTTGTCATATAACCTGGTCATTTTAGTTTGAATTAACTTAATTCATTTAGGTGTTACTAAATTTGTATTTTTTTTTTTTTTATGTTTGTCTGCCATTTTCTTTTTTCAGTGTAGTAAAAGACAGCAGCAAAAAAATAAGCAGGTATATCAGAATCAGTATGATAATCAGAAGACTTAATTGATCTCCAGGGGGAAATTGCTTTTGTTAGAGCTACGCCATCCAAGAACAGAAAATAAAACAGATTCATCGCCTATACTAAAATACATCTAATAAGATACTGACTAAGGTATGGTATACTCAGAAAATATATACATATATATATATAAAAAAAAAAATATATATATATATATTTACCTCATGTGTCAAATATAAAGATAATAAAATAGGCTACAGAAGAACATACACACACACATAGTCACGTTGAGACTGAGCTTATTAATTAATGCCACTTTTTGAGATTTTTGAGTGTTTTGAGAAGTTAATGTAGGGATAATTGTCATGAAGTACTTTGTAAACAAAATGTATGGCGTGTTCTCTTTATTTAAAAAAAAATGTTTTTGCCAAAGACTGCCATCAACCTTAACAGTAAAATGTGCAATGACGTGCCCTAAACCTGTCACCAGTTATGAACCTCATGGCAGAGTGATAAACTGCACCAAGTGGCTTCAGTGTGGAGACTGAAGAATGCATATGAATAATGTCGCCATAGTCCAACACAGATAAAAAGGCTGATTGAACAGGACTTGCAGCCTAATACACAGCGGCAGCTCAGCGTATGTTTTAAATTTCACATTTAAATTCACCATGTGAGAAGCTTCTTACGCTTGTGACATTGAAGCGTGAGTCACACACAACTCAGGATCGTCCAACCATCCAGTAGAAATGTAAGGGTTTGTGTAAAGGAAGTGAATCATCATTATTTCAACAGTCAACCCAGACTGTTGGACGACTTTGCAAATGATCAAAATATAACTTTTTTTTTTTTTTAGCGACAGCAACTATTTTACCTTGAAATTCAGAACAGCTGTGATGGAAAGAGAGCGGTGTCTCTTTCATTCCCTGTCTACACCTGAATCTCTTGCTCTTCTTCTCTTCTGTTTAGTTCAGTCAGTGGGAATTCACAGTTGGAGCTCTGACCAAGTGATTGATAGTCTTTGTTTTCTGTCACGAAAACCACTCTGAGCTCGGAGGCCAACAGAATTAATCACCACTTGTTGTGGCAGGGACTGCGGCTGCTGCTCAGCAAAACTTGTGTGTTGCTCTGAGACTGAAGAGTAGTGCATAGTATGTGGAGGTGAGATAATTTTATATCAAGGGATTCCTACAAATCATAGACTGTTGGAGGACTGGAAGTCTTGATGTTTCAGGGCTTTCTGTTAAATACTCAACAAAAATATAAACGCTCAAACCTGATAACGTCATGACATTTGCTCAGATTCTTGATGCATTTGTTTATGGAATGATTTGTTTTGCTCAAACCCAGTAGTCCAGTGTCACTTGGCCACTCCTATTGACTACAATCTCAGATTGAGTATTTCAACTCACGAGAGTCATGGAGCATGGCATAGTGGTGGTCAATATGAGTGTCTGGTCAATAAAAGGGCACACCAAAATGTGGACTTTTGTCACTTGACAATATGCCACAGATGTCACAAATCACTTCAAGTGGCTCTGCAGGAGGAATGGTACAACATCCCCCAGGCCACGATCAACAACCTGGTGATGTCCAGACATTGCCGGTGTACTGCTTTGCGTGAGGCTAATGGTGGACACACACGTTATTATCGTTTTGCACACAGCAGTCATGCTACAGTACAGTGCTAAACAACCAAACACAGGTTGGTCTGATTTGCTCCAATATACTGTCTGTATTACTGTCAATAAATTAAAAACACAATTACATTTGCATTTGCTATTAAATACGCACAAAAGGAACAAAACTGAGGATGAAATGTTTCACGAATGGATTCAACTGCAATAAATAATCATAAAAAACTAAACTAGATAAAGTGTTTTAGAGACACATTTCAGTGGTCATTATGGACCACTGTATTTCAGAACTTGTGTAAAGCAGTGGGAAGTAAGAGCACGTTTACTAGGCACACCATTGCTGTTGGAAAAGAAATGTCACAAAACCCCACGGATTGAATAACGGCTGGAGCTTCAAATGAAGACAGTGACCTCAAACAAGCTCTTTTTAGTGGTTGTGATTTGGACCTGTACATTATACAGAGAGACATTTGAACCATCCTTGGTACAGAAGTGCTTAAACTCAGTCGTAGAATGTCTGATGGTGCGAACAGCTCAGAGTTCATTTTAACAACATCTCTTCTGGGTTAAGGTCTGTGCTCTGACTACGGGCTTTCCACCGAAAGATGCATCTTTTCTTTTCTTTGAAGCCTTTTGTTCTTTAATAGATTCTTCCACTGAGCTTCAGCTGGCAGACAGCCAACATGATAACTTTGAGATTTCATTTTTCATTCAGCAACGGTGAGCCCAGATACAGCATAGCCCCTAATCACGCTGCTCACTCGGCTGTGGCTCACTGTTTTGATGATGTTTTGTTTGTTGTCGGTGTGCGGTGGCCTTTTTATCCATACAAGCCTCAGTCTAATCATTCCACTAAACATTCTCCCAGTAGTGATGTTGAATGTCAAGGTGCTCATTGGTTAACTTCAGAAGAAGGAGCAGCAGCAGCCTCCTTCTGTCCTGCCATAATTGTCATGCTTCTTGATTTGTTTATCGTATGAACATTGATGTTAACCAGCTGTTACTCTCACCATCTTCTATTTTTTTCACTATAGATTGTGCCTTTGGGGTTGGACTCATGTTGCATTTAATTTAATTCGATTCAATTCAATTGCATTTGTATAGCACCAACATACACGATACACAGAAAGGCAGAAACCTTCACTGTATTATCGAGAGAAGAGAAACACAACAGTCCACACAATGGATAAACACTAGGCATCAGTTGACACTTGAACTACTGGAAATCATATACCTACTAGAGAGACCATCATGGTCATTTTGACCGTTAATAGATTAATGCATACAATTTCAAGATATAATGTATGATCTGGAAACAAATAGATATGTAATGTGAATATAGGTGATAGAAAACATGAGGAAACAAACTGTTAATTCGAACAAGTGTGAAAACCTAAATCAGAGCAGCTTTTGGAATGTCAGATACAACTTCTAAATACATTTTAAAAAATATATAATAATATTCCCTAAGAAGGACTGTTGACTCATCTTTTGAAATAACTGTAGGGTCGATGTCAGACGATCCCAAAGACTTGTTAGTACCTGAAGATGCTTCTTCATCGGACGTAGCCTTATTCAGTCAGATATAGTGTTATAATGGATCATCTGGCTGTTGTGTTTAAAGGAAGAGGAGTTAGCTGGCCATTTAAGCTATCTCAGGACAGGACAGTCCGGTTGTGTCAGCAGTCATAGGAAACTGAAGTAACATTCTGCAAGCATTACAGCCTGTCAATCATACTGGTGTCCACTCACATGTGCCTTACCTTATCATCTATTTCCTCTAAATGGGAGCATAATTTACTAAATGTGCACCGTTGTCTATTGAAGACGTAAAACTAGTGATTGAGATTAACATCTTAGTTTTGGAGTAGAATCTTTTACCGACAGACTTCTGTAAGCAGAGTTTATTTGGTGAGCAGCAGAGCTGACCACTAGTAGAAATTATTATGTTCTTGTTGGAAACCAGAACATTTCATCCATTTTTTATGAATGGTCTATGATCTTGATTCGGGATTTTTATTTTTAAACAATTGTTAACCTTGTGCTAAAAATATCGGTTTTGCTTCGAAAAAAAAATATCATGTAATAGTATTTGGCATTGGTTTGTCTTACTGTGTAGTAAGGCTGTGCCACATTGTTTATGAAAACACCAATATAATAGTTAACATGATAAGAAAATGCCATATTATAATAGAAACAATACAATTGTGTGATGACACAGCGCTTCTCTTACATACAGTCATATACCGTCATGATGTAAAAGTGGTGCACCACTGATGTCCTTTAAAGATGAATACAGGCCAATTAAATTCTTCTTGTGAACTGTACCAATCCACTAAAAAAGAACCACTGTTATTTTGAAATTCTATTTGAAATATCAAAACAAAGGTTTACACAGTGGAATACTAAGCTGCCTTTCTCTAGTTTTAACAACGTCTATGCTTTTGTTTGGCAAGGCACTTGACAGAAGTGGTGATATGACCAGAATGTTATTTTATTTTTGTAAAATATGAATAATTATGTGACACCGAGGTAGTTGGTATTCATACGGCAGTTCCTCAGTCAAGGACAAAGCCACTTGTTGGTTTAAGTCCAGCCAATTAGGCAACGTGAAATAAGTATTTATGCTGCATGTATGTGACATGTGTACTCGACTGCAGCATAAAAGGTTATTTCACCTCATATACAACAGTTACCTGAATAAGACTGTGACTCTTGAACTAATTTAATAAGTGAAGAACCTAATACTGAAAAAAATAAATCAATATTATTACTGTGAGCAATTGAAAACGTATTGTGCAGCTCTCACCATGAATTTGTTGTTCGAAAAAGTGCATAAAACCCTCATTTTAAAGCATTTTTGAAGTGAATACAAATACCTGCAAATACTTTTTTGAGTATGTTGTGATTTGTTTTTTGATTGATTGCCTTTTGTTTAATAATTCAGTGTATTGCTCAGGTCTGGAAAACACTGGCCGTATCCAAGCCATAAACATGTCTCTGTATTAAACAAGAAGCGCTAACAGTGCCCAAACTGCAAAGCACAAAATAAATATAGAAGAGAACAATGGTAACTGCTGCAGACACTGAAGGAAAACGGGAAAGACGACACATCACTCTGTCACTCTTTTTTTTCCTCCAGTGTCAACGAAAAAGCACGTACCTGGAAAAATTGCAGTTGGTCTTATAGAAAACCTCCAGTATAACGATATATATATATCAGCAGCTCAGGTGGGGCGTACATAGTCTGCACCTCGCTCATTGACCTTTAGCAGAGTTGGGATCTGGTGACAGAAGATCCTCAATCCTCCACTTTACCTGCTGTTCTGTCTTTCTAATGATCAGAACCTTGTCTGATTGATGATTGTAATTCTGGTGTTCATGATAAAAAATGAAAGTATTGATTCTTACAAACATGTCAGAATGTAGTTTCCTGTTTCCATTATGTACTAACATCATAGCACATTTAGTTTGTATAGGGATCAATTAAACAATAAGAATGAATCACCTTTAAATTGAAATTAGGCTTCATTAGCATTTTATAGATAATGATACTGATACCACTGCTGCTTATCAATACCAATACTTCACTATCAATATGCTAATTAATACTACTACTTGAGTGTCCGTCATACTACACCACTAGATGACCAAGAACACATTAACAGACAAACAATATTGAAGTCTTGTGTGGCATGATACTGTATCAATTATCAAGTACTATATCGATAGGGAAACATTCTTGACAGTTGTTTTCTGCCAGAGAGTGTGGGCAGTAGTATTGATTATAGCCGTTCTCTGGATGGTGATATACTAGTGTTCAGAATGTAACAACTATGCTAGTGTTCAGTGTATGCACAACTAGGCTAAGCTGTGAAAACAATGCCATATTTCTGATGACGATAAGAAGACACACTGCTGCTGCATCCAGACACGTCCTCTGGAGGCTTCATGACCTATCCACCGGACACTTTGTATTCTGGATACTGAGACCACCCTCTCTAGAGTGACACTGCCCTCTCTAGACTAAGACCACCGTTTCTAGGCTGAGACTACCCTCTCTAGACTGCGACTTCCCTATCTAGACTAACTGAGACCACCCTCTCTAGATGAAGACCATCCTCTCTAGACTGAGACTTCCCAATCTAGACTCAGACTACCCTCTATAGACCTAGACCACCCTCTCGAGACAAATACCAGCCTTTCTAGGCTGAGACTACAATTTCTAAACTAAGATCACTCTCTCTTGACTGAGACCACCCTGTCACTCTCTCTATATATATGCATATATGTCTTTAGATATATGCATATATATAAAGAGTTATTTGCCCAAATTCACATTGCATACTATAATGAGTCGTATAAACCTCCACAGGCATCTTGAAATGAATAAGATCAATTTCAACATTGTAACATTGTTATAACAAATAGCTTTTGGCAAGCATTTTGTCACTGTACCTACATTAGCTTCT
The DNA here is from genome assembly GCF_963457635.1 of Microchirus variegatus. Lineage (NCBI taxonomy): Eukaryota > Metazoa > Chordata > Actinopteri > Pleuronectiformes > Soleidae > Microchirus > Microchirus variegatus. Next base: position 17,020,828 of record NC_139803.1, read on the forward strand.
GCCAAAATTGTTTCTTTTAATTGTTTTTTTCTTTCACAAGCAATTTTCAGGTGATGGATCGTAACAGACTGCGTTACTGGCATATCACACCATTTGAATTTTCTGTCAGCAAGAAACTGACTGCCTCATTACCTGATGCTGCAAAAGTTTAAGTCCTGCAGCACTTTTCGCTGAGGTAACACATTACAAGTCATATTCTCTCAGTTCAAATGAGGTGCTGGTAGCAGAGCGTCTTTAAAATTTAGATGATGAAACTTAAACATTTAAATTGTCTCTTCTTTGTCTTTCAGTTCAGCATTTTGGGAAGTTGACTTTCAGGCAGTAGAGATATGGGAACTTCCTCCATCATGCCTCTATGTTGTATATGACAATAATAATAATATAGTGATTTACACAGAATTTACAATGTGGGTTTAACTTGATGTTAGGATGATGGTGATGGTGTTGGCCGTTTTAATCAGGATGTGAATGATAAGCCTTCTGGTCGAGACGACCAATTTCCTAGTGCATATCATCAATGAAATGATGATGACATCAGACTTGTATTTTTAGCCATGTCCTCATCAACGCTCTGTGGATGACAATGTCAGTGTGTCAACCACTTTCTTCCATGTTGTAATATTCCATTCAGCTTGACTGATTGAAATTTTGCTCTGGCATTTATGGCCTCAACAGTATGAGTTCTACCGACAGTGGTGATCCACTGGCTTTTTCCTTATCCTGTAAAGTATCTCATACTCTACCCAGAAGAAACCACAGAATCTTATAAAGACATTCATGGTCTCCAGGGGATGAATCCTAATGAGTTTCCTCCAGTGCCACGAGGTTCGAGTTTCACTCTGTGCAATAATCTGATATGCACTGTAACTACATACTTGCAAAAACAAATTACACTAATATGGACCTCAGCTCGGCTTTGTGTTTAATGCTAATGTGGAAATGTTAGTATCTTAACGCTTGGCAATAATTCAGGAATATAACTTCCTTTAATAGCAAGGCCAATTTATATGGTATATCCTGTATGGCACAGCATGCTTTGAGTGTTTTTTTTTTAGATGTGTAAGTTTTATTTCCATGTTTAACAAATTTAACACGTATCTGGTGTCTTGAAATTATGCTTTGGGCCGAAAAAACAAACTTTAATTATCTGATGTTTATCGATATAATCCACTCATTAAAAGGAAACTCAATAAACGTTTTTGGCCATATCATCAAGCCCTAACTAACACATTAAACTGAGGCCTTAATCATGGTTAACACTATGTCTACATTATTGGTGTAGTTCTACTGTCACTGTGATGTTAACCGGCTGATAAAAAGCTGCTATCGTGACTGTTAGGGACTTATCTTCCTTCACCAAACCATCAGTGCATTTTGATGACCTTTCCAGCAAACTTAAAACAAGCTGTTTTGAATGGATTATGAGCCTGATACAAATATGAGATTATTTCTAATACACTTGAAGTAATTTAAAAGTCCCATTTTATGCAAAATCAACTTTTTTTTTCATTTTAATCCTTATATTTGGGACTCTGAAGGTCCTATCAGTCGGCAAAGTGTGCAAAAAGAGAGAGTGCAGAAAGACTAACTCATGTTTTTGTGGTCCCCCTCAGTCTAACATCAGAAAGAGATATAGGAGATGAACCACGCGATGTTGACTTACGCACTCATTGGGACATAACAATGCGCTAAATTCCTGGAATTGTTGTCTCATAGAGCTCCGCTTTGTCCCTAAAAAACACGAGTGCTGGAGAGGACAACGGTATCCGAAAACCGAATGTCCGCAACATTTATTTTCTTGGCTCCACAGTGCAGCACAGAGTCCTACACAAACTTCCAGCCTCAGAGGATTTATCTGTCCAGTGGATACTTGTTATATATGACGGCAATGTGCCTGCTAGAGCCTGCAAATGATCACTTTTCCGCCCAGTAGCCTCTGTGACTGATGTAATTTCCTGTCCCTTAAGTTTCGTTTTACTTGAAATAGGGAGAAAGAGTCATGATGAGAAAAATTGGTATCTTGCACTGTTTTATGTTTAGATTTAAATGTCATATATAAACTTATATACTTGTTTAGTTGGTCAGCTCAACAAACCACGAAAAAGTGGATTACAAAAGCTAAACTGCAGAGTAAAAGCAATGACATTTGTCATTTGCCCGCAGTAGCTCTGAGTCTTGTTTGTCGGCATGGAAAGGTAAAGCTGCACTAGATTTGTGGTTTGGCAATGGCCTCCTGGTATTGTGTTGTACTGATGTACAACATTTACAGTGCAGCTTGGGGGGAAAAAAACGCATCTCGTACTGGCAATTGCAGAATAGCACAGCAACGTGCAAAAGATCTTGGCCCATTTTTCTCAACAATTCATGGCTCTGATGGCTGCGAAGCGAAGGCTCTCTTTTGAGTTTGTGCCATTTCTCACTCTCCCTGGATAACTATGAAGCTACTGACTCATTGTATTCTGCGCTTTCTTGGCTCTGAATTTTGATGGATACGATGCATCCCTTTCTGCCCACGGTGAGGATTTTGTGCCAGGACCTACATCTACTACTGTAACTTAGTGAATTTATATTCACTGCTGCACATGATGTGGTGTGTGGTAGACAGAGGGCCAGGACAGTAGCTGCATGCACACTACTGCGATAAAAAAAAAAAATTGCATGAATTCTGCAATGGTATTTTTAAACTCCAAAAATGGTCATGTATAAAAATGTGCCAGCTTTGTTATTATTTTATTCAAAACCTGCCCTTTAACAGAAATAGAGACTGTTGAAAACAGAAACAGAACTGTCAACGTTTAATTTTCAGTTTTTATTTTTATTGTTGAATTTTGTGCCATGCCAGAAATCCTTGTTGATGCTTTTTTTTTTCCAATTAGCAATGTATGAAAATAGCAAAGTGTAGAGGAAACAAACGTGCTTGCTGTTTACACTGACAGTTTTGCAGGATGGATGCAGATTACTTCTGATAATGGGCTAAAACACATTTGCAGATTGTTGTTGTTGTTTGAAAATGCTGTTTTCAACTTACAAGAAAGCTTCAAAAACAGCCCCTTTTTTTAAAGCCAAATATTATTAAATTGATTTACATTTTCTAGTTTTAAGAAAACAAATCAGACAATGGGTTGAACCCATAATGTGCTTGGTTAGAATGCATAACACTAACTACTTTCAAACTTTTATGCGTCCTAAAATGAGGGAAAACAGTCCAAGGCGAGACTTAACTGAAATTTAAGACATCAAATAATTCTGTCTAGTAAGGAATGTTTATATGAAATGAGTCTTCCTTTACATTAATACGATTACTAAGCTTATACCTTATACCTTCCAATTTGCAGACATATCAATCCATGATAGTGAATGTTACATGTGTAATACATCCTTAATGCACACCAATGTTTTGTTGCAATGCAGAGAAATATTTGCTTATTCCCAAGCTACTGTTACATTAGCTATAGAAAGCAATAAACAAGTAGTAAGTGTTAAAATAGGCAGTGGCTGTTTTGTTTTATTTGAACTTTAGACCTTTGTGTTGAGCACTATATTCACACTGAATCTTGTGAGGTGCCAGTAGAGAAAAGAATGAGTTTCTGTTTGCTAGTGCTCAACAAGAAATAGCAGGGAATGTCAAGAGCATGTCTTTATTGTTTTGAAGTCTTTTGTTTTTAAGACCCATCATTACATTCATTATCTATACAGCTTATTTTTTCAGGGTAGTGAAGGAGCTGCAGCCAAGGTGCAGCCTGAACAGGCCTGCCAGTCAATCACAGGGTCAACATACAAGAGGCAAACAACAAAACAACTCTCATACTTAGCAATTTATGGTTCATCTGCCGTCTCACTGAAGCCAAGGTGAAGCCAGAATATCAACAGAAAAGCCTCACTGATTGTATATGCCACACTCCACTCAGAAACAACATGGTTCACTGGAATGATTCTGGGATGTTAGAACCTAGAATCTGGATTTTTGTTGTAGTATTTTTTTCTGCTCTCACCTGTGAAAATATTTGAGTTTTAAAGTTAACTGAAGGTTAGGTTAGGTTCTATAATGTGGGTGCTTCTGAAAAAAACAGTTAAACAAACAAGGTGTCTCAGGCTTCTTCATGAGCTTTGGACTTTGGTTTTGTATCTTCGCCTCGAGACCTTTTAAATGCACCAAAAAAAGCTCTCTCTGAAAAGAAAAGCGCAGTATGAGCACTTTATAAGGACATAAGCTCATTTCACAGCTCCAGGTTACCGGATTAAATTAAAGCCATTTGCCTTGAGAAGCTACAATGTTATTTGAGGGTAATGAGAGTCAATAAAATGTTTCCCTTGTTAATAACTTATTTCTTTTTAACTTTAATATTGCATAAGGCAGATCATCCAGGATCAAATCACCAAAAAAACAAACTGAATAAATGACCTGCAAATCCGTTCCAATAAATATGAAAAACACCCCCCGTGTGTGCGCGCTGCCGTCAACACTCCCCCTAACAGTGCACAAACATCACAGTTGGTATTACTTCATTAACAATCTTAATAATTGTTACTTAATTAACAGGGTTGCAAGTGTAGTGAGTATTCATACCATCTGTTTTAGCACTCATTAGAGTTGGATGGAATCAACACTGACAACAGGAGAAAGCTCTGACAGCTTTTGACATAAATGTAATCATTGTTTAACAGATAGTCAGAAAACCAAACCCGGCCCAACTTAATTTCTAATATTATTCACCAGAAACACAAGTGCACAGATGTTCCTGCTACACACAGATATTTGCAGCTTACAGTGAGTTGCAGTTACTTGGTGTTCCCCATGTCTCACTTCCAAAGCAGTGGGATGTCTCTGCAGAGACAGGTGTCTCCCTCATGTATGCTTACATGTCCAAGATGCTGTTGGTGCTGCGGCTTCCTTTGCCAAAACTACTTGATTTGTACAGGGGTCTCTTGTGCACATATACACACAGGAGTCATATACTGTATGTTAGGAAACATTATAAGCACCCTCTGCTGGAGAAAATTTGAATACTGTAATTTTGAATTTAAAGTGACAGCCTTTAAATTATTGCGTCTCACGTCCGCCTGCTTCCACATGGCTGGACAGCTGGAGTCGTGAGACTAGGTTTTCTCGCAGTACTTCTCGCTCAGAAATACACTGTATATGTTGTAAACACAACAAACAGTATTTCCACCGACTGAAGTAACAGGGTGCTGGGCTTGCAAGGATTCTTTCTGTGATGTATTTAAGTGAAATACGATGTGGTGTCAACACTGAAAAGCATACCTGATGTTATATTTTCCTAATTCCCCTCCCGCGGATCTGCATATCCACTCCGACCATACACAACTGAGCAGAAACCGTCGCGCAGCCATTATATTTTCAACTTTGTCACAATCGATCAACACCACGTTCAAGTAATGTTGAAAACAAGTCAGGCAGTGCATTTGCTGCCTGACTCATGCTTCAGTGTGGATGTCTGTTGTTCACAGGTTCAGCAGCTTCATTTGAATTCAGCTGGTTGAATCGATTCTTGATCAGTGAGGTGCACTCTGAGGAAAAACCTGAGTCTGTGCAGTGCAGTCCAGTTTTCTCTCTTCATGAAGACGTTCAAATGCTGAGGATAAACATTATGCGGGTCAATTTAAGCAACAAATGGTCAATATCATCTATTATACTAGATGAAATTGAGAGTTGTACAATTTACAGTTCTAAACGAATGTATGCAACATCCGTTTCCTGGTCAACTCATTTGGACAGATAATCTGTTCAACTCAGCCTAAAATCAGAACTCCTCCATGATTGTCAGAAGAGCCAGATCTGGCCAATTATCCTCTAATCTAGGGCGGGGCTTACATCAACATAAGCAATGTAGTTAAACCGTGCATCATGATTTGTCATGCATGAGGTATATAATCTGCACTTAGCATCTGTTTTGTTCTATACATGTATTAGACTTTTGTCTCAGGAATTGATTAATTGCTCTGTAGTGAATCTTAATTTGTCCACTCATCAGATCAGCCAATGATTGACTGGCTCTCTAATCACTCAGACGTGCTGACAGAACAGGAATCTAACTTGGCAATCTTCACAGCTCTATAATAATGGATACTTAAAGCTTCGTATTGCATTATGTATAGTTTTGTTTTATTAAAAGCTGTATAGACTTTTATTGAAATCTGAACTGTATTTTCTTTAAATGTCGTATATACAGATTTCAACTTTGGAGCATATCTACCAACCAATCCTTCAACACCAAAGCACGGCCAAAACTACAACCTGCTGGTCCTTTTGACACAGACACGGTGAGCTGCTATGATGAGGCGACATCGACTGAGAAATGTAAGTGACATTTTAGTTCTGCTTTAAATGTAAGGAGATTGAACATCAGGCTTTATTATTGTGAAGAAAAACAAAACAAAATTGTTGAATTTTCTGCCTTTTAGGGCAATTTTGACTAGGGATGTGAATCACAGGGTACCTCATGATACAATATGTGACACATGGTCCACGATACCAATAATATTGCGATACAACAAATGAAATGAACATTTTAAAGGATTTCTCTATTTAGTCACAACATAGAGAACAAAGTGCATAAAGTCTATGTAATAAACGTGGATGGAGCATCTCTTAACGTAGCTTCCAACACCGTTATCCCGCTGTTAGCTCCCTCTTCTTCAGCGATGTAACTTCAGCCCTCATTCATTTGAGCTGCGTCACCATGAGGAGACATGAAGTAGTGACGCCCGGCGAGTGAAACCGGCAGAGACTGTGTACTTTAGAATGTGTTAATTTGTTAATTCAAATATTGATATTAACCAAGCAGTATCAATTATAGTATTGCACGTAAGGACAATAATATTTGACCAAATGAATATTTTGACCCACACCTAATTTTGACGCAGTTGATGCAAAAGCTTCATATTTGCATTGGCATTTTGCTGCAGTTTGTATTAGCACTGAAACAAAACTGCTGTTGTTGGAAGATCATTTTTAACAATATGGTGAACTCTATATTTGAACTGCTTTTCACAGTTTATGGTGATGTGGCGCATAGTCTAGTGTTTTGAGTTTTCCAAATTGTTAAAAAGAATCTTGTTAGACTACTTATTTTCTATGACAGTGCTCTAAATTTCTGTAAATTATTAGCTCTAAACTTAATAGTTTATGGTTACCATCAAGGCAGCTTTTCGGTCCACATTGTTTGTTCCTGCAAAAAAAAAGAAACAAAAAACAATTCTTCTTTTCCAGTTCTCTTACCTCGCTACATTCTTTATTTTAATGAGCATCTGAAGCTGAACGAAGTGTTAGACATTTTATTTGTTTGTTTCCCTCTTATATCACTTATATTAAATCATACAATAATAAAATAAATAACTTCATGGTATCAGAAGGACATGATTTACATCACACCACTGTTATAGGGATAAAAAAAATGTTGCCATTAGAAAATGTGCAGCAGTTGACGTCTACGACTTGGGAACTTGTCTCCTGGTTCCTTAATAACCACTGGTCATACTTAAAGTACATGACAATTTGAATCTCAATGAAACTCTGCAACAAGCTCTTTCTGATGTCTACACTTATCAAGAACTCGATGAAAAATATATTAGGAGAGATAGTGCAAGCTGACTGTTGGCAAAGCTGCTGCCTGTAAATTACCGCATATTTACAATAAAATGTGTGTGGAGTTCAACACTTTCCAGGTGGTGCATAGCTGCTTGAAGTTAACATCAAAGCATATTATAACCAGAGGAGATCTGTCAGTAGCTACATATGTATGACCACTGGGCAAAAAACACAATACACATACCAGTGGGGGTGAACTCCTGGAGAGGATTTGTCTCTATTGAAATGTGTCATCATGTATAAGAATGTGCAGAAAGCCAGTTTCTGCAGACAAGAAATGTGAAAAGTATAGAGGGAGCCTTACTTTTGAGAGGAAAGTGATGCAGTTGTGCCGTTTGTATTGACTCTCTTTTTTTTTTTTACATTTGAGAAATGCACCTTAGCAATTAATACAACTCAAGAAAATGTTAATGTCTCCGTGATTTAAAAATCTTAAAAATGAGCAACTGCTCAAATGGGTTCCTACCTTGGAGCTATGAGTTGCTGAGTCCCAAAGGAACGCTGAGTAAGAGCTCTGTCCTTTCTGCTGTATTTGCCTTGTGGCCAGATGAACTGTTAGACGTCCAGCCAGCGGGACTTCACACTTTATCTCACCCACTGATGACTAGTTGACCAGCGTCAGTTGCCTCCAGCTCAAGACGTGTCATAAAATGTGTGCATTCACCTTTTTTTTTGTTTGGCGGACTTCCCGTGGGATTCACAGGACACTTGTCATCGACTTTTGTTTACAGCCCAACCTAATGACCAAGTTTCGTTCATGTACGTTAAACCCGAGAGGAGATGACCTACTTGCACTTTGTTGCGTCACTCTTTTGCCACTCCCACTTCCAATTTTCCACACTTTTTCACAGAAAAATGTGATTCATTTGGCAGAAAAATATTGTGAGATTTAGGGCAGGGTTTGAATATTAGACCTGTTGCTTTTCTGTATTCTTGTATATTAATTTCTAGGAATGGCTTGATACCAGTTTTTTTTGCATATCTTCTTGAGTATCTACAGATGGGCAGTGTCACTTTTTCCAAAAATCTGTTTTGAATGAATCTTATGCAACAGGCTACTTTTGTTCATTATTTACAACACTTATTACTTTTACAGTTCAGAGTGACTGCTTCAAGAGCTGAGCTCACAACACCCTCTGCTGGACCAGGCTTTAATTACTTCAGACTGTCCGATACACTGCTAGGATGTATATTTTGAACATAAACATTAGTTGTGAATGGAAGAACGAAAGTTTATATTGTAGATTTTAAACCGCAACGCATTTGCGCTGATGTATTGTAACACTATTCTGCTTTCATCAAGAACAAATAACTCAAACTTTTACGTTTGTGCTTAGTGATGATTTCTGGGATATAAGTTTTTTTTTTTTTTTGGGATTGTCCAGTGCTTCTGACCATAAAACTGATACTGGATATTGTATCTGCTCATTCCTAGAATTCACCCTGTGTACACAAAGTCAGTTCAGCTGACCATGCCCATGTAAACAGCTCAGGGTTACCAAAAACTCAACTTTTTATAATGTTTGATTTTCATCTGGCATGTGGAAATATCAGGTTTCCACTGTCAGATTAGTATCTTAGTGATAGCTCAGCCATGACATCCTACCACACTGTGCAGTCAGTTTCTCCTTGACAGTGTGGAAGCAGCCAGCATAAACAACTTGCATTGTCTTGCCTCTCAGTGTTGTGCTGTCCTCTCTTTCCACAACTCGCCTCTGCTTCCATCACAGTTACTTGTGTGGCTCAGTTATAAGTCAAGTCAAATTTGTTGACAGTGTGCCACACTCTCACTCCTGGATTGAAATATAACGCATTACACTGCGAGGTAGTTAAATAATAACTGCAGTTTTCTTAAATGATGCAACAACTCATTGGTTATTAGAGCTCTACTTTAACTACAGTTCAACAGTCAGTGCATGTCAAATCTGTGATGCTGAGGAACAGCTGCCTCTGTGATGGAGTGAACTTGATGAATATTGCAGCATGTTTTTGTCATAAGTGACTATTGGAACATAATTGTTTGCTTTTCAAGCATCAATAGGCAGGGTCACTGACATAAGGTGATTTGTTGAGTTGCATCCACAGGTTATTTTAAAAAAGTCATGTTTTGGGATCACAGCTGTCCTGAGCTCCTCTCATCATTTTTTCATATGACCCGAGGCAAGTTCTTCATCTCTATACACTCTGCCCATCTGTTTTATTTTTTTTTGGAAATGTTATCAATTTACAAATTGCAGAGTGAGCTAATAGAAGAAAAAATCAACCAAAGGCAAAGGTCCAACCTGCCCTTTGCCTTGCCTTCAAACCAGCGTTAGTTCTTCTGGGTGCACTTTGGGGGGAACTAACCATAGATCTAACCCTAACCCTGTAGATTTAGGTTGGCTTCAATCCTTCAATGTCTTCACATAATCCAAGACACACTCTATATGGTATTGAGATCAGCACTCTGTGTGGGCTAAACCATCACTTCCAGGACTCCTTGTTCTTCTCTACCCTGGTGACAGTTCTTAATGACATTGGCTGTGTGTTTGGGGTTGTTATCCTTCTGCAGAATAAATCAGATGCCTCCCTGATGCTACTGCATGATGGATAAGTATCTGCTTGTATTTCTGAGCATCGACGACATCATTATTCCTGACCAAATCCTCAACTCTATTTGTGGAACTGCTGCCCCAAACTTGCAAGGAACCTCCATTAAACTTCACTGTGGCCTGCAGACAGTCATTATTGTACTGCTCTCCAGCCATTTGGTAGACAAAGTGCCTTCTGCTATACAGGCCATCAGGCCAGAGCACCAACTTTGTCTGGACCCCAGTTCTTATGTTTTTGTTCATAGTTGAGTCTTTTGGCCTTGTTTCCACATCGGAGGTTTGGCTTTTTGGCTGCAATTCTTCCACTTAGACCACCTCTGGCGAGACTTTGGTTTATGACCTGACCGTTGTAACTGTCTTCCACAGCCTCACCTTGGTAGCAGAGTCTGGCTGTTTCTCATCCAGTTCCAAGCCTCACAGCTACACAGCTGTTTCTGTTTCAGTTAATGACTATGTTTCAACCTACATATGGAAATGATGATCATTAGCACCTGTCTGGTATAATTGCTTAATTATATACCTGAGTTGCATTTCTCCAAAATCCTGACTTTTTGCAGGTGTACCGAAAAGAATTGATGCTGTTTGGAGGCCAGTGGTCACACCAAATATTGAATTGAATTAGATTTTTCTACTGTTAACTCACCTTGTATGTTGTAAATTGATAAAAAAAAATAAAAATAAAATAGAGACTGTCTGAAAGACAGGAGGTGGAGATGGAGGTGGCAGAGCGGAAGAGTGCTGCATTTTTTGTTGAGAGTGACCATGGACAGGATTACAAATGAGCATATTCAAGGGACAGCTCAGAATGAAAGGTTTAGAGATAAAGTAAAGACAGTGAAGTTTGAGATGGTTTGGTCACGTGCAAAGGTGCAATATTGAGTATACTGGACCGAAGCTGTTGAAGATGGAGCTGCCAGGCAGGAGGAAAAGAGGAAGGCCACAGATAAGGTTCATGGATGCTGTGAAGGAGCACATGAGGACAGCTGGTATATCAGATGAGGACACAAGGGAGAGGACAAGATGGAAGCAAATGATCCACTGTGGTGCCCCCTAAACGGAGAAGCTATTTTTTTTGCAGCATAGACAGTTGTGGCTGGTGCTAGAGTTATAATAATTGCACTAAAAGGACCTGTATGCAGAGTAGACGCAGTGGAACAGCCAATAAGATCATCAGCTCTGTCCGAACTGCCTCGTGAATGGTCATATCTTACTGTGACATGACTGATTAAGTTGTGAGGTGAGCAGGGATGGGAATTGATTAGACTTACCATTCCGATTCCATTTTCGATTCTGTATAATACTTTGTTTTACATCTTATCTTTGAACAAAAGATACAAGTTTAGAAGTAACATGACCAGTGGTTGGTTAAAATGTCTCTGTTTGGGACTTTGTACTTACACTCTAAGAAATAAAAGTGCTAAGTAGAACCATATAACATGCAACTTTGACATTCTCTGAGTTAGCCTACAATTGAACACATTCACCTACTGAAAATCCGGGGCATCTACTGTGGCAAATGGGTGCAGGACTTTTATCACAAACTTAGTCACTGCTCTGTTATAGTACTGCCAGCCTCTGAGCCAATCAGTCTCTCGTCATGGTCATCTAAATGTAATGAATGAGAAGGGATTCACTTAACGTTAACAGTTAGTAATAGCAGGTTTTACAATAAGGCAAATGGCGCGAATATGATAGGCAGTGTTAGTTTGTTAGGTACCTGCAGTATTAACAGGAGAGGACGTGCTAACGTTGTTGCCGCCGCTGCTGGGTCAAGATTCACTCCATGGGATCAAAAACGCGACATTCATTCAACGTTTTTGCATGCTGTGTGTCCAAATGCTTTTGCATATTGGTAGTGTTTCCTCCTTTTGATGAAATAGCCCCTTTGCAAGTATTGCAATTTGCCCTGTTGTCGTCCTTTCTCGTAAAAATGTAACCAAACTTTCGAGCACACAACTGATCCTACCAAAAAGCAATTGTGTTTTATTTTTTCACCTAATTCATGAACCCAAGTTGGCAAAGAGCAGTAGTAAAAGTCACCTCAGTGGCAGGTTGCCTGCTATTCTTGCTCAGTGTATGAAGGTGTTGGCTTTTGAATTTTTTTTGTCTGAAAAAAACCCACCACATTTTGTTAAAATTTAATGTCAGCATTAACCCTTTGGCATTTTCATTCATTTATCAATTTCTACCACTTTTTCCTCCACATGAGGGTAACGGGGGCCCTGGTGCCAATCCCAGCTGACAGGGTTTTAGATTTAGAGTGTTAAATCTGCCTATCACAAAATCTGCATGTTGTTGGACTATGGGAGGAAACCGGTGAACCTGGAGAAAACCCACACTTTTTGGCATTTTACGTAATTGAATTATTATGTCATAATTAGCATTAGTTTTAATGGGATATTTCTCTTCCAGTGAGCCCTATCAACATGTTCAACTGCAGAAAATTATCGGTTGCTTTATCTCAAAGTTCAACCACGTTACTTGAAAAATGAGAACAGAAAACCTAATGTGCATGAGGCTTTATAACATCTCTGTTTGATGGGACTTTAAAATGGATTGTTTAAAAGGCTTGTCCTTTATAAACTTCAGTTTGCCCTTCAGGAGGCCAGGCCGTGAAAGAGATCGAATAGTCTTTCCACATACCCTGCATTGTTTAAGTTGCTTGATATGTTGTCTGATATAACCTTGTTGAATTACTGTTTTTTTATGCTCGATGTATTATTGTCCAATATATGTTGTTGTCTTTCAATTATATTACAATGCAATAAGCTGCTAATTGTTTAATTTGTATTGACAGGTAATAGTTAACTGCTAATGTGAGTGTTTTCGGAGAACTGTAGACCAGAGAAATGACTTTCACTATTAGGGCAGGTATCTAAGCTAATTTGTTCCCCGTCACATATTTTATTGAAAGGACGCTCATGGGAACCTCTTATCAGATGGAAGCTTTCCAACAGCTTTGCAGACTAAAAGGCTTGGAAAAGTCAACCATTTACCTCGGCCCAGAGGTTCGGGGATGGGTCTTTGTTTGTGAGAGCTCAAAGGCTTAGAAAGGCCAAATGCTTATCATAGACCAAAAGACCTTTAAGGCTTTGAGGCCACCTGCTCGCTAAATAAAATCTGTTTTGTGACTCTGCAGCTGGTGATTAATGTTGCTGTGAGCTGACGAGACAGGCATCCACTCACTCTATTCTGTGGTCCACTCTATTCCCTGGACTTTGTACCTTTTATAAGCTTGTTTGGTTTCCCCCTGATTGTGTGTCACCATATTTTCACTTTAAAGTCACTTAAATACAAGCGTTGTACTTTTGATGCATCCCGTTTCATATGCTCTCGAAATATATGCCATATGTTTTACATAGCTCAGCCTTTTAATCCTTCTGTACCTGAGCAAATCACAAGCTTTCATAAATAATCTGACATGAGCTTATTACATCTCCTTAAAGACCCATCGCATATCTGCACGTACACACACCCCAAAACTAGCTCCCACCCCCCCTTGATTTCAAGGTTGCTTGCTGGCATGTGTGGTATTTTCTTTGATCAAAGAGATATCCAGGCTGCCCTCCAACCTGGTTGTCATGGGAACAGGTGTCACATGACCTAAAGTGAGACAAACTTTGGATGTGAGAGGATTGGCTCTCTGGAGGGCGTCAGTCCCCCCCTCTCAATTCATCTGACATGGTTACCTAGGAAACAGGGCTGTGAGACAGGAAGCTGAGAAGAAATGTAAGCTCTTGTTTGTTTGGATAACAGTGAAGGAGCTGCCTGGACTCCAGGGTACCTAGCATATCATCGATATGCTATTAAGCATCAAGTAGAATGCCTCTGTCTGTCAGCTTCTCAGCTAATCTAGCAATCTTTCCATGTTATTATATCAGTGTATTCATCAGGAGACGGCACATAAACAAATCTTAGGATCATGGCAGTGAATGGGAAGTGGTTGGAGTGTTCCTTGCGATCAAAGACGGCTAAATAATAATTAATTTAACATCAAACAGCAAATTTAATGGGTTATTAAGAGAGGGTGTTTGATGCTCCCTGCAGCCCGACATGACTGATGCTCGCGTTTGATTCTGATGGCACTGGGAATAAGTGTGATAGTCTCTCGATGACAGTGAGAGCCCAAATCCTGATGGGGGTGATATTCAGTTTGCCTTTGAGGTGTTTTACAGGTTCCACTAACTGTCAGTCATCTCAGCTCTAGTCACTGTCGGGGTCCATGTGTTGTTCATTTCATGCAGGTGTCGCACCGATGCTTGTGGGTACGAATTTAACAAGCAGACTGGTTTACTGTGGTATCTAAAATAACATCTGTGGTGCAAATTTGTTGTTGTTTTTATTTCTTCGATTTGCTTAAATGACGTTGTTTTAAAGCAGCCACTTAACCTTATACTGAAACGAGCTTGAAACATGGAGGCATCGAGGAAAATATGGCGACCAACAATAAGAATATGATATATAATATAAAGGGGTCTCACACGCAAATGACCTGGGGGCCAATGAGCAAAACATCTTGCACCTTCGCTGATTTATCACGCTACAACAGGCTCATCAGCAGCAGCTGCGCTGTCTGGAGCAGGGAGGTGGTGGTGAAGAGGCTGTCCTCAGTGTGGGTGAGACATTTTCACACGGTTCACCGCAGAACATGGTGTTATACTGATACGATGAGCTGTCCATTCACCAATACGCGAGCACATATTTATTTTGCATTAGCATGCTACTACTTTGCGGCTAACTTGGCGAACCTGTTTCCAAAGGTAAGCGAGCTAAGCTACGATTAGCATTCACGTAGGGCTAACATAATACATACACTGTGCAACCTCATTAGGCACAACGCAAATGTTTTCGTACTTCCTACAGGCACTGCACTAGTTTAAAAAGAGACCCAAATAATTATATTTGATCTAGATTGCAAGCTTTAGTTATATCGCACTTTTCAAAAATATGCAACAAAGTGTTTGACCAACAATTAAAAGTTCATGATCAGCAAGGATAAAACAACGTTAAAATAATAAAATGCTATTGTAAAATAATGTAACAATCAATAGAATCAATCAAAAAGTAAGTCCACCAAAAGTGACTCTACAGCAGAAACAAACACACAATACTACACAAGGGAATTTTTGATTTTAGCCACTTAACAAAAACTCTGTGTGACAAAACAGTGGCACAACAACATGTGTGTACCATGTTGTAAAACTCCTCTTCTCTGGCATGTTTTGAATGAGAGTAAGCATCAGTGTCTCATGGTAGTTCTTACCCTTAATGATACCGACTATGTGTCAGTGTCTATTACACTCACAAAAGTAAACTGAATCATCCCTTCTACAGCCTGTTTGATGACACTGTTAATGCTGCAACAGGCCTGCCCTCTTACCAGTGGAAGTTAGATCCTACCCTTTATTTTGTAGTAGGATCCTGGTGACAACTCTTATTTATTTTACCGTCTTTTCATAAAGCAACCTGGAGTGTTTCCAACTGTAAATTGTGAAAAGAAAGAGCCAATATTGTATCATACAAATGTGTTGCCGTGTGCAAGCACACGCTCAATAATCAGTGACCCAGTTATTTTAATTGCTTACCCACAAACACAAAGAGGACAAAAAAAAGATAAATAGCTCATTGTTGTTCCTGCACCATGCAACTTATGCCATAAATAAGGAGGGTCTCCCCATTAAGTAGCATGCGATCAAGGCATTCTCTCACACAAAATCATGAAAGAGAATACATAAACAGCTTAATATCCAGAACTTTGTTCTTGGTTAAAAGAAAAGAGCAGAATCTGAAGGTAAATTCAAACAGTCTGACCTAATAACAGAAGAATGAAAGAAAGCTGTCCAGGATTTTTCAGGTACACTGTCATACATTTAAATGAAATGTGTTGCTGTCTCAACAAACAGCATTTTCCATTGCAGTTGTATGCTCATTATCGCTCTGAAATTAATTTTCTGCATTACATGCAAATAAAGTGGTGGTGGAATATTACTGAGAGACAGCTTTGTGAAACTGTGCAGACCCTGCTCTAGCAGCTACGGTATATGTGCTGGATCACTCCAGTTGCCTCACTCTATACATTTACGTCATTGAGCAGACTAAAAGAAGACTTTTTAAATAAGTGTTCATGCTTTTCAGACTGGAAATTTCACAAGAAGCCAGAACACACAAGAAGAAAACGGGGGAAAAACACACATTCCAGACCCAGTAGATGTTGGACTGACGAGGAGCCTCAATTTATGCTCTGTCAGCATAAATAATTCAATATTTTGAAGTTTATAGATGGTAGAAAGTCAGTGAAAGGCACTGGACATGGTGATAATTAGGGATGAGCTGATATGATACCGTATCGGTCAGAATCACTTGATCGGATATCTGTTAAATCTGATACAATCCAAAATCCTACATATCACATGCTTCTCCATGAACAGACTGTCAACGTGTAAACAATAATCAGTAACAGCTGAGACATGTTTTTTGTATATATCTCTTGGTCTGTTTGGTCTTTATGACCAAAGCTGCTGTACAAACTGTACAATTTTACCATTCACTCAGAAGATCATACAGGGCATGTATGTGCAGCACATTTTGTATTACACATCTGTCATTCTCATTCACATGCTGCCGGCACATCTGTCAGGAGCAACATGGGGTTAATTGTCTTACACAAGGACACGTCAGCATGTAGACTAACGGAGCCTCTTTGAAATGGCTTAAAATGGCTTCCCCAAATATTAGTGAAATGCTTCATAGTTTAAAAGGTCAAAAATGATTGTAGCGGACTGATATTGGTATTGATTCTCGAGGTTGTGATATTGATAGTGCGGGTCCTTTAACCCTGGTAACGATGTTAATGTTCCACGAAGACTGACTGTAAAAAGACGTAAACATGGCGTCACGTGTGTCTTCTTCTGGTCAGTTGTCATGGAAACATGCCGTTAACGTTGTTTTGGTGTTGATGTAATGGGTCAACTGGGAAACACCTAATGCTTAGAAGTTTAAAGGGAGCATGTCTGTACCTAGCAGCAGAAACAGACATTTAAATGATTTCCATTGACTAAAGTTAAGCATACCGACTCTCAACAAAGAAAATGGCACTAAAGTCCAGGCACTGTCTACTGCATTAGCTCCTTTAGGGCCGTTAGCGCGCCTACAGTCGAACTGGAGCAGTGCCACAAATAACCAGCATACTGTATTTAAAGTTTAACGTTACTTTAGAGACTAATTTTATCAATCGGGAGTCGCGCAAACATCTTCGTTAAAAGCTAAACATACCGACTCTCGGTTTGTGGCGACAACATAAACAGGTTGTTAAAGAAACAGTATTGCCTATAGCAGCAGCTATCCATGCGTTTGTGCTGCTTTCTGCGCTACAGTTTGTAATCAGCTCACTCAGTTTAGCTTTTGGACAGAGGCATTGCAATATTGCTTCAATGGCTCTACCCTCCATCTTCAATCAGGCAGGCAGTGATTTAAGGTTTGACCTGGAGCCTCTACTATTGTGCTGCACTTCAGCTTTCAGACCTTTTTGCTCAAAGTCACTAGACTTTGAAATGGTTGCTGTATAATTTTAGACTAATGGATGAGGGAAATCGATTATTTATTTTTTTCCATTTAAAGGTCTACAATTCTCCTATGTTCCCGCTTATAAAAAAATAAAGTTATAACTAAAATGTGACAGAATCATGTGGATCAAATTCAGTCGAAAAGAAGTTAGACTGAGCATGAAAGAGAATTGGGTTGTAGCTGATATGTTATCCTCCTTTTTTCTAAGGGCAAGAGAGGCAACAATAGGCCAAATGCCATTGAATATTTCATCTATTCTTTCATATTTTTTGTCAGAAGGTAAGAATTGTGTTTTTCTTGCAGTGGCAACTCAGTGGCTGCCATCATAAGAGCTGAAGGAGACAATTTGATCATTCTTCAACTCTAATATTCATAACTATACATGTATTAATTAGTTATTAGTCAGGTCTGTTTTAGTCATTATTCAGGTCTGTTTTAGTCATTATTCAGGTCTGTTTTAGTCATTATTCAGGACTGTTTTAGTCACCATTCAAGACTGTTTTAGCCATTAGTCAGGTCTGTTTTAGTCATTATTCAGGTCTGTTTTAGTCATTTTTCAGCTCTGTTTTAGTCATTATTCAGGCTTTTTTTTTGTCGTTATTCACAATTGTTTTAGTCATTATTCAGGTCTGTTTTAGCTATTATTCAGGTCTGTTTTAGTCATTATTCAGGACTGTTTTAGTCACCATTCAAGTCTGCTTTAGTCATTAGTCAGGTCTGTTTTAGTCACCATTCAAGTCTGTTTTAGCCATTAGTCAGGTCTGTTTTAGTCATTATTCAGGTCTGTTTTAGTCATTTTTCAGCTCTGTTTTAGTCATTATTCAGGCTTTTTTTTGTCGTTATTCACAATTGTTTTAGTCATTATTCAGGTCTGTTTTAGTCACCATTCAAGTCTGTTTTAGCCATTAGTCATGTCTGTTTTAGTCATTAGTCAGGTCTGTTTTAGTCATTATTCAGGTCTGTTTTAGTAATTTTTCAGCTCTGTTTTAGTCATTATTCAGGCTTTTTTTTAGTCGTTATTCACAATTGTTTTAGTCATTATTCAGGTCTGTTTTAGCTATTATTCAGGTCTGTTTTAGTCATTATTCAGGCTTGTTTAAGTCATTATTCGGGTCTGTTTTAGTCATTATTCAAGTCTGTTTTAGCCATTAGTCAGGTCTGTTTTAATCATTCAGGCTTTGTTTAGTCGTTATTCACATCTGATTTAGTCATTATTCAGGGCATCTTGCCATGTATGCTGATATCCGATAATACATTTTAAAGCAAACATTGGCCGCTAACAATAGTGTGCCAATAACATATTGCCTCCCTAGTAAATTTCTATAACAAGGTGGTTTGGACTGCGTAAATGGTCTGAATTCATATAGAGCTTTTCTTGTCTTGATGACATCTCAAAGCTGCTCTACACTACAGTTTTGCCATTCACACACACACATTCATACAGTGCATCTATGTGCAGCACATATACATGTACCAGCAAAGTTGTTATATCCAAGGACACATCGGCATGAAGACGAGAGAAGCCGGGAATCCAGCCCACAACCCTCCAGTTGACAAACGACTCACTCCTACCTCTGAGCTAGTGTCGCCCCCTCACATAATGTGCCGTTTGTTTCTCTTCACAGCATGATGTGATGTTAATGTCTTATCCTAATGAAGTTACCGTCTCCTTTTTCCTTGACCTCATGATAAATTCCGGCAAGGACAAAGACTAGACGATAGGGACAGCAGATAGGATACAGTATTAGACTACAGCCCTCGTGGCCCTGCCATCTTAGGTGTGCTTAAAAACATGTTAGGCACAGCACCCCCCGCGACCCTCCTGTGGATGATAAAGCAGTGGATAATGGATGGATGGATGGAAGGATAAAATATGTTGAATACATGTTCACTTACGCCAGCCTGTCAGAGAAAGAGCTACATTTAAAAATGCATTAAAATTTTCCTTTTTAGGGAAAAACTACATGAGATGTTGTGTTAATACGCAACTATTTTAAGTATAAATAAAACAGATGGTGTAATCTTGTATGTCCTTCCTCATTTTTTGGTCTTTGACTAGATAATTCAGTCTGTCGAATTAACCAAAAGTGCAAAGATAACAGAAATCAGCGTTTCCAAACTTTATCGGACATAATTGACATTTGCAACCTTTATCGCGCTCCCTCCAGGCCTTGCATGAGTGAGTCGGCATCTGGATTGTGGCCTGTGACATTTAGACAACAGTTGAGTGATTTTTTTCAGTAGCCACTAAAGCACTCGCGGTCTCTATAAATCTCGTCTAGCTCTTTTTTTTTTTAAATTTTTTGTTCCTTTTTTTTTAATTTGGACTCATTATCAAGAATAAAGATTCAAAATGACTCATTAAAATATCTGGGAATAATTCATATTCAAAAGCCAGTGATGGCCATGCCAAAAAACTGTAACCTTTAAAACCCCACTGTGTGTGAATCCCTTTGTGTTTAAAAAAAAGAAAAAAAAATGCTGATCAGGTGATCACGATAATTGATGAACAACGATGGCCTGCTTGGACAATTTGGCAAACAGCTGTTTGTTGGTGTATAGATTTAATGGGCGGTTGTGCTGCCAGCTGCAAAGACTATTACAGCAATACTTTTTTTTTATTTACCACCTGCGACAGCACGGCTAGAGTTGTTTCATTCATGTATGTGTGTGGGCACGTGTATGTGCATGGGTATTTTTTTTATACGTTTATGGCATAATGTGATCCTGATGACGCCTCCTGTAGGAGCTAATAACATGGTATTTTGGAGGCAGGTGTTTAGGTCCTGTAGTTTCACTTATTTTCTTGGGCAAATATTGTCACAAATGACACAATTTACAGGTGTGTAGTTCATGCTGGGTGCCGTGTAAACCATGGGGCAGTGAGGACTCATATAATAAGGCAGTTTTTGCTGCAGTCATGGGTAAAATATTTTTTTTTTTTTTTTTTTTTTTTTTTTTTTTTTTTTTTTTTTTTTTTTTTAAACCTGTCCTGTCCAGTACCTTGGGCATGCACTATGGTTGACTGCATGTCTGTTGGTGTTGAACAGATTTTGCTGTTTGCAGGGCGAGTGATTACAGCGCTGTAATGCCCGTCCTGCTATTTATGTTTTTATTTATTAGGTTGTGTGGGAGGACCGGGCCAGACAGGGGGGGTGGGGGTGAGGGTGGGTAGACAGACAAGGGAGGTGTGAGAGAGATGGGGAGAAAGAGGGAGAGATAAGAGAGGGGGAGGGAGGGAGGGAGGGAGGGAGGGAGAGAGGGAGGGAAAGAGAGACACTAGATAGAAATTAGTAGCATAACACACTAAGGCAGTAATGACAACATTACAACATTAATAACACTGATATGCATTTGTATTACAGTACCATTAGAATTTGTTAACAACCACATATAGATAAGGTGATCTTGTCTATAACGGTTGTATCAGTTTATATTGGTTTTATCATGAACCAGAGTTTGTCTGTGTGTGTATCTGTATGTCTGTGTATTCGCGCATCCATATATATGTATGTGCGGAGGTTGTCACTTGGTGTGGTCGGGAATCGGTGGTGAAACCGTGTCGCCGCCCCCCGGCCCCCCGGAAGGAGACCGGCGGTAACCCAGGCACACGGGGCGTCCACCAGCCCCCCGGGCCCGGAGATACCCGCCACCGCCCGACCCAGGGCCAGCCGCGAGTCCACCCCGCACAGGACCAGGGCAGGGCGCCGCAGATCCGGCGCCCCCCACGCGCAGAGCACGCCCCGAGGGGGCAGGAGACGACGGCACCACAAGCACAGACCAGCCCACCACACGCCGAGGCAGGTCCTGAGGCCCCAGGTCCCCACACCCGGGACCCACCCAGGCCCCCAGGGCAGCCCAGCCCATCACCAGGGACAGTAGAGCCTCCCCCAGAACGCCCCCCCAGGAGGCAGGCCGGAGCCCGCCACAGCTATCCCCGACGCCTACCCCGGAGCCAACCACATGACTTCCCCCCCAGAGGGGAGCCGGCAGAGGCTCATGTAGGGATCCCAGCCGGGGGCCCCCAAGGAACAGGAGGCAGCAGGGTCCCAGATCCGCCCCGGGCAAGCCCCCTCACGCAGGTATGGGTCAGAGGCCGTGAGACCTGTCACAGCGGACCCCACGCCCACCCGGCACAGGGACCCACCGTCCACCCAGGGCAGGGCGCCCAAAGTCAGCCCCCGCCGAGCGACCAGCCCGCCGCCCACCATCACCCTTCCCAGGAGTCATGGAGAGCCACGGCCAGGTCCCCCGGGGCTCCCCCCGACAGACCGACAGCCGACCCAACTACCCGCCGCAGCCGCCAGCGCCCCGGAGCCCCACAACCGCCCCCCAGCCCAAACCACCGACCCCAGCCCAGCCGGGAGGCGGGCGGGACACAGGTACCCGGGAGGCCCCCCCCACCCATCCCCCACCCCCCCCCACCAGGATGTGGTGTGGTGTGTATGTATGTGTGCTGTGGGATGTGTGTATGGCGGATGTTGGTATCTAGTATGCATTAAAAATGTGGGGGGGAGGATGAGGTGACAACACCCCGCTGCTTGCTGACAGCGGGGTAGTCGATATGCCCCACCCCACCCCCAGGCCCTAGTGTCTAATATGCCATAAAATATTGGGGGAGAGCGGAGACCCCTGGAGGGGAAGATGGGGGATAGGCCCACTACTTGGTGGGCCCGCCCCCCAACCCCCCCAATGGTCTTCCTGTATCTCCCCCAATACCCTAGTTGTGTGTGTGAGAGTGATATACCAGATCTGGTGGGGGAGTACGGAGGGCAGGCAAGGTTGGCCACCCGGGCCGGCTGCTAGCTTCCTGACTAGCAGACCGTGTATCCCCGCCCACCCAGCCCCCCAGCCCAGCAGAGGCCAGTACGCTCAGACCGGGCGACGCCGCAGCTCTCCACAGGCACCACCGGTGCGGCAGGGCCAGGTCCGCCCCCGCTCCCCCGGGGGGGGAAGCCAACAGTGAGCGCCGCACCCCGGACGCCGGCAGGACCCGTAGCCAGGTCAGCACGGCATCCGCCATGACAGTCCAGGCCCCCGCCATGGGTAAAATATTAACACGGTGCCTGTTACAATCTCTATTTTTATTTTTTTTTCACTTGTGCAAATCCGCATAATTGGCGTAAATTAACCTCACATCACCTGCATGGTTTGTTGAGTTTCATGAGTTCCTGAATAGTGATGATAATGAATATAAATCACAACAAATTTGCACTTGTTTCTACAGCATCAGTGGCTCATTCAAGGTTTTTTGAAGAGTGTCTGTGTGAGAGATGTGCATGGTGGAGGCAGCAGCAGAAAAGCTTCCCATTTATTGAAATGGAGCTGTGTCAAGTGTCGCTGAACTGCATTGTTTGCCCTTCGCTTCAATTTGATCATGTTTTGTACGGAGAAAAGTTGAGAACTTTTCAACTTTGCAAGCTTCAGCAAATCAAGTCACATTGTACAAATATTATGTCATCACTAGCCAATCATATCACCTTTAGGGGTCGCCACAGCGGATCACCTGCCTCTATCTTGTCCTCTTCTGTTACACCAACTGTCCTCATGTCTGTCCTTCACAACATACATGAACCTTCTCTGTGGTCTTCCTCTTTTCCTCCTGTTCACCAGATCCAGCATCAACATCCTTTGTCCAATATAATCACTATCTCTGACCAACCCATCTCTACCTTCACTCTCTTATTTCATCTCCAATCTGTTCAACCTGAGCAGTCCCTAGAATATATGCTCATTTCTAATCACTAGTCACTCCCAACAAAAATCTCAGCATCACCAGCTCTGCCACCTCTAGCTGTAGTGCCTTCTGTCTTTTAAGCCTTGTTTATACTCGCGGCCGTACATGTACAGAGGTGTTTATACTTTGCGCGTTCAGTGCGTTGTTCATGCAGTATTCGCCGCAACGACAGGGGGCGTACACACAAAATATTCAACTTGTGCTGCTGGATTAACGTACACTTTCGAGCAACAGTAGTAAACAACAGCTTTCCACATATCGCTTACATTGGTCTCAAAATGACTGTCCGTCTCTCGGTGTTTCAGGTATTGGGACAAACATCCGAGCTCCACCAGAATCACTGGGAGGGCTTTCCCACCTGGGTCACCACTCTTTCTATGGGCTCATCTTTTGCCCTTCACAAAGTGATCCCTCTTCTTTTTTCTTTTTTTTTCATATCCTACGGCAAAAACCATTCTCTTTTTGTTATGTGTTTCCATGAATGTATAGCCATTTGACTCTCTGTTTTCTCGGACAGAAGAGCCATACAAATGTGTGTACAAGCGGACCTGCTCAGCTAGTTGCGCCGCGCCACTTTTTGGAGCTCATGTGCCTGGCGCGACACAGGATATGACGTATTTTTAGCGGCACGCTACAGCAAGCATAAAACCACACTATGGCGAGTATAAACACAGCTTTAGATAGTGCCTTTCACTTTTGCTGCTCTCCTTTCGTCACACACATACTTCTCTACCTCTACTGTCCTCTGTCCATTGCTTTTGGTCGACCCAAGGTATTTAAACTCATCCACTTTGGCCAACTCTAAATCCTTGCATCCGTCCCACTGTCACACACGGGTGTCTTGCTCTTGCTAACTCGTATCTCTCTTCTCTCCAGTGTATTCCTCCTTCGCTCCAAACTCTCTTCCACCTTTGCCCCACTCTCACTATCAAGTTTAATGTTCAATTCAGACACTACACAGCCCAAACAAAGCTCCCGAACAAGGTTGTCTTCCCTATATCCAATGTTTTTGTTGGTCAAAGTGCACCCCAACACTGCATCACCGTCACATTAGCAACATTAGCAACTCTCTCTATCTCGACAGACACTGCTCTGCCAGCCTCCAGTAGCCACCTCCAGCCCCAAGTGTCCGATTCCTAAATCAATAAGCATGTACAAGTGACTCCAGTGTGACTGTGTATTGTGTGCCTCCAGCTTGCTCCCTGTGTCATCATTGGCTCTCATTAAAAACAAGGTTACAGATTTTTAGCCACTTAACAAAACGATCACCCCATACAATCTATGTCGGCTTATAGATCAGTTTTTTTGAAGTGCATTTAAATGAGGTGTTGACATGCTTTCAAGACTTTGCTGAAGGCACTCCCAAAGATAACATGGCTAACATCAGGGACAGAGTGGGAAAAAAAAGCAAAAGTTTTTAACCACTTAGCGCAGGGGCCTCAAACCCCTGGCCCACGGACCATTTGTGGCCCTGCCCCACCCCATACCACCCAAATTCTATTTAATGTTTTTTTTAATGTGTATGTATTTTATTTTTATTTTTTCATGCCCTTTTAAATGTCCCATATTATATCCTATTTCTCCAAGTTAAACTAGTTCCCTGAATTCCAGGAATTTAGCGTCTTGTGACTTCCCAAGGAGTTTTATCTCCTGTACTTAGACTGAGGAGGACCACAAAAACATGAGTGAATCATCTTTTTTCACACTTAGCTGACTGATAGGACCTCCAGAGTCCCAAATATAAGGATTTAAATGAATAAAAGGTGGATTTTGCATAATATGGGACCTGATGGCAAATGTGTAGACCTACATGCAGAAGCTCCAGCCATGTTTAAGCACAGAGAGAGAGGATAAAAACTGGTTGTTTGGGTGGGAGTAAAAAAAAGATGTCTCTTTCAAAACCAAAAAGAAATGTTGATGAGGAATGTGAGGAGCACAGGAGATTTCACAGGACTTGAATAAAGGAGATTTGAAGAAAAATGGACATTGCAATATTTCTTTGCTGAGGGAAAAAGTTGCAGCACTAAAGGAATATAACCTCAAGCGCCATTATTCGACTAAACACAGAACAACGTGCGAAATATGAAGGAGCCGAGAGGAAGAAAAGCTACATAGAGCACTAGTGTATCAGCAGAGGTTTTTCCACTAAGTCCAGAAGGCTGAAGCAGGCTACATATGGTGAGTGAGTTAATTGCCAAGGAAGGAAAGCCATTCACTCAGGGCGAGTTTCTGAAGGATTGCATGTTCAAAGTCACTGATATTTTGTTTCTGGAAAAGCGGAGGCTTGTTCAACAACATCCCTCTGTCGGCAAACACTGTGGAAGAGCGGATAAGCAAGTTATCAAGTTATATTTATGATCAGTTATGTGATAAAGCGAACAATTTCACCGCATACTCTTGACGAAAAGCACAGGCAAAACCCGACACTGCACAGCTTGCTATTTTCATCAGGGGGATTAATGGCCAATTTGAGGTGAGTTGCTGAGTTTATGTCCGATGCACTGCCGCACCACAACCATTGAAATATTTCAGCAACTGTGTGATGCACTGGAGCATGCTGCATTGCCAACAGTAAGACTGGTAAGCATCACCACTGATGGAGCGCCATCTATGATTGGGAAAATAAACGGACTGGTAGTGCTGGTCCAAAGAAAGTTAGAGAAGGAAAATACACTGCAGCATACACCAGCAGGCACTGTTATGTCTGTTGTCCTGGAATGCATCAGTAACATCAGGTCCAGGAGGTTACAGCACCGTCAGTTCCGAGTCTTTTTGGAGGAAAAAAGGCTTGACATGGTGATGTACTGTACTTTACCGAGGTCTGTTGGCTCAGCAGGGGGAATGTGCTGAAAGTATTTTTTGGAGTTAAGAGATAAAGAGGTTCATGGAAGATGGCAGAGTGCATGTCCCTGAATTAGATGATAGAGAATGGATTATGGACCTTGAATTCCTAGTGGACATAACACAGGAGCTGAACATCCTCAACCTGAAGCTCCAGGGCCCTGGTCTGCTCGTCACAGCAGCTTATGAAACTGTGAAAGCCTTTTCAACTAAACTTTGAAAAACACCGCTTTCTGCAAAATCTTAGTCATTTCACAGCATGCAGATCTCTTGTCGAGGAGGTCACACAATTCAGTGCCCCTGCTATTGAAAACCTACTAGGGGAATTTGACCATCATTTTGCTGACTTCACATTCAAACTGTTTGCAGACCTCTTCTCAGCTGATGTGGACATGGTCCCAAGTGCATTGCAAATGGAACTCATTGACTTGCAGTGTCCAAGGAAAAACAGACCTGGACAGTTTCTGAGAGCATTGAATCCATCCTTCCCAGAGCTGTCCAAAGTGTTCAGTCGGGTCATGTGCCTTTTTGGAAACACATATCAGTGTGAGGAATTTTTCTCTACGATGGACTATTATAAATGCAAGTACAGGTCCAGGCTTAGTGATGCCCATCTTGAAGCTGTGCTCAGTGTTTCAACTGTTACCTCAATCAGGGCAAATGTGGCTAAGTTGTGTGTCAAGAAGTGCTGCCAGGTGCTGGAAAACGTGTTCAGGGATTGCAATTTTGGAGTTCTATCTAGTTTGAGTTTTTCATAAAAAGGATATATAAAAACATATGCAGTGGTTTATTCAGTGTGCAGTCTCAGTATATTCTTTTGAGATACAAGTAAAGGAAAAAAAATATCTGCACTGACTGCCAAAAGTGTTAACTATTAATGTTATTCATCAGAATAAAATTTGCAACTTCAGAAATGTTGCGCTTCCTTTGAAGTATTTGAACGAAAAAATGGCCCTCCTATGAGATGATGACGCCATCAGTGGCCCTGTGTCAATCTGAGTTTGAGACTCATGACTTAGAGGGTCATGCATAAAATCTGTAAGTTCACTTAAGTCTGTGAAATATTGAGAATTTTGAGAATCTTTGAGAATTTTCTGGCTGGTAAACCTCTTACTCTCCTGCACCAAAGTCCAATCCAGACAACAGGAGTTGCTGATCTATCGCTGCCTCCAACAGGAAGTTCAATTATCGGTTCCTTGTGATTTCTGCGTTTGAAATCCTTCCTTCCATCTTGCATGAGCGACAGAAACTTACTAAGCACGGCAGCAGTAGACCATTAGCTTGTGCCACAAATGTGATACAAATGCAGATTTTCACAATGGACTGTGGTGCGATAATTAGCTTTTTTTAAGTGGCTTAAATCACTTTTTTTCTTCGTGTCCTTGCTTGTATTCATGCTTTCAGGGAGAGTGAGCCATCTACTGGAGGGAAACCCCCCCCCAAAAAACACATTTACAGCATTTTATTACCTTTTACACTGAATCCCAATCTCACCTATAGGGCAAAACAATACATATATTGACTATAATTATGTATGTGCTGACATGTATACGCTGAAGCCATATAATCAGTTTCACCAGTACATGGCATAATAATAATAATCCCATCATTAAGTGCATGCTAATTATAACTGCAGGCTTTTCATTGATCTCTGCAAACAGGGTGATCCTCTTTCAGCTGCAGAATAACAGCTAAACCTTCGACCTGGGTTTGAATCAATAACCTCCAGGATCCCCCCCCCCCTTCATCATGAATGGACACCACCATTGCACATCCATTAGGCGTAGTAGTCGTGCAATTCTATCATCGTTTTCTCCCTCAGAAACTCGGATAAGTAAAGCCCCAGTATTTGATTTGTGATGAGCTGATTGTTCTTAATATTAATTACGTTCAGAAATCAAGAAAATGTCAGTGCACCTATGAATAATTCATGTTTGTTTTTGAACCAACCTTGTAAAACTGGCATTCACTAAATAATGTATGACTGTGTGTCTTTGATAATAGGGTTTGCATTAGGAGTAATATGCTTTCCTTCATTCCACAGGGCAGATTCTTGCCTGGGCGAGTTATTGTGCAGAAATTGATTTCCCTAAAACCCTGTGTGCCAGAAGGCATTAGTCAGCATTGTCTGGGAGCCAATGCTGTACATAAGAAAGTGCCCAATGTGTTGCCACTGGAAGGTGCGGGATATTTTCTAATCACATTTATGCAGCCTTGGTAAATCTGATTAGCCCCGTAATGAAGAGAAGTTGCTGGACAAAGAGATCAATAAGATTTAAAGTATACAACCATTCACAATGATGAGGAATCTGCGTTCTGAATTAGAATCAGGACCTCTGCTGAACGGGGGTTTTTAACATCCAAATGAGATTTCCTCGTACTAAGTGGCACCAACACAACCCTTTAACAATTAGTATTTAAGATATCCTCATGCTCACTGAGGCTTGAAGATGGAGAATGATGCACATATAATTCACTAGAGCGTGTGTAATTTCAGTGAGAGCTGAAAAGAATTGCTTTAACGAGTGTTCAGACAAAGCAGGGAATTAATATGATGTGCATGCATTCAAAGTTGTACTCTCAATGGAAAAATAAAACTGTCCTCTGCTAGAGGGAATAATTGTGTGAAAACACGGAGGTTAATGCACGAGCATTGCTGCTAATCAGCACTGGTGTAATGATGTAGAAATATATTTTCATCGCTGCTAAAAGGATGGAACAAAATGAATCAAACCAAAGTTGGATATTACATCTTTTTTTCACAGTTTGTATGTCTCTGTGTGTGTGTGGGTGTGAAACATTCAGCAACATTGTTTTAACCACTTCAGTGCGAACAGAGTTTGACGTCGTGATATTTTTAGATGCTTGCGATAAAAAACAAAAACGTGACAAAGTGCTGATCGGGCACAGAGGCAAGATGGAGCGAAGAAGAGCCTGACGGAAACAGATTTCTGTCAAAACTCGGCTTCATAATATGTCACGCTCAAATTCGCAATTACAAACGCGATGACATAGAACGGGTTCGTTTTCCCCATTTATTATTTCAAAGCTGAGATTAATCACATGGGGGGGAATAATGACTAAACCTAATCACAGACTTCTGCTTCTTGCTCAGCAATAATTACAGTCAGACTGCTTGGCCAGCTATATGATTTATGACAGAACATGATGGATATTAATGGATTTTGTAATTGGGCGCATATGTTTATGAAAACGGCTGCCTGGCTCTGACAGTGGGAAACAATGTCAGGTGAAGCAGGACTTGTCCTGAGGACGGCCAAATGAGGACAACACAGAGACTGTTGTTGTTTTACCTCTAATCCGTCTGGTTTAACAGATCAAGTCAACATGTCTGTCAGTGTAAGTGGGTTTTGTGGGTTTATACTAGACCTGTAGTTCTAGAGGCTCTTCAGCCCCTTAAAAACATCTTTCCATTGTGTTTTCTCTTTGAAAGTGAAGACCGTATTTTAGAAATCAGGTTGGTAAATACGTGTTTGAATATTTCATCAACTAAAATGTGTGTCATAGTTTATGTCTACCTCGAATCTACACTTTTGTCAAAGTGGGCCGATACACGGCTTGATTTTTTACCTTTAACAGTTAACAGCAATGGAATGTCAACAGTTTTAATTCAGTTGCTCCAGATTAATTTCATTTTGGTGGAAATGGGCCAGAAATGGCTCATTTGATACTAAAGGTTGCAGACACTGAGTGACAGGTCGCATTACAAGTAATCTGCAAACTGGTACGATACAAAAGTCGAAAGTATGTCACTTAAGAAAAACAAAAGGCTGACCTGATAACATCTGCTGCCTTCAGACAATCTTTTCTGACCGTAAATTGAAGTTTTTATACCACTTACTCTTCTCCACCAAAGTCCATAAAGAAAATACATCAATCCATTGTCTACCCCTTCAAATCAAATCAAATAAAATAAAATGTATTTATATGGCCCACAATTTAAAAAAAACACAGTTTGTGTCACAGGGCTTTCACAGGGTTGGTAACATCCTCTGTCCTTAGACCCTCGACCAGGGTAAGTAAAAACTACCAAGGAAAAATACCCTTATAACGGGGAAAAAGAAAGAGGTAGAAACCTTAGGGAGAACCACAGGTGAGGGATCCACTCCCTGGACAGACCGACGTGCAGAAGATGTTACCCAAATCATACAATACACAATTACAAAAAAGTAAAAAGTCTTTACTGGGTTTGTCGCAGCCTGTAGCGAAGGCTGTTGGTGGTTAGAGACTTGGGGATGATGGAGTCCTCGTTTCTGTCCTGGCCTTATCCTGTTTGCTGGTGGCAGCAGAAAGTAGTAGTAGCTTCTAAACTGAATCACGGGGTGGGGGTGGGGGGGGGTTGTGGACTTGTGCCTATCTAAGCTGACATAGGGTGATAAGCGGGGTACTCCCTGAACAGTTTGATCATCTTTGTAGTTTTGCTGAAAACTTCACCCTCCATATGAGGCTCAGGGGACTGCTGGTGCAAATCCCAGCTGACATAGGGCAAAAGACAGCGACACACCAGTCCATCACAGGGCAAACGCATAAGCTTTGTCTCAATCTGGATCCCCCAAAGTGTGGATTTGTCATCCGTATAATCTGTGGCCCGCCACATAATATCAAAATGTGTCGACGATGGGCTTTCCCACTTGTCACATGACGTTGTTTTCGTCGTTTTCAAAGGATACATCGCTGTACCGTTCAAAGCCGACAATATCCCAGAAGCCTTTGTGAGCCACCGGCAGAACTTCTTTTTTTCTGCCTCTCTGTCGGCTGCACACTTGGGAGAATCCATCCTTTTGAATGAGACAAACAACCATTAACCTCTGGAGAACTCACAGAAAACCCAAACACACAAGGGGAGAACATGCAAACTGCATGCAGAAAGGTCCATGTTCTGACCACGTCGTGAACCCGGGTCTTTTTACTGCAAGGCAACAGTGCTAACCACTACTACTTTTCTTTTTGATTTGCAGGGGATAACACCTCTATACATATCAATGCAACTCAAAGTGCTATACTGGATAAAAACAAGGAATTGAGAAAGTGAGGAATTGTTAACATAGATCACACAGTCACAAGGGAAAACACTGAAGACTAAATAAAAAACAAATGAATAACTAGAATACAGCAGTAATAAAAAAAAGATAGATATATAAATAAAATAAATATTTATAGTAATATTATTTCCTATGAACAATACCGATACTGACAGTGGGATTTCTCATCTTTACTGAAACAGACACTTGGGCCCCGTCCCAATACCTCCCCTAACCCTACATTTTTGCACATTCTCGTGTAGGAGGGAGCAAGGGGGAGTGCAATTTTGCCCTTATAATCAACCCTCAAAATGTAGTGAGCTCTGATACAGGCTTACAACGAAGTTGAAGATGAAATTACCCATGATGCTTTGCGAATTCAGCAAGCCGGCTGATCTTTTTTCAACAAAGATGGCGGCCACATCTGCAGAGGAACAATTTTGTTGTAATGTATGTTCGCAAATAAGCATGTTAAAATGTTGAAATGTGTTGGAATATGTTGGTTGGATATACATCCAAAGGACCGTTGAGCTTTGAACACTAATGTCAGAAAATAACTGACAATTTATGAAAGCAGCTAGCTAACTAGCTAGCTAGCGGCTATTTGCAGAGTTGGCAAATAGCCGCTAGCTAGCTCTGCTACATCTGGGTAGTTTTGTCAGTGTTTTGGATGTGTGTACTGGCGTTCACTTGAACACGAATACCCTGGACTTGTTAGATTTCAATCACATTCATGATATATCTTTACGAGGACAGAGAAACTTCAAGTGAAGCTCAGATGGTCTACGGTTAAGCGAAAGTTAACGTTAACGTTCTCGTTAAATACTCTAATGACTGCTGCTCTGTTGGATAGCAAGGGTAGAATTGTCAATATGTGACGTTGGTTAGCACATTTGTTACGTTCACAAAGCCAACTTGCATATAGTGGTGTCCCAATTCCATAGGGAAGCAACGAGGGGAATGTATGGTTAAGGGGGCTCAAAACCAAGTGGAAATTTTAAGGGGGAGAAATGGGACAGGGCCTTGTATTCACCTTTACCAACACTTAGACAAGTATTTCTCATTGATACCGAAACTTACACAGGTATTTCTTATATCAAAACCAATATGACAACACTGGCATTTTATGAACAATACCAACATTGGTATTTCTCATATTATTTACTGATACTGGCACTGGTGATTCTCATTGATACTGATATTGACTGCTGATACCAAAACTGAAATAAAGAGAATAGACAGGTAATATGGAGACTGTAAACAATTTTCATTGAATAAGATTAGTTAAATAAAAAGTTGCTGATGCAGTAAAGTTGACAAGAATAAATTTAGAAAATCAAATCAAAACTTCTGATAAATAAAAGTTTAATCTGACAAATGTAATGCAGCAATATCTTTTATCTCATTATCTCAGTGAGTGCTTTACAAAGTGACACAAACTTCAGTTTTGAGTTGGACAAAGCCGGAGTCAGCACTAACTACTACCCCATATTACACTTCAAAACACCTGAGCGACCACATTCATTTGACACCTCTCCAGTTTAAATTGCAGTCCTGGTTCATTCAGACATCCGCAAATAAATAAATAACAACAAAAAAACATATTAAAAATTATATTTCACTTGCCTGTCAAAATAAATGATACATGAGGAGAAAACAAAATATGCCCTATGATCTAATTCGTGTCCAACTTGTTTTGCCCCTGTTACTTTGCTTCACCACTCATGTTATTATTCTGAGAATTTTCCAACAAACACATGAAGGCGGCATAATGTTATGCATCTCCAGAGACAAAATAGAGTTGACAACAAAGACTGACTGACTGACTGGATAAACACACAGCATGCTATTGATGCTGCTGCAGAGTGAACCATGTGTATAGCACATAGCTTATAACTGTTGCCTTAGAATGCAACACAATCTCAGCCTCGGATGAGGGAAATCTGGTCTCGTACCTGCAATAAAAAGAGCAGTAACTAAATAATTAGCAAACCATGTTTCAAAATAAACAAACTGAATGTTTTCTAATCTTTGAACTCAAATCAAGTGTTTTTAAATTCCCGAAATGCACTGATGTTAAGTTCATATTTCTTTAACCTGTGAAAACAAATAGTACTGTATCTGTTAACAACAATCAAAGGGAGAGGAAATAATACTGACTGGAGATGGGCATTGCTACAATTTAATACCAACATTAGTATTTTTTTTTATTATTAACAATTGTGTGGTCTAAACAGCTGTTTCTTTTGGCTTTCTTGCATTTTTTTTTACTGAGCACATAACAATAACCCTTTTGCATCTTGTATAGATCAATAGTTGTATTGTTTGTCCAGACACTTAATTGCACTGACCAAGAGGAACCAATATCACATCATTTCTATACCCAAGTGTATGTGACGTCACAAGGTGTTGCTTTTCAAGATGATTGAATCGAAGAAATTATGGGGTCGTCCAAATGAAAAATGTCAAGACGATGAGAAATAATGATTTTTATTCAAACTATTTTTGCCCTTCAAACTTTGCTTCCGTCAAAAAGCAGCAAAACTGTTTCCAGCTGTGCTAACATAATTGTACAAGGGTTTTCAGGCATTTGCAGCTAGAATAGTCTTTTACTAGATTAACAATGTATATAGTGTATTTCTGATTAATTTAATGTTATATTCATTGAAAAAAAAAGTGTTTTTTTTTTCCTTTGAACAGTAGTGTATGGGGGGAAAACAAATACAACGAGGTTTGGGATACGTTTAGGCCTTCAAAAAAGCACATTCTTCGTGTGAAGAATAATAATAATAATAACTCTTTCAATTACAATAGGGTTCTTGCACAGTCGTGCTCGAACCCTAATAAAAGATTAACATTAAGTGAGGTAAGTGGAAAACATCAAGTGGCTAGTGACAATATTTGAGGATGGACATATGCACTCTGGAAAAGTTATTTAATAAAAATAATCTAACACAAAGGTTCCATTCCCTTTTCCAGCATGTACGCCTCATACACAACCATCACCATCTTTTTTTTTTTTGACATTTTATAAATAACATTTAATTATATGAGGTAGAACAGAGCCCAGCTGTAAGCCGAGGGTAATTAAAATGAGAGGGCCAGCTGTTTGACTCTGCTATTTACTTAACATATCCCTTTGGCAGTAAACGCTTCCTGCCAACTTGTTGGATCTTCTTCTCCCCATGTAGCGAATTCAGACATAGTTTTTTTTCTGTTTGGATTAGGCATGTATGGAATGAATCACAGCAGCACATTTCTGACAGTACTGGCCAAAAAAACAGCACTGTTGCTAAAGTTGTTTATCAACAGCCACAAAAAGTGATTGAATTAGGGCAACGGTAGCTCACTGGTAAATAGAGTTGTGAATGATGAGTGAACCCCTTACCATTTAGTTTGAAATTATCTCTGTGCGTCCTCTTCTCGTCACAGTGAGGCTGCATGTTGTTTGTTAGCGTGTATGAATCTCAAGCCAGAAATGAGCCAATACAAATCTGTCCATTGACACATTTTCACATAGATTTGTTTTCTGTTTGTAATTTACATAATCCATCCCCTATAAGCGTTTCCATATGGATTGATCGAGATGCCACTGCAGCACTGATGTGTATTGTACACACTGAAGGTATGGGGGGAGGGGAAAAAGCAAAACATGTATCTAAATTTATTCGTGAAAGTCTGACATAACACCTTTATGTGTAAACACAGCACGTCCTTCCTGGTTCTCCTATGAGGACAAGCCGAAGAACCTTATATGGTTCTACTTAGCACTTTTATTTCTAAGAGTGTAGCCAGCTTTTTTGGCAAAAAAAGATAATAGGCTTGTCTTTTTAAAATATTTTAATATAGGACTATATTTTAAGGTTATTTTATATATATATTTTGACATGCATTTTGATATATGAACAAATTAATGAAAGCTATATGTCTACCTACATACACTAACACACTTTCAAAATGCACTTTGTGTTAAACGAGATCAATGGTTTAATGCATTTACAGTTTTGACAATAAAGAATGCATTTAATAAAAGCACATCTTACCTAGTTTTATTTATTAAATTATTTAATTCCTTTGATGCATATTTCAGACTTTATCGATCCTTATAGCCACATACATATAGAGAAAAATGATGAGGAAATAAGGCTATTGAAAACATCATTCTTTCACATGTAACTGTCCACATTAAAAACTAAATCATGCCCAAACATGGGAATCTTAAAGGCACAGACCAAAATGAAATCTATAGTAACCAATATGTAAGAGACTCTGTTCAATATTCCTCCAAGATTGAATCAGACTGAGAGCAGCATGCTGTTGTTTACCAACTCCTTTGCTTGAAACTTTGGTATTTGATTTAGCTCCATCACCATATCGCCGAGCTTGCAGAAAAGGCTTATTTGTGAGATCCATATTCCTCCATACATCCATGAATGCTCACTTTAAATTTCTTTTAATATTTTACGCTTTTACTCAGCTTGCTACTATTTTCACATATTACACATAACTGTGGAATATGTGTGCACATGAATGAGTAAACATCTTACTGAATAATATATTTATCAACCTGTGCAGATAGTTCCGATTTTTCAAAGACATTTTAAAGGATGTCATTCATTGATTTTTTTAAAATAATCTTTTGTGAATGTGAGGAGCATTTACTCCCGTTTTACTGAACTCTGTACGATTTCTTAAAAGACTCGGCCCAGTTTGAGAGCATTTTAATCAGTTTTATTTTTTAAAAAAACAGCAAGAACTCGGATGAAAAAAATAGAAAAGAAAAAAAATACATGTCACTGTGGAATGGAACTGTGTGAACTCACACCAACAAATGAAGTGTGAATGAAGCAGGAGGCAGCTTTCAGTGTCAATACTTTTCCTATTTTTGTACATGTACTGCTTTTAAAACCATCAACCTGTACTGGTTGAGGCTTGAATTTTAGAAATTGTATTTAATTAATGAATTTGTATTAATGTAAATGTCATATTTTACATTCTGGTCTTTCAGCTCTCCCAAATTGTTGTGATGCAGATGTTTTGATTGATTGATTTATGTAATATTACCTTTAATCTCCAGGTCAATCTATGTTATTCTTGCTTTTTTCTTAATTTAACAGTACACGAGGGTCACCCCTGTTTGTATGCATGCATGTACTGTATATTCCTGGACACCATGTGATCCATTCTAAAACAAAAAAAGGCCAAGCAGACAGGATGAGCGTGTCAGAGCTGGGATGAGATGCTTCCCTGTGCCTCACATTTTGCCCAAGGCAGATTAGATACTCTCCCTTTACTTGTGCCACACTCTTCACAGAGTGCCAGGGTTTTGTTTTCTCATCTTGTTTCTTGTTCACCTACTGGGGATTTGGGGAATTTCCCATACGTTCTACAGTATATTTTCACAGGTGCCCTCTGGCACACTGATGCACTGCGAGGGTGTGTCATCTGTCACAATTTAGGGAGAACAAATGTCTCTTTTTCCACTGTTTCTCAGCTATACTGTAGCTTCGCTGCTTATAATCATAGGTCAGATGTTTTTCAGACATCATTCATTGATCGCCAAACTCAAAAATCTGTTTACAAAATGTGAATGTGAGCAGTATTTTCTCTCATGAGAGACTCACATTTTACGACACTCTTTCACAGCACTTCTTTGACGGGCACAGCTGGTGCTATAGCTGTACAGATTTGTTGTGTGTGTGTTTTTTTGAGCATCTGAGTCAGTTTTCTGAAATAAATGGGGGAAATTTAAATAAAACACAAGCAGGGAGTCGTATGGTGAAAAAAATGCAAAGCACATCTGCATCAAATGGTGATAGATGGTTGAAGATGACCTTTTCTGTCATTATAGGTTAAGGTGAGGTATTATTCTGCTGTAAAATGAATGATTCTCTTATGCAGACAACAGCTTGAGGACTTGATTCCTGTAGTCTAATACGACTGTATAAAATCCTGTAACTGTTTTCAGCAGCTCAATGATGAATATATTTGAAAAGAATCAGTGACTTCTGCTTCTTTGTTTTTTAAGTATACGTTTAATTTTAAATCAGATTTTTCCCGCTCATTGCCTTTTTTAATAAACATTCTGACAAACTGGTTTTATAGCGTTTATGTGAGAACCATCTTGTGGTCATCAAACACAGTAGATTATCTTTAATTCAGAGACAAAATAACTTTAATTGTGTCGGATAATTGCATTGGAGTGGTTCACATGTGCTCAGCTACAGATAACGTGCAGTATATAGCATAATTGCATGTCCACAACACAGATGGACATGCAGAGTTTTACATATTCATTTGCATATAAATATACATTTTACACCAGATGGGTGACTTTTTCTTTTTTTCTTCCCTTCTTTCTGTACCAGCTTGTAATACTTAGCAACAATTTCAGATTAATATTGTGGGCTGCTGTTGCAGGACAACAGTTAATGGAAATTATTTGATTCTTAAAAAAAAAAAATAGTAATAATAATTATGATTTTTAATTATTAAATACTTTTGAACAAAAATAATGAAATATGAGTTTTATCAAATCGGGCACCACCCTGAAAACGGGGCAAGACAATCAATCTATGCCTTTAAAATCAGTCTATACAATCACTCTAATTGACTGTAATATCAAAAGATGTCCCAATTAACCAGTATTGAAGGAATTAATTAGCCACTGGCTCTCTCAACTGCCGTTTGTCACAGTATTCATGCACAAAAAGACACAGAGCGTTCCTTTAAGTGAATAAAAAGTAACAATTTATTCATTCAAATGACACAATATGAATTAAGCGACTTGAATCAATGAGGTTGAATAACACAACGTTAAATGAGTGATCTAGATGAATGAAATTTGAATCACTTAAAGCGGACATATTATGCTAAATCAACCTTTTAATCATTTAAATATGGGACTTATATTTGGGACCTATGAGTAGGCAAAGTGTGAAAAAATATGACATTCATATTTTTGTGGTCCTCCTCAGTCTAAGTACAGGAGATAAAACATGTGAAGTTGACTTCCGCATTCATTGGGACGTTAAAATGCGCTAAATTCCTGGAATTGTTGTCTCTCGGAGCCCTGCTTTGTCCGTAAAACACACGAGAGTGCTGGCGAGGGCAACAGTATCCAGGGGGCATTCTTGGCTCCACAGTGCAGCACAGAGTCCTACACAAACTTCCAGCCTCAGAGGATTTATCTGTCCAGTGGATACATGTTATATATGACAATGTGCCTGCTAGAGCCTGCAAATGACCCCTTTTCCAAATGCTAACTGCTGTTAGCTCCCAGTAGCCTCTGTGACTGATGTCATTTCCTGTCCCTTAAAGGTACAATGTGTAGTATTTATGGGTTTATATAACCCAAAATCCACTTTTTTATACATATTATGTGCTCCTGCATTGTCTAGTCGCTGTATAATAGTTTTTGTTTCGTAGTGTTTCAAAAAGTCATGTAAAATAACATGACCGCGAACCGCGGTTGCATAGCCACTGTTAGCAGCGAGACGCCATGTTTCTACCGGAGCCTGTAAGGACAAACGCGAGAGAACAAAACAAGCGTCTCTTTACTTGTAGCGGAAGTCCCGCCTCCTCTTTCTCCGATTCGTCTGCTACGGCCGCGGTAGCTCGCCCTCTCCCTCGCCTCACGAACCTCATCTGCTGACACGGAGAAAGACAACAAGGACGACATTTGACCAGCTGTGGATACCGTAGCGCTCAGGGAAGGGAGGGGGTGAGCAGAGCAGCAGGTCTTTGTTGTAAATTTCAGCCTCTCCTCTAGATGGCACTATAAACTACTTATTTCCCCTTTAAGTTTAATTTGACTTTTTTTTAAGGTGGACCTCAAGAGATACTACTAAACCGAGCGTTCTGAACAGGGTTGTTTTGGCAGGGTGATTTAACTGCTGTGGTGCTTCATCCTTATGGTATTTTGACCAAAGCATGTCACAGACATGTTTATTAGGACACCATGGAACTAGGTTAACTTGGAAAAAAAGGATATAATGTGTCCCCTTTAATGTGACTCACTACAGCTAAAAATGTATTATACATTATATTATTTTTGAATAGATAAACCATTTTCATTCCCAACAGATATACTGAAATAATTATTCACAAATTGATTTTTAAACAAACAAACAAACAAAAAACATCTCAATTCAAACCCTGGAAAATAAATCTGAAAATGTATTATGTTTTGTATTTTTTTTTTTAAAAAGTCTCTAGTGACTCAAATGTGGTTACTGGAGAATGCTTGTGAGATGTGTTGTAAAATCAGTCACGTGAAGCGAGTCAGTGCAGAATGAGATCATAGATCATATATCATGTCAAATTCACACAGAGCCAGGAGACAATAGCAAGTGGCCACAGCTTCATTTTACCAAAATAGACGCCGACAGTGTATCCAGAGGTTTAAACTGCACATGTGGAAATATGCTTGGATATTCATTGGATATTGGATGTTCATTTTGTGTCCATGTAAATTATGGAATTGTAAATTCAATCAAAACGATGATGACTTTTCGCACATGTAAACATAACTACTGTCACCTTCAATGGAATCATGTAAGTCCAAAGTCTGGCCCGTGGGCCAATCATGCCTGTAGGTTTGGTTTTGTAATGTATTTTTTATGTCCAGGGATGGACTGGGATATAAAATCGGCAGTGGTGATGTGTCATCCCCATTAGCTTGGCAGATAGATGGTTGCGCTATGAAACCAGAGTCCAGTGTTTGCAAGCTTTGACAGACAGACGCATGCATTCACCTCCTCCTACGTGATAAAACAGTGCCATTGTACGTTACTTGTACTGCTAAAAAAAAGATCTGACGAGACCATTGGCCCCCAGGAATATGCAGTTGAAATGTGAATTGTACTCAACCATTGATGGATTCATCAGCAGACATGTCCCAGTGTTTCAAATAATGCTGATTTATTTATTAATGTAAACTATCTATCAAGCAAGTTGTGTCTGTGTGTCTGTCTGTGACAGGCATATTTCGCTGACCGTTAGTCAGATCGCCTTAAGACTTTGGATATGGGTTGAGCATGGCTCAATGGTGTGCATCCTTGATTTTCAAATTTTTTGGAGGAATTTTAGTTTTCGCTGCTTTATCATGCTGCACTTTCACTGATTTATCACTCCACACCAGGCAGGCAGCGGCTCATCAGCAGCAGCTGCGCTGTCTGGAGCAAGGACCTGGGAGTGAAGAGGCTGTCCTCACGGTGGGCGAGACTTTTTCACACGGTTCACCGCAGAACATGGTATTATACTGAAACGATGAGGTGACCAATTCGCGAGCACATATTTATTTTGCATTAGCATGCTACTACTTTGCGGCTAACTTTGCCAACCTGTTTCTAAAGGTAAGCTAGCGAGACTACAATTAGAATTAGTGTAGAGCTAACATAATACAAACACTGTGTGTTGCGGTGGCTGACAGTCACAAAACAGCTAGCTACGCTAATGCTAATCGAAAATTTAAAGATTTGCGTTGTGCCTAATGAGGTTGCACAGTGTTTGTATTATGTTAGCCTTTACGTTCATGATCATAATAACTGAAAAATCTCCCACTCCCAGCTCCCACTATAGGAATACATACTTCCTGCACTGCACTAGTTCTATATAAGTAGAAATTTGTGTAATCATTTCAATTTGGCTGAATGCTTAACAACACAATTGTTCTCCTGCTTTAAAGGGACTTTAAAACCTCAGAAAAGACTCAAACATTATTGTGCCCTAATTCAAAGTGAAGGGAAGAACACAAGTCAACTGTTAAAGGAGTCAACCATGAACAATATGCAGACATCTGGTCTAAACAAATATAGTTGTTTCCCCTGCAGTCTTCTTTGTCACCTGCCTCATTTCAAATTAATATTTTGTGAGAACACATTGCAAATGCCAAGAACATTTACTGGTTTTTAATTTTTAAAATCTGACCCTGTTCTGTGCCAAGAACGTTCTTGGCAGTTTCCCACAAACAGAAGGGATTATGGTCTTTTATTTTTTGCTGATGCTTACTATACTTAATGGCTTCACTTGAACATGGATAATTAAACAGATTTTTCATTGTTTGCACAGACACAGTCAAGGTTAAAGTTCTTGCATGAGGAAAAAAACCTTAGCTACAGGCTGTCTCCCATACCTTATTGTTATTTTATTTCCCTGTGTGAACAAATAGAAAAAAAAACCAAACATAAATGAATAAATGGTGAGTGCACCAATCCGGTCCCACAAAGTTTACTATGTCAGACTCTGTCTCGAGTGCTTTTCTTACCCTTTCCCATATTTCACTGCCATAGATTATTTATGGTATATACTGTATATATATATACATATATAGCTTCATGAATTTTGTATATATATAT
Organism: Microchirus variegatus; assembly: GCF_963457635.1. NCBI lineage: Eukaryota > Metazoa > Chordata > Actinopteri > Pleuronectiformes > Soleidae > Microchirus > Microchirus variegatus. The sequence continues at coordinate 17,062,569 of NC_139803.1, forward strand.
ATATACGTATATATGTGTATATATGTATATATATATATACACATGTATATATGTTTATATGTGTATATATATATATATATATATATACATCTAAATGTTTATGTATATATGTGTGTGTATAAATGTGTATATATATATATATATATATATATATATACATATATATATACATACATATATATATATATACATATAAATGTTTATGTATATATGTGTGTGTATATATAAATTATGTATAAACAAAATTAATGTAGCTTCGTGGTTTGAAAAGCGAAGCCTTAAAATAAGAATTAAAAAAATATAAATTTCAATGTCAAAGTCTGTGGTAAAATGAGTTGCTAATTTCAACTTGAATTATTGAGTCATTTTTGAGTTTCTTTTTTAATGGAACATGATTTTAATTTTCTAAATTTCAATTTAGGGCTACACGGTTTTGGTTTTCGTCATTGGCGCTCTTGCCTTTGCAGCAAGATGACCCTTATCTCATCGTTTCAGTTCAAGAGCCGTGGATGTCCAGCCTGTCTATTTATGCCACTCAATACAATCTATTACTAAACTACTTTCTTTTCTTTGGCTACTGCAAGTTTGTTTGTTTTGACAGTTTCGACTGCACTTCATGTAATCCTCCACACAAGTGTAATGTGATGTTGCTGTGGCCTCCGGTGTTATATCTAGGTTGGAGTGACGAGAAGGTCTTCCAGCCACCAAGGAGCTCAAATCTCGATGCTTCACAATGGGAGAAGTCTACGTCCATTTGTCATGTGGTCTACGGTTAACTTGTGGAGGCTAGAGACCTACAGCCTCTACAGCAAAGCGTGTTCTAACTAAAGGCATAGTCAGTGTGTCTAATATTGCACTCTCAATTCTCCTCAACACTTTTTTTTTTATTGTCTGTTTCCTCCTGTGGGTAAAGGGAGAGTGGGTGTTGGTGTTATAGTGATGTCGGGCTGGAGTTGTTTCCGTGGTAATGAGCTGTCAAGGATGTAAAGAGAGCTGTTCTTTTTTTTTTTTTTTTTTTGCATATCTCATCCTCTTAAATAGACATTGTACATGGGACAACTAGTCTGGCAGCAGCATCTGTGGAGACCACGCCCTGGGGACTGGAGTGTCACAGATGCAGTTTAAGAGCCGTGTTTATGGAGAAGCTCTCCCTGACTGCAGGCAGTAGGGAATGGGGTGTGATTAGTCCTTTAGATATCATCTGTTAAATGATAACTTCGTTCTAACAGTGCACAGAAAAGTTGGCCTAGAGGACTAATTTGATTTACCAGCCTCCATAATGTCAAAAATAAATTCTCCCAATCATTCTGTTACCTTTTGGGTGTGCTGATTTGTTTTTTCTAGTACTAATTGTCTCTTTCATCACAATTTTCTCTTCAGCTCAGAGCAGCACACTTGTTTGTCACTAACATGCTAAGTTACCAAGACAAGATGAAGATGGGATGTAATTATTTAGCGCATTATGCCAGTGCTACACGTATGGACCTTTTCTATGATTATGATGAAATCATGGGAATTCTCTATTTTATAATAGAGAGTACACTGGGGCAGCCCGCAGCCAAACAGAAAAAGAACTTGGCTTGTGGCCGCCGAAGGGTTACCGGTGCGAGACCCTGCCAGGTCAAGGGCTTGGGTACCCCTGAGCAAGGTAACCAATACCCATTGTTAATTGTTAATTGAACACTCAGCCACAGGGGGGCACATCTCGTGGATTCCTTATGTCTGTCCCAAGCCTGGATAAATGTAAGAGTTGTGTCTGGAAGAACATCCGGCTTAAAAACCTCGGCCAGATCAAATACAGTACGTGGCAACCCCGAATGAGGGGGTTTTCCCTGTTTTTTTTTTTTGTTAGACTAAGGTGGCAAAGTTTGGAGAACCTGGGTGACGTGTGTGAGCCCTTAGAGTGTTGTGTATTAAGTGAAAAATCATGATTTGACCAATGAAAATCTTCAAAATTTTACACCAAGATGGATTTAAAAAAATAAAATAAAAAATAAGGCTATACCGCAATATGTTCACTTATTTAGTAACACTTGTAACTCATTCTCCACTCCATCAGTCTCATCTGGTTGGCTGGAAAAGGATAGAGCAAAAAATAAATAAATGATATCCATTTTTACAAATTCATCAATATTTCACTTACTTTTACAGGGTTGTAGTGGTAAATACAGATGTGGTTAAACTAAGAATAATCTCTTACCTTTACAGGGATGAAAATCTCTATCCAGACACTTACTATTGACTATTTTATATTATTTTCCATATATAGTAAATTCTATAAATAATCTACTGATACTATATATTTCTTCTATTACTTATACATGTATCAAGTCGTCATGACGTCACTCATATCGGTCAATCTGACACTCGCCACAGTTCAGATAAACATAGCAAGTAAAACATCATAACTCAAAGCTCTATGGATGCAAACACTGCAGAGATTGTTTAGCCGATGTTTGCTCTGAGCCAAGCAGTATGTCTGTGGTGCGTTCAAGGACATCGGCAGGGTGGGAATTGTGCGGCAATCATAAACAATGAAAGAAACATGCACAGAGGGATGATCTTTTGTACAATTTCTATCCATCTTTTTAGCCAGTTTGCACAGTTCCACCAGGGAAAACAGCTGAAGTTGGAGCTTCAGTTTTCATTCACTAACTTAATCAACACAGGACGTATTTGTCTTGTCTCCGTCTTGTGAGTGTGTTGTTATTATTGTCGCCGAAGTAATTGTTGCGACAGAGAACTTTAATGCCTGTACCTTTGTCTTGAAGAAATAAAATTGGGGGTTGTTGGATATAGTAAGTAATGATCTGTTTGGAGCGGTTTGAATCTGTCTGTTTAATCGCAGGACAGACGCACAAATACTTGCGACATATGGCGCATGTGAGGTTCGTGCGGTTCCCTGTCCGCGCTATAGAGGCACAACAATGCTCATATTTCTATTGTGTCAAAATCACCCAGGCGTGATAATGCAGGGTATACTGTTCGTGACTCGGTACAACCAAGGTGTCTAGTTTGCATGTTCTCCATCATGCATGCGTGCATGGGCTTTTTCCAGGTTCTCCAGTTTCCTGTCACAGTTCAAAAACCTGCAGAGGTTAATTGGACTCAAAATTGCTTGGTTTGTCTGTGTGTGATGGTCTGGCTACCTGTCCAGGGTGTTCTACCACCATTCCTTGTGTCAGCTAGGATGAGCTCCTGAAGCCTTTGCGACCCTGATGATAAGTCAGTAGACAGTGAATTAATGAATGAAAGAATATACCATGTATTTTATAATACTGTGCACCCCTTTAGCACCAGGAAGCAGCATATACCTTATTTTTTAAAAATCTATGTTATCTTCCAGTTTTCTCCCTGAAGTCCAACTTGAAGTAGCAAAATTGAAAAGCCAGTAGGAGGCGACTCTGCATGTCTTCTGCTATGTAGCATGAAGTTTTGTGAGTATTTGTCTCATTTTGAGAAACACAATCAAGTGTGACACATGAGTGGACAACAGTGTGACTGACAGTTGGTCTGGTCCAAGTTGAGCCTGGTTGCAGGGGATGCTCCATGAACATGCATGGTGTTAACCAATTTACAATTTCAAAATTCCCATTTCAAAGCCTCCAGTATCGCAATTTTGGTTTCCACTTGGGTTTATGGATCACATTGGCTTTTGTGTTTTTCATTTTTCCAATATCCAATCCAGAAATTTTGAGCGGTATCCAACAGATGCCGAGTATAACATCAGCTCATCCCAATTTAAAAAGAGAGCGCAAGCCTCAGTGCCTTAGGCTGTTTCATGTGCAAGTCTGGTACACACAGTGAAGTTGGTGCTGACTATCATGGCTACCACATACAATTACACTTTAAAAACTATTCCTTTAAGTGGTTGCATACACCACTACTGTGATTGTAGCAGCTTGAACCCTGAAAAGTGACCGAACATGAGCTTGTGCATATTCCTCCCACTAGCACAAAATAATTGGAAAGGGTCAAGGCTTCAAAATGGCAATTAGCCAACTCGGATGTCATGGTGGGTTGAACAGTTCCTTGATTGTTTTGTAACTATCGTAAGTATTGACTGCTCGTCTTTGGTGCTGCCTTTATTGTATGATAGACAGGTCACTAATGAGCTAGAAAGAGATGAGAGATTTGTGATTTATTGAACTCTGTGATTTTTATTTGTTTCAGACCAACAAAACTTGCTGTGGGCAGATATGGAACAGCTTGTTGGCATCATTAAATGAACACACACATGCACATTTGTGTCCTTCTTGGGGATTCATTTCTTCGAAGGACTTTTCCCCCAAAATGTATATTTGATACCAGAGAGTAGAGTTTAGTTTAGTTTGAACTATGGAAATACTGATTCACACTGAATACAGTTTCACACATTTCATACAATGAGCTAACACTAGGCATCAGTGGAGAAAAAAAAGTGCACGTTTAGATAAAAAAAAAGTGCACATTTACACTTCCTATAAGACCTAATCACTTAGTAGTAGCATCAAATTGGTACCATCTGTTGTCACATGGTGACAGTAATCATTTGATTAGTGGACCGCATGTGTGCTGGAATGCAAAAGGCATTTGGTTTGTAGAGTGTGACTGTGTGAAATGTTTGAGTTTCAAGGAATGTACCTCTAAGCCCAATTCCCTGTGGACACAGCATTACCCACACAAGCTCTCATGTGCGGGATCTGCATAATTTTTTTTGACATCTTTAAATGTATCTTTTCTTTGTTTGTGCTGTGTTTATCATTTGTGTACCAGATATAGCCATTGACATCATCTGAGGTAGGCATGCTACTAACCGGTAGCAACCAGTGGCATCTGTGGCTCCACAGTGCAGCCATCCTCTAATAATGTGTTCACACCAGACGCCATTGCGTCTTTCGCGCTGCGGGATCATTTCGTAGATTGTGTGACGTGATGGATGCAAGTGGCCATATTTAAAACAGAAGAAACGGGCATTTCTTTTCACCATCAACCAAAGCATTGTTGCACTCTGTGTTGTGGAAACATCTGGCCAATGGCAAGTACGTGACATCATCTGGAGAATCCCAACACTAGTTGGCCATCGTGCCAGTGTGATTTCTTTTACACGATTGTGTGCGATAGGTGCTATGGGCTCAGATCGACACACATCTATTGTGACCATCACATCCATCGGGCCGCTCAGCCTGGCCATCATGAGAATCATCTATGTGCATTAACTTGGTTTGTAAAGTTGACCCACGACAAATTCGTCTGGTGTGATCACAGTGTAATATTAGAGCCAGGGACAGCCAGTGTGGATAGGTCATAAATTGGCCTAAAGGCCACATTATACTTCTCCGACTGCGTATGCGTTATCCGTCTGCGTCACCAGGGAGACGCCTCGAGCATTTATACTTCTGCGTCGTGGTGACGGACACTCGCTGCAATTTCCCACCCGATCAGTAGGGGTCGCTGCGCAAGGTTGTTGTGCTTATGGCTACAGTGAGCAATGGCGTCCGAGAAAGAAAGACAGAGAAAGACTGTTGTTGTTGAAACAGTGGCCGTTTCTCACTTTTCTGTGTCACGGAACGCAGTTTTAAGATAATTCGAGGCGAGAAATTGGCCATTTAGAGTCTAAACATGTGCTGTGTGTGTTAAGATATGACGTATTTATAGTTCGGCAGCGGCGTTATCGGCGGGGATCAGCTCCGCCTCTGTCAGGACGCCCGGAGCGCACTGAGAGCCGGCACAGAGCAGCTTAGCTCAGCCTGTCCTGAGGACCAATCGCAGCTCTTGCCGTCTCCGTAGTCCCTTGACGGAGTGACGGACACTTAAAAAATATTTCGTGCAGACGGAGACGACGCAGAGGCTCTTTGACAGTCTCTGCGTCGACGCAGAGTCTCTACGTAGCCTACGCAGAGCACTTTACGCAGAAGTATAAATTGGGCTTAACTCTAGTTCATATTTCAACTACCACTGCGATACTTTGTTGAGTAAGAAGTTTTTACGGTGTGCATGATTTTCTTTGCATCCTATGAGAATTACGTCTGGAAGTCTTGAAGAATGATAAGAAAATTACATATTCATATGAATCTGCAGTCAAAATTCCCAGTGAGATTAAACTTTCTTGAGTAAAACAGGGAAAAACTAACACAAAAAAAGGTGAACATTTATTCAAAATCAAGGACTCTACACAGTGATGATCAGTAGTGGTAGAAAATAACAGAAGGTGCTGCCACTGCTCATCTTACACTGTCAGGCTGAAGCGGATATCAAATTAATTTTCCACCAGGGATTGCCATATCACCAGCCCAGACAAGAATGATGTATTGCACTTGATATTCATTTTCCATCATCTTTGGCAATCTTTGCACTTTTTTGGCAGGCTAATAGAGGTCTTTTAAGAGCAGGGACATCATCCATTTCCAACTCAAGATAACCACTTGTGTTACATAATGACAATCTACTTCACTGCAGGGATTTTTCCCTTTTAAACGAAGCCCTCTTTTGGTATTTAAAAGCCAGGGCAAGACACGTGTCTTCTATATGATAAACTGTAATTAAAAAATTAATAACATGCATGTAATCTCACAGATGAACCTAAGCTTCAGATACAGTTAAATAAGGATTATTTATTTCCCCCGACAATGCGTTTCATCAGTTATTGTCAGTTTTTGTGTGTGTGTGCGTGTGCTTGCTTATACACTCTTAGAACACTTAGATCTTACTAGAACCATTAGTGTTACCAAGAACCCTAAAAAAAACCTTTCTTTGGGAAAGGGTTTTTCAGAAGCAAATGGTTCCAGGTAGAACCTCCGCCCTTGTAGAAGGACCCATTTGAAACCCTTATTTCTAAGAGTGTATTTGTTACGTTTGTAAAAACTGTTCTGGCATAAACACTGACCTTGTCGGGACCAGTTGTAGTCATGAAGACCAAAACCTGGTCCCAATGAGACAGAAACTCATTTCTGAAATACTAGTTAAGTTTGGGGCTCAGATGTGAATTCTGGTTAGATTAAGTTTAGGGTTGGCCGTAAGTGGTTAGGGTTGATTTGTTTGGTCTGTCTAAATGAAACAAAATCATTGCAGGAATAGTCCTTACAAGAATAGCTGCGCAAACCTGTGTGTATGTATTGTGTGATATAGAAGTCAGCCCTTTTGATAATACATAATTAGACATTGTGAAAAATGTGGTAATTTCATGTCACTTTAGGATTGTCTGATAATTACATTGGGAATCTGCAAATTAGTTCATGTGACAGCACTAATATGAGTGGGCTAGTGATGAATATGTACAGTCTCACACCATGATGTGGGCTCATGTAAAAAAACAAAACAATGCTTAATGGAACAGCATGTTCCATTAAAGCCACTGCTGTCAATTTCGCCTCGCCATCTATCCAAACCCCTAAACATACCATAAATCCACAGAGAACAAACTTTGTTGGATGATGTTCTTTTAAACCAGAAAACTGGCAAAAAACGTGCCCTTTTCAAATAGAATATACCTGTTAGTGGAGGTTATGGCAGGACAAAATAAACACGTGGTAACCTAGTGGATGTAATCTCAAGAGAGGCAGTGACAGACATCAGCATCGGCTGGAGCACGTGGCCTTACACAGCACAAACACACACACACTACATGCCCCGCTGTGATACTCCCAAGGGGAGGATATATAAACAGACGCTCGCACCAGCATCAGGCTGATGGACTGTTTGTTGCTGTCTTATGTGATTATGTGTGTGCTGCAGAATTTCTACAGCAATACAATTGTTGTTACACATGTGTGTGATAGAGGAATGGAAATAGTTTTCTAATCTAGATTTTTTTTTTTAAGTAATATAAAAGCATCAGGGACAGGAAGTGAGTAATGCTTTATTCTCCATATATCAATTGTCTCGCCATTTCTATTAAGTCGTACAGTCTGACTTATCAGAAACTGAATATCTCCAGGCAACAGGGAACACGTATAATTTCACTGATGATATATCTCTATATCTATATTTACACTTGCTTGTACATGTATGGATACATTGACAGGTTGTTGCCATCCACATCATGTCCCCCTTTAATTATCTAGACCACCATACTTTCATAAAGAGCCATTTTCTAACATTGGGAACTTCTAGGCTGGATCTATCCATTACAACGCTGCCCTAACTTGCAATGGAACTGCTGAGCTGGTCACTGAACGCAATAGACCGGATCTTTTCTACGCGAAAAGCGGGCTCTGATGAACCTGAATGTCCTGGAGGGACATTCCCGGCTGGTTACACTAGAGATGCATGGGGGAAATGGCAAGTCTCATGCCTGGCTGCACTAGACATAGAGGATGTCGAAGATGTGTACATATTCACATTCATGATAATTGGAATGTTATCCTTGGCATGTGGAATGTACATCCAAATTCGGAAGCAGAGAAAGGCCTCCATGGAGCAGCTAGAGACGAGGGTGGACATCGGCACGATTAAGAATGCCGTGATGGGGTTGCGCACCGACAACTCCGCAATTCGAGACGGCGTGGTGCAGATGGGAGTGGATGCAGCCAAACGAGATGAGCTGGTGAAACTAAGCGTGGTGAGAGCTATGCGAGAGAGGGATGAATAAATCGGCGGCACCGAGGCAACAACTTGAGACTGTGATCGCTCGTGATGGTTCGACAGGGACACATGTACGGCCGTGCATGTAGTCTGTTGACTGACTTGAGATGAACTGCAGCCTTATGCTATTGTTGCTGCGACGTCCAAAATGTCGAAAGTTAACATGAAAAAAAAAAAAAGAAGTAATAAAATTGTATGGGTAATGTGGGCGGGACTAGATAAGCTTTGCTTCTCCCGCTGTCCCTTTCGGTCATGTGTATGAATGTAAATGCTGATGTATGCAGATGTTGATTACTTGTCATGCCCGAAATAAACGATTCATTCATTCATTCATTCACCATCCTGTTTTTCAGATAAGCATCCGAATCAGCCTTTCAAATCAGAATTAAACTTCATGTTCTTCAAATAAGTTCTGTCAGACTGTTCACTAAGAGGGGCCTCCACATTTTGAATTCTACAATCACAGTTTGAACTATCCTCGTAATCTCATGTTCCCTCTCAGTGGTTCTTCAGCTCAGGAGTTCAAAGCAGTGTTGCCAACTCACAGTAAAGAAAGTAGCTATTTGCTGTCGTATAGGTCGCTAGAAGTCGGTAAATTACGCCATCACCTCATGTGCCTAATTGGCCATGTGTAATAATCTTTAGTATTAAGTATTTAGAACTAGTAGTACTAGTAGGCTTTTTTCTATTATTATTTTTATTTATTTATTTGTTTTTTAGTGTAGTAATTTATTATCAGCCAGCGGTGGTTATGCGTGATTCATTTGCAGTCTGGATTTTGAGGGGTGAACATCTGCTCTGACTGCAGCTGGGAGGGACTGCTGCTTGAGGGAGAGGACTGGGCCACTGTGAGTGCTTTGGGATGGGAGGAGGGGCCCATGGCGGCACCCGCTGTTTCGATGAGAGGATACGTGCTTTCACGTCAGCGTATCCAAAAGTCTCCAGGAACACCAGTAAATATCACTAGATTTGTCGCTAGTTGTTTTCACTAGACGGGTCTGAGTACTTGCTAAATATAGTGACAAAATCGCTAAGTTGGCAACACTGGTTAAAGCTCCCATTGAGTGGTCCTATCGCACATATGTGAGTTATGGAAGTCTACTTTCATACATGAACTTGTTTTTATGGTCAAAAACCTCCTAATTGATGGAATGGAAACAAGCCATTGTTTTAACAATGTTTATAAATAGCTTCGTCACGACTCCCCGCCACAGTCCCTTTTACAACTTTGACCTGGAGTCAGACCCAGAGTCAGAAGACACTTTCCCAAGCGATACACCTCCACAACTGACGTTCTTCTTCTTCTGCGGTTCAATGTACGAAACCGGATGTGCCCGGACTAGTGCCTGGAGCAGGAGGATCCACTGTTCAGGAGAAAAGCTGTACGTAACCGGACTGGGTGTTTTAAGAAATTTCGCTGAGCCCAAAATTACAATACAACACATCGTTCTCAGCAGTGGCTGAACTGTTTGTTTCGAACATTCAGGGCTGCATAAACGACGTAATGGCGCAGATACACACCAAAAAAAAACAGCATTAATTGGAACTTCCATTCTAGGTCCGCTTTAAAAGCTTCCCATATTAATATGATTTACAGTCAAGTTTGATTATCATTGTGTCAGAAGTAATCTGCATCCAAACTAACACAACTAAAAAGATATATAATGTAACCCCGAGCATCACAGACTCTTCCTATGCACAGCAAATCTGTTTGACAGCCATACAGTCAACCACACTGCATGTCCGAGGTACTGGACAGGACAGGTTAAAAGGAAAAAAATAAAAATAAAATACATTGTCTTTTCAAAAGTTGGTGTTTCTGCCCATTCAGACTAAAATGCAGCCTCAGCGTTTTCAAACTAAAACAGAGTCGGCAGCATTTTCGAAGTTCTCCATTTTCATGGCTCTAAAATGTTGCAGGAATGTGGACAGCAGGCATTACTGGAGTGTAATTTATCTTGTCTTTTAAAACAAAAAAAAGAGTCATTTGAATGCAGTCTGTGTTGAGCTATAATGCTGCTTTGCATCTTGCATTATTTAAAAAAATATGTATTTTAAGATCCATCATTAAACACTCAATATGATATACTGATAGTTATAGATTTTAAATAAAAATGTCAAATGACATGCTGAAGATAATGAGTCTAAGTGTAATGTTTCACTGTCTTCAAATTTAAACAAGAAAAAAATTGTATTTGATTGTGAAGACAAATAAAAATGTTTCATATCAGTTACATCTAAGTGGTGAATTCAAACTTTCATAATAACATGAGAAACATTTAAAGGGGACATAATATACCCTATTTTCTCCAAGTTAAACTAGTTCCCTGGTGTCCTAATGAACACACGTCTGTGACATGCTTTGGTCAAGATACCATACCCCTGGATTTCCACTGGACGCGGAACGGCCGCGGAACAGCAGCGGCGCAGTCGCCGTTGCAAATCGCTTCCATTCTAATCAATGAGAGCATTTCCACCAGACGCGCTGCGGAGCGTCTCAGCCGCGGCCCAGAAGCGGCTTGCCGCGCCGCAGCGCTATCGATAGGAATCGGTTCTATTTTTTCCGTTGCAGCTGCTGAACCTCGTAAATTTCAACGAAGCAGATCGCACAAGACAGGAAGTCCGACACAGAATCAAAGTAAAACATTTCCGCCCCCCTTTCAAAATAAAACACAATACGCAGGTCATACAGCCTGTCACAACTTCACATCAACATTACGTCGTCACCGCTGCTGCCAGGTCAACAGTCAATTAATCAGAGCGTCTTGTTGAAGTGGAGAAACCTAAAATCATTTATGACACCAGATCAACAGTTCTTCCACGTCGGAGAATGAAAAGAAGCTGTGTTGTTGTTGTTTACTTTATACACACAGTCTATCGCTGGATCTCGCGAACTCGCGTCTGTTCGAGATTATCGCGAGATCTTCCGTGAATACCGCTGGCTCCCAAGGCTCCGCGCCGCTGCCGTAACGCGCCCGGTGGGGATTGCCGCCGGGCAGAGGATGAAGCAGAACCGCGCCGCTGCCGTTCCGCGGCCGTTCCGCGTCCAGTGGAAATCCGGGGTAAGGATGAAGCACCACAGCAGTTCAATCACTCTGCCAAAACAGCCCTGTTCAGAACACTGTGTTCAGTAGTATCTCTTTAGGTACACTTTAAAAAAAAGTGAGTCATCTTTTTTCACACTTTGCCGACTGACTAAAACTTGACTTACTGTCAAAATTAACATTGGTTGTGTATTAGTTTCATTCAGTGTTTCATATCGTGTGGCTTTTGACCAGTTTCTTCCCCCCGTATTTCATAGAAACCAGATTATGCTGCTGGTCAGATTTCACACTTTAGCTCTTGCTCAGACATCCTTGCTAAAACTCACAAGTTGAAGCAAGCATTTCCACTGTGACGTTCAACGCTCACTTGAGTCAACTGAGCACAGTGTTCAAACAACCTTTCCTTCATTTTTTCATAGTCGATTCAAAATCGTTTAAGAGAGAATCACAATGCATTGGAAAATAGATGATTTTTACGACCTCTAGTGCTAGTTTACATGCAAGTTATCACACTCATCACACCGCTATGTTCACACTACCATCCATTAAATTGTTACCTTTGACAGCCAGACCTCATTTCTGCTGCAGCTGTGCATCAGTGGCTTGTGATGCAGTTCTCTCTCACATGAGAGTTCCTTTTCTCTTCTCTCGTCTTTGTACCTGTCACCTGTCACCTGTTCATGTAGGAAACACTGCATTCACTGTCATCATCAAGGGGATAACAAACACTTCAGCTAATGGTTTTCGCGAAACAATGGTTAATTTCCATAAAAACACTTTTTTTTCTTGACTCTTGTTTGCATCTTTAGTCAGGGACGATGTGAGGAAAAAACACAAACGAGGGAAACCATTAAGGGAATTGGGGTGTAGCCATAATCATCTCCACTAGCTAATTGTCCTTATTCTCTCTCTCCACTGTGCACTACAATAAACAGGCAATGTGTTATTTTTCTGCAATTCAAGTGTAGTGTATTAAGGGTCCAGTGTGTAACATTTAAGCAGGGTTTATTGCTAGAAAGAGAATACATACCCATGGCGTACAATCACTTAAAAAAATATTTTGTTCACATCGCTTAGAATACTATGCACTTTCTGCCTCGCCGTTGCTTATGGAGACCACCATCTTGTGCCACCATGCTTCTTCAACAGCCCTGATGGACAAACCATGACACAGCATGTGTTTCGGATTTAGAGATGGACGCTTATTTCACAAGCACATAAATCACGAAGAAGGAGATGACAGAGAGTGGAGAGAGTTGTGGAAAAGTGTTTACGTACTTTCTGGGATGTGAAGGCAACCATAGTTCCCAGACAAGCAGGGGCGGCTCTACAGGAGGACAGGGGCGGGGTATCTGCCCTCCTATTGTAGAGCCTTTAGTCAATGTGTCAGCTTCCACTGACTACGCTTGCATCATTGCTCCGTCAGTTGTGCGAACATATCTTTTATACACTAGCGCTTTAAATACACTGACATTTGCTTTTTGCTCAAACTAACCTAGATAGCTGAAAGCTGCATGAACATGACCTTGAATGAACACTCAACAGGGGAGTCACTGAGGCAGGTAGCGCCCTGGAAAGACATGGGCGTCTTATCTTAAAAACTCACGCTGACACAGCACCACACAAATAGTTCCCTGCTCACAACAACATCATACAAAATAATACTTCACATGGCAGTCCTACAGTGCAGCCGCTGGAAAGGAGGGACCAGTCTGGGAGCGGCTAACTCTGATTTGCCGAGATCGTGCCAAGAGGCTGGGGACCCAGTCTGTGAACCAACAAGAGAGCACTACATCCAAACCATGGCTCATCCCCATCTATTTAACCAATCTCACCTCAATACACATATAGACAATAATGGATCTTAGGGTGTGCAACAAACGTGTTTGGTCCCTTGGTTCAGTTCGTTTGTGTAGGTGTGAATATAATATCTGCACTTTGGTGTGCACCAAATCAACCGCTTTATTCCCTCTACTTTGGTACGTTTTTTTTGGTGTGAAAGCAACCAAACCAAATGGGACGAAACGGTCTAGTTTAATGCATTTTCGATATTAGATGAGAAACGGGATTACCCTGAATTTCCACCGGGCACGTCAGCAGCGCAGAATGTCAGCGCCACAGTTTTGGGATGTCCTCTGCCCAGATCCCAATTCCCACTGGGCACGTTATGGCAGCGCAGCGCTGCCTTGCGAGCCAGCCGTATTAATACGCAGATAATAGGCAGTGTTCTATTTTTCAGAATTTCGCACGACCGCGACTGGAGCTCAAACACCAATACAACATTAAAGTGTCCGGTTTATTTTCAGAATAAAAGCCTTCACTATATCAACGACACTTGCAAATCCAGCGTTCGCTTCTCATTGTCCAGTTAATCTGTGAAACATCTGTTTCTTGTGTGTCCGGTACATATGTAGTTTTTTTCCTGCTGTGAATGCATCCGGTGGGTGTTGTTGACAGATTGAAAAAGGGCCGCGATACACATTCAGTGGAATTCCACGGTTACACGTAGAGCGTCAGTCTGTAATCCGGCAGAGTGCAGCGCCCAACTTTCTTCACTTTCCCCAGCTTTATGCTCTAACGCACAAAGTTAAAGTCATATCAAATTTGTAATGAATGGAATCTATGCTAAATGGACGGTCACAGTTCAATTCGTCCATTAATCTATTGCCAAAACTGAATGATGTGTGTGTGAGCATTTGTTGGAAGTGGAACATATCTGCCTGTTTAGTTCGTTTTAGTAAACACATAAGCAGTTTATGAAAGAATTTGTCACAGTTTCAGGGGCTTAAGTTTCAGTGACGGTGATATGTGATCATGATGTTGCATTCTTACTGTGAAACTGAGAAAATAACAAATGTGCTGAGAATGAGGAGGATACATATGGCTGTGCGACGTGTGCATGAATCATTTGTGGTTATTTATGGTTATACGCTTCTTATGGTAGTGTGTGATGTAGCATTTAAGCATAATATTGTCTTTGTTTTCTTCGAATGGATATTGCAATACATAGTTTTAAATAAATAAATAAACAGTTTTAAGTTAGTTTTTCTGTGGACATTTTGTTGACTCCATTTCCATTAGTAATTTTTATACACTGGCCCACTGCAAAACTTCTATCACCCCCCTGCTGACCTATGAGTAACTACCAAAATACTGCCAGACAAAAAAAAAACACTCTCCCTACAGGTACATACGCTCAAGAGAAGAGAGATCTTCCCCTTTTGCTCTGCAAAACATTATATTTTTTGTTTCTGGTGTACTTTGGTAAGTTCCAGTGAAGTAGCATTATTGTCCAGACTGCATCCAGGAAACTTGGAGCTGCATGAAACAGCAGCTGTGATTGCAACATAATGGAGAAGTCCTACTGAATGTCCATCTTTACGTTAGTATCTGAATCTTTTCATGGGTGCTCTTCAACCATACCCCACCTGTAGCTGCTGTGCTTTTGTTTGTGTGTCTTCAGTCTTGATGTAAAAAGGCGTCACCTCTTTTGTGCTGCACAGGAATATCATGGGAGACACGAAAACCAAACACTGTCAAACTGGGCAACCCAGTGATTGTCATGTGGAACTGATGGACTTCATCATTCTGTGAACTCATTTGACAATGAATTGAAAGGAGTATACATTTGTTTATAGTTAAAAGTTACCCACTGCAGCTTTAAAACGTCCCTCTTTGCCAGAAAAACAAAGGACGACATTGATTTTGACACCGAATTGTCTTCCGAATACACCTGCTGTCAACACAATCCCCTGTGTCTTCAAGTTGAAACCACTGCTGGCTGCTTGTTAAATCTTGATGAGCAGAAACTGAGACCTTTGAAAACCATGACGCCTGTGTTACCTGTGTTCGCATCCTGATGTAATTATTTGTTAACACTAATTTCAGTTTGTTTCTTGTTTTTCACACTCGGTTTAATAAAAAACTGAGCAAACGACTGTGGAGGAAAAAATCTACACAGAGCATTTTGGCAGCTTTTTTCCATTACTTTGTTAAATCATACAGTATATACAGAGGCTATAAGAAT
Source organism: Microchirus variegatus (assembly GCF_963457635.1). NCBI lineage: Eukaryota > Metazoa > Chordata > Actinopteri > Pleuronectiformes > Soleidae > Microchirus > Microchirus variegatus. The sequence goes on from NC_139803.1 coordinate 17,078,202, forward strand.
GTGCAATATTGTGTCTGATAGCACAACCTAGGCAATCTGATGATACCATTTTTGTTTTGTTTTTTTTCCCCATTTTCACCAACTACATTAACACAGCCGAGCAAAAAGAACTCAAAATGTTTAAAATCGGATTGTATTCGTGATTGTATTTGGAAATACGTCACAGTTCAAAGTTCACTTGGCTCATTTTTATGAAGAAAACTAAAATAAAAACTTTCTATTTTGTGACTTCCCAACACATAAGATGAAAAACCCACATTTTTTAAAGCCTGAATATGTGACCTCACACACGCATCCAGGATGTCCATATAAGGAGTTGTGTATTATTCCTACAGCAGTAGTTAAGGTGTTTTAATATCAACACAGGTCACTTCTGCTGATTGTTTTTGGTTGAAAATGTTGTTTTCAAATGAAAACATAGTACGGTTGGTGATATGGAGTGTGGACCTTAGGAAGGACTGACAGACTGACAAAAACCACGTTATAACTCAACGCGCTGCCAAAATAAGGACTTAAGTAAAGCTCTGAGAAGTACATCTTTGTTTTTTTGTGAGCTTAATCTTCACCAGTCTGCTACTGTTACCCGCCAATTGGCAGGATATGTAAATGTGCGATGCCAGGGTGAAGCAGGACACTTTTAAAACAGTATATGTTCATATTCGGTTGGCATCGCCTAAACGAAATGGTAGCAGACATTGAGCAGGTGGTGGATGACGAGTCTTTTGTAAAGTTGGAGGATTTTATACAGCAGTGTATCTCTTTGTCCCCTCACCTGCTTTCAAAACCTGAGATGTGTTGCATAAGCATGGCCTACTTTTTTTTCTTTTCAAAGCCCCTTAAAGCTTGAACTACATAACTCTCCAGTCGAACATATTTTCCAGACATGTGTTGCAGCAGATTCCATTAAAGCAATGAGTGACATCTAATGACGAGACTGCACATAGTGCTCATCCTTCCCTTTCTCACACACCAGGGAACTACAAGTGGCCTTTGTGTACCAGAGAGAATGTCATTCTGTTTTAAAATGTGAAAGACATACTCTAATCAAAGGCTACAAATATGAAACAATCTTCAAACTATACACTAATACAAACTTTTAGTACTAATACAAACAGTTTAGTTCATTTATTTATTCAGATGCTGGCAATAAACCTTCTGTAATGTTACACGCTGAACCTTTCAATGTATGTAGTATATATTTGATGTAACGTAATTTAAATTGAAGCCTTGAGATGTGCGATTTGGCCAGCGCTATGTTGGGGTTTGGGGAAGTGCAAAGATATCGCCTGCAACCAGACATCTATTGGGCAATACCAGCTGTCAATCACACTGGCATCCACTTATATATGATGTACTTAATCGCCTGTGTTCCTTTCAGAGGGAACCCATCCATCCATCTTCTACCCCTTTATCCTCCATGAGGGTCGCAAGGGGTGCTGTGCCAATCTCAGCTGGCATAGTCCATCACAGGGCCACACAGAGAGAAACAAACCGTTCACTCTCACATTCACACCTATGATGAATTTAGAGTGTCCTATTTAAAAGAGTCCTTTTGTACCCTATTTCTCTAAGTTAACCTAGTTCCCTGGTGTCCTAATAAACATGTCTGTGACATGCTTTGGTCAAAATACCATAAGGATGAAGCACCACAGCAGTTCAATCACCCTGCCAAAACAGCCCTGATGAGAACGCTCTGTTTAGTAGAATCTCTTAAGGTCCCCCTTTAAAAAATAAATAAAATGAAACTTAAGGGACAGGAAATGACAGTTTACGGAAACAATTCCAGGAATTTAGCGCATTCTAAAGTCCCAATGAGTGCAGAAGTCAACATTGTGTGTTTTATCTCCTTTACTTGGATTAAGGAAGACCACAAAAACATGAGTGAGTCATCGATTTTCACACTGACCCGACGGATAGGGCCTCCAGAGTCCCAAATATAAGGATTTAAATGATTAAAATTTTGATTTTGCATAATATCTCCCCTTTAACTAATCCTCATTATTCCATGTTTTTGGACTGTGGGAGGAAGCCGGAGAACCCGGAGAAAACCCACACACCGGTTAATTGGACACTTGTTGTCTACGTTGTCAGCGATGGACTGATAACCTGTCCAGGATGTACCCTGCCTTTTTGCTCTGTTAGCTGGGATTGCCACCAGCGGTGCCGTGACCCTCATGTGGAAGATACAGTTAGACAATGAATGAATGAATGAATGAATGAATGTCTCATTGTTGAAGAACACCTGGAGTTAGTTATTGAGACCATGAACTCCTCAGAAAAAAAATGTTTTATGATTTCATAAATCAAGAGAGCAGAGGCTAACTCTCTCATAGATATCCTTTCAAAATGTGTTTTTTTTGCAAACCTGGTAATGGCTGCATGTGAACATGAACAGTACCCAGAAGTTGACTGGATCATACCAGGCATCTCCTCTTGGCTCTGTTTGAAAGTTTGTTTTATAGCCTGAATCCACGGAGAGGACAAACAAATGCTGCTCATCTGATGTGATTGTTTGCTGTTGTGTATATGAATTGTTCCACCAAATACTTCCAGGCTTGTTAGCTGGCGCCACAGCTGCAGTGCTCACCTCCCCTGCAGACATCGTGCGAGGCTTAAAGCTTAGACAGAAATGCACGCTATTATCTATTGTTATGTTATCAGACATTCACTGGCATGTTCGCAGGGTAAAGACCCTAAAGCATGTTGCTGTTAGGTGAATAGATAGTTTAACTTCCAAATGATAAGAAACATTTTTTTATATTGTATTATTTCTTTGTGTGTGTGTGGATCTTTCTGACAGATTGGTTGTGGCGGATGTGCTCTTTGGTTTACTCCTCACTTTAGATAATATTCAGTAAGTCTGCTGACTTTGAATTTTAGCTGATGTTCTCGTCTAGTACTCAAAATGCAAAAGTATCCACATTTAATGAGTCAACTTTCAGCATAGACAGTAGCTGAGTACATCATTAGTTCCTGTAAAACATTTTAGCCCGCCATGTAGATCTTTAGTGTGTGAATTATTGTGGGCAGTAACACTGAACAATTTGTTAAAAAGATTTAATTGTGAGTTTTGTGAGAGGTATTGTGATTTCCCTTCTTTTTTAAAGTCAAGCCTCAGTTCAATATTGAAAACATGATGAAGCATTATTGCCTAACAAAATTTAAACCATAATTTTCTTAAAGGGGACATATTATGCAAAATAATTTTTTTAATCATTTAAATCAGCCCTATCAGTTGCCAAAGTGTGAATAAAGATGACTCACTCATTTGCGAGGTCCTCCTCAGTCTAAGTACAGGAGATAAAACATGCAATGTTGACTTCTGCACTCATTGTCACAATGCGCTGAAATCCTGGAATTGTTCTCTCGTGGAGCTCCGCTTTTTCCGTAAAACACACGAGTGTGGTGGCGAGGGCAACAGTATCCGAAACTGTAAGTCTGCGAAAAGTTCTATTTTTGGCTCCACAGTGCAGCACAGAGTCCTACACAAACTTCCAGCCTCAGAGGATTTATCTGTCCAGTGGATACATGTTATATATGACAGCAATGTGCCTGCTAGAGCCTGCAAATGATCACTTTTCCAAATGCTAACTGCTGTTAGCTCCCAGTAGCCTCTGTGGCTGATGTCATTTCCTGTTCTTTAAGTTTCCTTTAACATTTTTTAAGGTGGACCTTTAAGGTGGACCTAAAGAGATACTACTAAACCGAGCGTTCTGAACAGGGCTGTTTTGGCAGGGTGAGTGAACTGCTGTGGTGCTTCATCCTTATGTTATTTTGACTAAAGCATATCACAGACATGTTCATTAGGACACCAGGGAACTAGGTTAACTTTTGTCAAATGAGTCCAAACAGTGCAAATTAGCTTCTCAGCTCTATATGATTCTCTCTGCGGTTACAATATAAAGCTGAGACAGAAACGTGTATTGACAGTTGACTGTGCAATGTTTATTGAAAAAAAAATATTAAATTAAAAAACACATTTTTATTATAAAATACAGGAGTACAGATATCAGCCATGCTGGGCACCAGCTGTCCTATAGAAATCAACCAGAGGCTGATCACATCCAACCGGCCCCTAACACACAAACATGAACAAGTAAATAAATAATTGAACTTTTAATGAAACATAAAGATGGCTGTCATCTTCTGGAGCCCTGCCACTTATGTGATATTACAGTGTGATTCCTGGATACACTTGTGTTGACTGACTGTACCAACAACACAAACATGACCTTAAAACGGCAATGGTCTTTGAGTCACCTGAGGACATTGCATCAGTCTGTAAGTACAAAGTCGAGATGCTGATGATGTTGATAAAAGCTAAAGGGGTAAATGTATGTCAACCAGACAAGAAAGCAGCATTTTTACTTAATCTAAGTCCACTCTGTGGACACTGGGCAAATGTAAATCCAGTTTCTTTCCCTCTTGGCTAAATCTCCAGTTGATGTGTGTCCACATTCTTCACCAGAGAGTCAATGAATCAGTCCCTTTACCATTTGGTGGTAGACAGGTTGTGGACAGTGGGCTTATCTTGAGATCGTTGCTTCATCTGATAGCATCAGTTGCAAACCCAAAACCAAAAAAAAATTGAGAGCCACAAAGTCCTGTAGAAATTGAGTGGGTGATAATTCTCAGAGCAAAAAGTTATGCACACAATAAACTGACAGGGCATAACGTAACCTTGCAGTGGATTTATATTCTTTATCAATAAAACCCAAAAAGGAAAATCACAAGGTCAGCTAGGTCTGTTCCGCTCAGTAACATTAAATTATAAATGCCAAGAGTCATTTTCAATCATTTATCCCATTATAGTCGGGAGGTTCAATTAAAATTCCAACAGGTCCAGATAGAGAACATTTCCTTAAGCAAAGGTCCAGAAGATCACAATGGTTAACCTACCTAAATGTCTGTATCAGCATTTGAGCTGATGACTCACTTACAAATCAAATAAAGTTTTGATGAAAAAAAAGAAAAAAGTGGTTTAACCCTTGGAACACAGAGCATTTGGGCAGTTTTTTCCATTGTTATGTTAAAACGTACTATATACAGAGGCTATAAGAATGTGCAATATTGTGATTTATAGCCTTCTTTTCAGCACAACATAGGCAAAATCAACATAATGTTCTACTGCAGAAGACTTTGTCATACCTGTGTTTCTGCAGAGATCAACTTTGTGATGTAAATATCGTCATCTACTCGAGTCCATGTGGACACTGTAACTACATGGACTGTGTGGACCTTCCATTCCAGTTGGTGTTGGTGAAAAGAGTCATTGAGGAAGACAATAACCATGCAAACTTGCTGGAGATTGTGTCAGGAAGTTCTCAGGCTCACATACAGATAAGAAAATACAGACTGAAATATCGTTTTTCTACATGTTTATGCCTGTTGAACATGTAGTGATAAAGTATTGGCGTTTTTCTCACTAAGGTTTTATTTCACTTACATCTGCACCAGGGGCTGTTCCTAATCGCCTCAAATCTCATAAATCTGCTACTTTTTTCTCGTAGATTTTCTACTTTTAGTCTCATAAATATACAACTTTTTTCTCGAAATATTACCCCCCTCCCCTGGGTCCGTTTCTTTTTTTTTTTTCCATACTTGGCCCTAATACACTGTCGTACAATATGGTTTAAGTCAAGTGACAAATTGTATTAATCAAATATGTATCCCTCAAATACTGCTTATTAATACAGATGTCTAACCAGCCATCAGTTCATTCAATAAAACCATACAGATACAAATACAGATATAGATAGAGGGCTTCAGTCAACATTCAAACCATGCAATGTTGATTGAAAGTGTGAGGTCTTGAACTTTGACACTGGCATGTCCACAGCTCAGCAGACTTTGAAGACTGGCAAAACTTGCTTTCTCTGATGAATCTGATACAGATGGTCTAAAGTCAAGATTTGGCATCAACAGCATTACTCCATAGACTCAGCCTGACTTCTGTAAACAGGCCAGGTTGCTGGAGGTGGTGTTAAGTTGTTTTCTTGGCACACCTTATAGGCCCCTCAATATCAATCAATCAAAACCTGAATCTGAGTACTGATGTGGACTGTGTGTGTGTAATTTACCATTACAGCAATACACCATGTCACAAATTCAGTCGAATTCAACAGAACACCAAAGAGGCGTGGTAGGACAGGAGATTGCTGGAAGCTGACACATATGCAGACGACGTGATGCAGTTATGTTGACATGGAGCAACATCTAAAAGTTGAGCCTCACACATCTTCCAACACAAAGAACAGAGGATGCTCTGAGAGTAAAGTAAAGGCTCGCCCACCTGGTATTAACATAGTGCTCCCCATAAAGAGATCCATAAGTGTAGGCAGACACTAAGAGCAGCCAGCTTTGAAATGCATCTTGGAAATACAGGGAACTGTCATATTTCCTCTCTTCAAAAACTCTTTCATTACATGTCACCCAAAATATTAATAATAATAAAAACATTGACACATTTTTACCTGTCTACTGTAGAAGACGTTGAGTGTCAAATATATCAACCAGACCTAAGGCTGAACAATGGGACAAAAATCTAACTTTTTCCAGACAGAAATTGCTAATATGATTGGATTTGCAATAATTTTTAGGTCAATCGTCAGTTCAATATTCACTATTGTATATTGGGGGTCATACAGGGACATATTATGCAACTTTTTAATAATTTAAACCCTTATATTTGGGATTCTGGAGGCCCTATCAGTGGCCAAAGTGTGAAAAAAGATGACTCACTCACATGTTTTTGTGGTCCTCCTCAGTCTAAGTACAGGAGATGAAACGCGATGTTGACTTCCACAGTCATTGGGACGTCACAATGCGCTAAATTCCTGGAATTGTTGTCTTGCGGAGCTCAGCTTTGTCCGTAAAACACACGCGAGTGCTTGCGACGGCAATGGTATCCGAAAAATGGAAGTCCGGGAAACATTCTATTCTTGGCTCCACAGTGCAGCACAGAGTTCTACACAAACTTCCAGCCTCAGAGGATTTATCTGTCCAGTGGATACATGTGACGGCAATGTCCTTGCTAGCGCCTGCAAATGATAACTTTTCCAAATGCTAACTGCTGTTAACTCCCAGTAGCCTCTGTGGCCGATGTCATTTCCTGTACCTTAAGTTTTGTTTTAATTTATTTAAGTTGGACCTTTAAGGTGGACCTAAAGAGATACTATTAAACCGAACGTTCTGAAAAGGGCCGTTTTGGCAGGTGATTTAACTGCTGTGATGCTTCATGCTCATGATATTTTGACCAAAGCATGTCACAGACATGGTCATTAGGACACCAGGGAACTAGGCTAACTTGGAGAAATAGGGTTTAATATGTCCCCTTTAAAAGATCATAGTGCATTATAATCAAACTATTTACTACTATACACTAATGCATGGATGACAAATCAGAGGTCAACAATATGAATTGCTTCAAATGTATATGTATTACCTTTTTAAACTTACATTTATTGGTGAAGTTGCATGTTGGAGAACCTTTGTAGCCTGATGTTTGTCCATTGTGTTCTGCTCCTGATATAAATATAAACAGATCATGCTGGGGTAATGACAATTCACACAATCAGGCAACTAACACTTATTTTTATTACCAATTGTTGCCAAATGTACACAATTTTACCTCAGTTTACACATTGGACCCTTTACATTTTCCTTTTCCAAGTACATTGTTTCAAGTTGAGCTATCAATACTAATATGATTAATTGTTCAACCTGAACCAAAACTGTCAAAAAACTTTTTTAATTGATATACAATAGTGTAATCAATATATATGCTTGACTTTATGTTGGCGTGTGTTGTAACATGTTATTTTTTTTTTTTAAAGCTGTACATTACACTGGGCTTGTTTTTTTCAGTTTCACCCTAACATGCAACTCTAGTAGAGAGCAGAAGAAAATCCATTGCAATTGACCTTGATATGTCATCCGATTGCATCCCACGTTTTCACAGTATGTACCATCAGACCCAGCAGTCACTGTCAGTAAGACACCATCCGGCAGAATCTAACCCTGAGAGCCACTTTTGTTGTTTTGTGTTTGGAACCATGTGCTCTCCATGAAGCCAGTGTTGCTCAATTAGGAGGAGAAGCACACACTTTTTTGACTGTGTGTAATGGTTTTGTTATGTCACAAGTGTATAGAATGTTAGAAGATCTATATTTTAATGTTGGAACTTTGTGGGAGAATTACTCTTGCCTTTGCTGCAATCCGGTCACAGGACAAGGGAGTTTGACAAGGGATGTTCTCCCGTGTTCTCATCAGGATTGTTTTGGCATGTTCTCCCTGTGTGTCGCAGGGGTTTTTCTCCAGGTTCTGCAACTTCCTCCCACAGTGTAAAAACATACAATATGGGGATTGGGTAAATTTGACACTCTAAATTGACCATAGGTGTGAGAGTGAATGGTTGTTTGTCTCTATGTGGTCATGAGATGGACTGACAAACTGTTCAGGGTGTACCCCGCATATCTCCCTATGTCAGCTGAGATTGGCACATCCCCCCCACGACCTTCATGTGGAGGATAGAGTGGTAGAAGATGGATGGAATTATCTTTGACACGTGTCAGAACTGGGCCCATGGTTGGTGTAGTGGTTAGCGTTCTCGCCTTTGCAGCAAGAAGACGCGGGTTCCCTGGGTTCGTGCCCCAGTTGAGACGAGGACCTCTCTGCAAGGAGTTTGCATGTTCTCCCCATGTGTGCAACGGTTTTTTCCGGGTTCTCCGGCTTCCTCCCACAGTTCAAAAACATGCAGATTTGGGGATGAGGTGAATTGGTCACTCTAAATTGACCGTAGGTGTGAGAGTGTGAGTGAATGGTTGTTGATGGACTGGGGAACTGTCCAGGGTGTACCCCAACTATCGCCCTATGTCAGCTGAGATTGGCACTGCACCCTCCATGATCCTCATGTGGAGGATAAAGCAGTAGATAATGGATAGATGGATGGACGTGTCAGAACTTGCCAGCAGCAAGTGGGATTGGTAAAAAGGACACCACACTTCAACTCCAAAAACTTGCTTCATTGTTGTAATTCTACAGTTGTGTAGCTGTGGTCTGGTTTATCCATGAACATAAGAGCGGTTGGAGCTGCTGGTGATCAGCGGAGGAAAACGAAACATCAAACACCTGCATGTCGGCCGACGCAAACGTAGGTGTAGCTCCACAGTACATCAAACAAAGGAGCGGCCATTGTTTTAAATGTGTGCGCAGATTTTTTTATGCTGAAAGTGACATTAATAATGAAGGGGGGTTAATGCAAAGCCTCAGGACAACATTTCAAATGTTGAATTCAACTCAAAAAAAGTCTGAAACATCATGTGTACGTGTGCAGGCAGAGGCAGGAAAGGCCGCTCTCATGGCTCGTGCTGCTGCTCGACAGAAAAAGAAAAAAAAAAAAAGGTGCTCTGGAGGAGGAGACAGAGCAATTGTAAACTGAAATTGCAGCATCCACAGCGAAATTAGCTGTATTAAATGCCTTCTGCCATGGCAGTGTCACAGGAACAGATGGAATTTTTTTTTTAAAGGAACATCGATCAATACTCATTTTGAGCAATATCAGTCACAACAATATCTGCAGAAAGGTTCATTGTGATAACATTCAATAAAAACTGGAAAATGTGGGTCTTTAACGCGCTTTTTGATCTGTAAAAAAGACACAACACTGATAAAGTAGACATGTTCGCATTATTAAGCAAACTGACCACAGGGCGAGCGGTTGCTCAAGAACTCTTACACTGTTTTTGCGTAAACATAATGTGTTACATCTAAGGCTGCAAGATTGTAAAGAGTTGAGAAGACAATTGGAGAAAGAGCAGTAATAAGATCTTAGCAATAACGACTATATAAGAGGAACAAATATATATATTTATAAGCAGGGGCAATGAGGAAAGATATTAAGTGAAGAATATAACAGGGAGTGGACAAAGAAGGAATTTAAAAAGGGTATAGACTATTACCTTAAGAGACGTTTATGATAGGGGTGAGGACAAATGGGAACTATGTGCAACTTGTTGAATAACCAAAGGTAAAAAGAAATGACGTTAAGAAGGACAAAACGGCAAAATGAATTTCTCAGAGAATTTCAAGGTGACAGAAAGAAGACGAAATTGAACTGAGCAAAAGGACAACGCAAAAGATAAAACTGTAAATGGAATTGTTATAGAGAGATATTGAGAAAAGGGCAATAAAATAAGCACAAGGACCCATCTCTATATATGTTTAAATAAAGGTGTTGAGGAAGTCTGAAAGGCATTTGTTTTGCTTTTGAAGGATTTTCAAACAGAAGTGGTGAAAACAAGTACATAAAGTGCTCACATTGTGCTGTTTTATATATGTGTTTCTATGATGCAGCGCTATTGTTGTTTTAAAGAGGCAATTGTTATTATTGTTTTTTGTTACTCGCACTATACTTCATTCTGTGAGTTTCAACCTCATTTAAAGCTGCAGTAGGCAGGATGGCTGCAAAAATGTTTGAGTTTGATGAGTTTTATCCACAGGTTATTTGAGTGTAATGCGATCACAGCTCTCTGGCTTGAGCACAAAAAAGACGCAATCATTTTTTTTTTTTTTTTTTTATGCGACCCGAGGCAAACGCTCCACGTCTTAAAAGCTCTGCTAATGTTGCCACGCTTTATAGTATTTATTGTGCGACTCTTTCAGACTCTTTCCTTTTTATAGGTTTCTTTGTGGAATATGATATTATTTTTCAGTTCAGGACCAGAGTTTATCACCACACTCTCCTGCTCTCTGTCTTGTGATCTGATTGACCAAGAGATGTCTGTGAAAGGAGTTTTTGAGGCTGTAAACATAGCCCAGAACAAGGTTTTCTTGAAATGAATAATGCCAACAAAATTCTACCTACTGTGTACTACTTTATATACAGACATAACACTAATACTGGAAGGTTGAGGTTTTCCCTGGACACTTAACCCCATATTGCTCCTGGCAGCTGTGCCGGCAGTGTGTGAATATATAAAAGATGTGTAATATAAAAGAGCTTTGAGGTTTGACTATAAATCAAGAACATGGTTATGGTGAGGAAAGCAAACTACATAATTCTAACTACCCTGTAACATCCAGAGAACAGCTTGGTAATGATGACTGATTTACTGTAGGCTACCATACCTTCATACTGAACATTTAGAAAATGTTGCTCATCAGAATTGGTAACACACTACAGCCGAGAGAGAGCAAGTTAATGTTAATAATTAGATGTAGAGTGGATAAAACTAAAACTTTATTTTGTTTTGAGTTATTGCTTCTGAAAGGTTTTGTCGAGAGAAAACTCTGGTGAGTAGTAATCATCAGCGCTTAGCGTAGCATGCTAGAGGCTAATTACTCACTAATTTCATGAATATATCATTATTATGTGCAGTTATGTGTCATAATGTTTAAAACCAAGCGGAGGTGTTGAATAATTTGCTTAAAGCTCCCATAGAGTGGTCCTATCGCACATATATGTTAGTTATGGAGGTCTACTTACATACATTAACTTGTTTTTATGGTCAAAAACCTCCTAGTTGCTGGAAACGAGCTGATAGAAATCTCTCCTCACTGAAGCTCTCGTCAGTCATGCTGTTTCAGACTGAAACCTCACACCCAGAAGACAGACTGTGTTGTGATTGGCCAGCCAGCGTGAGCTTTCCCAACTGTCTTGTGATTGGCCAATACCTGGCCATTAGTGACGTAATTCACTGTGGATGTACTGATGAAGATGAAGTGGATGCACTGCTCCTCATTATCAAAACATTGTTTTAACAGTGTTTAAAAATGGCTTCGTTACGACTCCCCGCTGCAGTCCCTTTTACGACTTTGACCCGGAGTCGGACCCAGAGTCAAAAGACACTGTCGCTCGTGAAACACCTTCGTTCCTGGACTAGTGCCCAGACCAGGAGGATCTGGTCAGAAATGCTGTTTACGTAACTGGACCAGGTTTTTTCAGAAATCTCGCTGAGCCCGAGATTACAATACAACACAGCGTTCTCAGCAGTGGTTAAACTATTCGTTTCAAACTTTCAGGGCTTCATAAATGAGGCAATGGCGCGACTATACACAAAAAAACATTGTTAATTGGTACTTCTGTTCTAGGTCCGCATTCCTTTTGTATTTCTGTCTGGATAATTGTCTGTGCTAATCAAACTTGTGCTACATTTGAGCAATTGGCCTTTACTATACATCGTGTTACTGATATATGACCTGCAGAGCTATTGCTATATGCTAGCTAATGCTACAAAGCTAAACGAACTCGAACACGATTGATATGTGACTAATACACACGAACTGTGGACACTGACTTCTCTGAACGGTTGACTTTATTTTTGGACTTTATTGGACTTTGTTTATTAAACCCATGGTTAATTGCCGTGGGAATAATACACAACTCTTTACATCCTTTCTCAGCTGTGTTTATATAGTTGGTGAAAATGACAAAAAAAATGTCTGAAAAAGTACATAAGACTCTATATTGCCCATTCTTATAGCCTCTAGTACAGGGGTCACCAACGTGGTGCCCGCGGGCACCTGGTAGCCCGCGGGCAGCCAATACGGTGCCCGCGGGCTCACTTCACTTCACCTCACTTGCATGTATCCGTATGATCTGTCAGTAAAATATCTTTGATATTGTTTATAAAAACTGGTAATCGTTAGGAGTAAGCACTGGAAGGAATGTGTATGCAGTTGAATGCATAATATTAATCATTTAAATGGTAAACAAACAAATAAATATTATATGGTAGCCCTCCATATTATTTTTTACCCTTGAGGTAGCTCTCTGACTCAAAAAGGTTGGTGACCCCTGCTCTAGTACATTTTAACAAAAAAGCAGACAAAATGCTCTGTGTTCTCAGGGTTAATATTATTTGTCATTTTATTTTGTATCTGTATTATTATATTCTTGAATTATTTGTCTCGAGTCCATCTCTGACCCTTTTGCTGCTGTAAGTGAAGTCAATCAATTAAGTCTCGTCTAGTCTCATCTTTTTAAGAGATAAAAATCCTCTGCTCTATGAGTATGAGTTTGTCCACTTGGCCTCATATGATATATGGTGATATCTGAAGTCTCTTCAAACCCAGCATGAACCTTCATTTTGTGGACCCGAGCACATCTGGGTTTAAACAGACAACAAAGTACCAGCGAAGAATTTTTCACCCTCAACATTTCTTCTTACTCCCTCTTGTAATATATAAGTTTATGTAGCATCTAAACAGTTCTGGGAGGCCATTCTGCGATACAGTTTCTTCCACTTTATAGTGACGGTTGGTTAGAAGTATAGCTGCAAAATAACTGACGCACAGGGGCAGGCGGGCGAGTGCAGGCTGTAAGGCTCTGCAGTCAGAGTGGGATGCTCGGATTATTTCACCACTAAAATCTAAAATATCCTCAGAGCTGTGGTAAGGACTAAGCGAGAAATGGGTGGACGTGTTAATCATTACTCTCTGTGCCGAGGATGATTGAGCCATCATTTCTAATGCACCTGCTCGTCGATATTCACTCAATAGCAATACTTGCTGCTGATAATGTGATCAGGCTTGTGTGTTTGATACACCGTGGAATGCTCTGCAGATCTATAAATCCTTGTTTTTCGCTGCGATTTCAAATTTTATCAGCTTTGAGTTAGTGGGCCACTTTAGTGTGTCACTTTCTGGTTGGATGTATTTAATTACGAGCATGTGAGGTTGCAGGAAAGACGCATAATGTCTCCACTATTCCGTCTCCTCTAAAGCTGTGGGCCATGTCTGCTGGTGGAATTAATGATCGGGCTCACGCATGAAAGCCAGTCAGGCTCACCCAAAGGCTACACTGACCTGTCAGCTGGAATAATGACTGGAGCGCTGCAGATCACTAATGAGAACAGTAAACAGTCAATTGTTCAATAGCATGGCCAGAAGATGAAAAGAACTTGTGCTAAAGCTCGATTAGGCTGTAATTCAGTCTGTTAATGTGGTGAGAGACATCAGGTAAAGAACATTATAATCTGAAGTGCGAATATGACGGTCTGACTGCATGTCATGTGAGGAAAATGTCTACATAGAAATGGAACACTAGAACACTGCACCAAAACAATCAGTAGTTGTTAATTGTTAATGAATTGTCAATCAAAGACCTGTTCACACTCCAACAAGCGGATATTTGGAACATTATAAAAGCAGAGAAGCAAAACAGCAGTGGCTGACACAACGAGAGACAAAACGCAGACTAACGACCGTATTCAAATTAGGATTAATGAAACGTTGAATAAACGATGAAGTCTGACAATTTTGAAAAGTGTTGTGATCAGAGACATACACAAAAATTAAAAATAAATAAATAAATCAACTGCAAGTAACACATGCTCACAGAGAGGACATCTTTGAAATTATAATATAATATAAAAGCTAAAACTACCCAGTTCACATATCTGAAAAAAACAGAAAAAACAGGTCAGGCTCAGAAGAGATTAATAGCTAAGTAAATAAAAGTAGTCATTAAAAACAGGTCCTCTATATTGTTTATGTTTAGGATGTATAAATGCATATAATTGCTCTGGGGATATTTATTTTTTTAAAAGCTACTAACAGGAGTGCTGTTTGCTCCCGTTCATGTCGCTGGATTAGGGGTTATATATATTTATATATGTATATGTATCTATATATAT